>NC_092690.1:36468720-36796220 GCF_964275005.1 Diadema setosum | reverse complement strand
TACGTGTGAGTGTGTTTGTGTGTGTGTGTGTGTGCGTGCGTGCGTGCGTGTAATCTCGTGTGTGTAATCCCCACCCTCACCCCAGAATATTGTACAGGGCGTAATTGTCGCAGACCCTGTGATTTATGTGTACTATATCCCACTGTGTGACATTAATGTTCTACTTTTCTTTTGTTATGGCCATTTTCTCTCTGTGCTGGAGGACAACGGACTATTCTAGTTTAGACATGTGTAAGTTACTTACCGTTGCCTGCATCATTTACACCAGCTGCATCAGTTGCATCAGCTGCATCAGCTGCAAATGTATGTGCAGTCGTAGCTGTTGCTGTTGTGAATTATACATTTTTGAACATTAACAGCAGGAAAATCATATCGATTACTTTCAATCTCAATACAACTACATTGACTTGAACACGGAGTATGGTTCCTTGTACTACACTGTTCAAAATGTCTGCGTTGGCATGGAATAAAAAACAGATGTAAAATGGATCGTCTTGTTCCTGATTTGTGTGTGTGTTTGTGTGCTAAAGCTAAGGTAATATCATATCTTCTTCGATTTTATTATAACTATAAATTCTTCCTACTGCAGGGAGTGTGCGCAGATGTATATAATGTATTTAGTAGTGAGATGAATTAGACATTAGCCTGAGCACACCTGTTGGCAATAGAGATCGATGCATTGGTTGTTGTTGTCTTTTTAATTGTTTTTGCTTATACTGACCTATATTTACCTATTAGATATCTGTCAACTGTCTGTATGCTACACTAAAGTATAATGATTATGTCAGTATGGTTCATGGTCTACTCCATTTCTTGTATTGACATTAAAGTTTTCACTCTCCTAACCCTAATCCTCTCTCTGTCCATATCTTTTTTTTTTTTTATTTGCAGGAGGACATATTCTGATTTCGACATTATCATACGTCACTTACCATAGCTTGCATCGATAATGGAAGTTGTGTGTGACGTCGTAGTTTTTGCTGTAAGAAATCAAGGACATTAAAGAGGGAGAACATATCAAACACAGCGTAGATTGTTACTTTGAAATGTACAGTGTACATAACTTCGCAACAACGTTTACTATAACACAATGATAACTATTTATGTAGGTATTATAAATATGTGCGTATATACATGTATAACATCCAAACATATTGGGATTTCACGTATTAGCCCCTTGAAGAAATGAAGAAACAAACTGGTAATGCATTTTTTTTTTCACTGAAGTAATGAGTTTATGCGAATCGACGTGGTACGCCTTCTTCAGGGGTCTCGACAATCGGCGTGTTTCCACGAAGAATCCAATAGACTTGGAATTTTATAAACGCGTAATTGAATACGCGCTAACGCAGACCCGTGTTGTTTCCACAGAAAGTGTAGAATCGGGTAGAATCCGATTCTATGCCTGTATGAAGTTGTGACAGGATGTCTAGAAAGTTGGCTTAGTGCATGCTTTTTGGTAGGCCCTAAATAAATACTGGTACGGATTTGCCGATCGATGCATTCAATTGCGCTCATAGGATAGTGTTTTTGCAGTAGAGTTTGAACTGTCTCATGAGACAAAATCATGCCACTGTTAAAACAGTATGTGTGACCAGCGAAAAACACGGGATTGTGCTTAAAGTGGACTAAAATGATTATAAATTGCCTTGAAATTATGTCACATCAAGTCCATCGATTGTAGTACCTCAACAACTGACAAGCAAAAAAAAAAAAAAAAAGAAAAAGAAAGAAAGAAAAAAGTCTTCGCATTTCTTTTTGCTGCAAATTGTGGTGCCCGATCGGCTGACAGAAAAAAAAATACAACAAACAAACAAAAATATACATATACCGTGTGTCCCAAAAAAAGCGGAACGGTAGATTTTCAGTACCTTGCGTTCTAAAAGTGATATATTTTTTGACATCATTAGAAAAGGCATCTTCCGCAGAAGACAATGATACCAAAATCATTAAATTTGGTAAAGATCTTTTTATTCTACACCCAATTATGTAAATGCAGTAATTTTTTGAAATTTCAAATTCAAATGAGCGAAGGATTTTGGTGCGACACGCGTTCCATATACGGTGGATTGTGTAAGCCCGTTGATACATGTCAACAAGAGATACAGCTTTCACATTGGGCGCGCGCACACGCGCACACACACGCACACACCGTTTGTTTTTGTTTTTTTCCAATGTGAAAGCTGTATCTTTTGTTGACATGGATCAACGGGTTTACACAATATACCGTATATGGAACGCGTGTCGCACCCAAATTCTTCGCTCTTACGTCGCAAAAATCCAGCGATATTTGAAAATTACTGCATTTGGCGTTACTGAATTTGGCGTAGAATATACAGTTCTGAACCATATCTAATGATTAAGGTATCATTGTCTTCTGCGGAAGATACTCTTTCTAATGATGTCAAAAAATATATCACTTTTAGAACGCAAGGTACTGAAAATCAACCGTTCCGCTTTTTTTGGGACACCCGGTATATGTATATATATATATATATATATATATATATATATATATATATATAATAATATTAAATAAACATATTATGTTTATTTAATTGTTAAATACATTTTATTTCAATTGTTTTCCCCAATCACATCGTGATACCCGTTCGCATTGTGTACCCAATTGTCCTCCCGGCCATTTCTTGCTAGAATTTGTGGTGCCCGATAAGCTGATAAGCAAGCAAAGTGAAAAAGAGGTCGTCAACGTCTGTGCTCCCAACTGAGCTGTGGCTCTCAGTCGTCCAAAAGTCAGAACACAAACTAACACTAACCAAAAGGGGGTACCACAGTCACCTATGCCTACACAAAACGCCTGGAGATTTCTTTTTTGTTTCAGGAATTATTTCAGACTTATGCTAAAAACAGCCAAATTATACTTAGCATAATGCTAGATGCTGAAAGGAAACGTCTTAAATCATGTCACAAAGCATGATATTAGTCATACTCTGGCAACGTCTATAGCCGCGGCGACATCAGCTGTATCGTATTATTGAACCCGGCATGTTTCTACAGTTAGACCAGGAGCTGGCTGCTGGTCAATTTACCCCATCAAGCCCAAAAGGTTTGACCCCTGAAAGTTACTGGGGCCACCCCCCCCCCCCTCATTACAAAACTGGGCGTCAGCCTTATACCTGAGGGCGGGGTCGTCCCCCAGGGACCCCCCCCCCCCCAAAAAAAAAAAAAAAAAAATGGCCCCCGGCGGGTGTAATTTACCCCATGGAGCCCATGGACCAAACCTGGTCTGAAAGAATGGCCTAGGGGTGTACATAATAGAAATATAAAAACTGACAAAATAGCTGGTCGGGAAAGGGGTTGCCAGACCGTCCCCCCTGGGCCCCCCCCCCCTGGCGGGTGTAATTTACCCCACGCAGCCCATGCACCAAACTTGGTCCAATGAAAGTACTATGGGTGTACATAATGAAAATATAAAAACTGACACGATATCTGGTTGGGAAAGGCGTTGCCAGATCCCCTCACCCCCCCACCACCACCACTGCCCATTACACCCCTTCGTGGGTTTCAAATTTGGCTGGGGGAAAGTAGGCCCCACTATGGGTGTGCAAAAAATAAAGATAAAAGCTGACAAAATATCTCACTTACAAAGAGTAATCAAACATATCCCCTACCTTTCCTAATTCACCCCCCCCCCCCCCCATTTTTTAGTGTGAAGGGCCTGTACGGTTTGGAGAGGTATGAATGAGCGTGTCATAAAAAGTAATAAATGGAACTTCTTGAATTAAGATGAAGTTATGACAACAGAAGCACTGTGTGTGTACATATATCCACATGCCCCATCCCACTCCCTCCCCCAAAAGAATGGAGTTATTGATATCTACACTAGAAACATAGTCAGACAGTGCAGACCTTTGCCAAGCAGCTCATTTCCATCCATCCACAAATGCTAAACACTGCCAAATTTCCCATATAAAAGCCTTTTGCTTTTAAATGCCATCAACTTCCAGCTGTGTGGTAGTGCATTATACCTTGAGCACATGCCTTTACCTTTAGTGCGCATGTATTCAAACCTCAAATTCATGCAGCTTGAACTCCCACTTCCATTGATCTCATCTGCCATAAGATAAAAATCATCAAAATTTCATATAAAGATTCCCGGATCACTACCAAAATTTATATCTATCATCTGTTTTTAAAATGCAATTGTGTTATTGTCATCTTTTCATACAAGTTTCATCCAAATGTGTTCTCAACCTTTCAAATTGTTTTGCATACAAACAATAATGCTGACAATACTATATACGCATATAAGTAACATAAAACCTCAAGTGGCAGAAATAATTACAACTGTATCCAACATTCTACAGTTCAACTGTGTTATCATGCATGTGGAGCAAGCTCATGTACAACAGTACAAGAAACTATACCTGTGATAAAAAATTGTACATGCAGTGGGTGCATAGGCCATAGTGTGGTTAATTGCATGCATATATTTGTATGTTGTATACATGTTACTTGTTGCATGCAATTATACATTTCGAAGATCGGCAACACGTGTATCATCAGTCTGCAAACAATAAAAAGGCGGTGTTTTCCTGACCTTGGTAAGTGAACTGGGCTTTCCTATTGTAGGTACTATACTGGTAGGCCCCTATGACAGTAGTACATGTATTTCATCACTGGATGACAATTGGTGTCAGTAATAGAGCAAACAAAGAAAGGTCAAGAGTCTAGATCTTGGACTAGATCTAAGTCTCAAATATGCTATGATATGGCTAGATATCTAACGTTAGACCTATATTTCCTATACATGCTATAGCTTGTAGAGTACCTACAGTTGGCGACACCAAATGAACTGGAACAGGGGATGGATTATCAGCGAGATGTAGTATATTATGAGTCATAACTGAGAAACCAATAAATAGAACATCAATGTTCTCAGCCTATATAGGTTTAAGTGTCAAAGGTGTGCATTGAATTTGCATAGAACACTTAAACCCTGAATTTGTTAAAGTCACTGCACTTCCTATCATTCATAGCTAGAGTCAAAAAGGCTGAATTATACTACATTTCAATTTCTCTATCTAATAGACAACTTTGACTTTAGGATTAGAAATAGCCTTATTAATAGCTATATGTATCATAAGTGTTGGAGATGCAGATGTTCCAGTGAATGAATGAAAAGATGATAATAACACAATTGCATTTTAAAAACAGATGATAGATATAAATTTTGGTAGTGATCCGGGAATCTTTATATGAAATTTTGATGATTTTTATCTTATGGCAGATGAGATCAATGGAATTGGGAGTTCAAGCTGCATGAATTTGAGGTTTGCATACATGCGCACTAAAGGTAAAGGCATGTGCTCAAGGTATAATGCACTACCACACAGCTGGAAGTTGATGGCATTTAAAAGCAAAAGGCTTTTATATGGGAAATTTGGCAGTTTTTAGCATGTGCGGATGGGTGGAAATGAGCTGCTTGGCAAAGGTCTGCACTGTCTGACTATGTTTCTAGTGTAGATATCGATAACTCCATTCTTTTGGGGGAGGGAGTGAGATGGGGCATGTGGATATATGTACACACACAATGCTTCTGTTGTCATAACTTCATCTTAATTCAAGAAGTTCCATTTATTACTTTTTATGACACGCTCATTCATACTTCTGTTTGATTACTCTTTGTAAGTGAGATATTTTGTCAGCTTTTATCTTTATTTTTTGCACAACCGTAGTGGGGCCTACTTTCCCCCAGCCAAATTTGATCCATGGGTGCTGTTGGCTAAATTAAACCCACGAAGGGGCGTAATGGGCGGTGGTGGGGGGGGGGGGGGGGGTGAGGGGATCTGGCAACGCCTTTCCCAACCAGATATCGTGTCAGTTTTTATATTTTCATTATGTACACCCATAGTACTTTCATTGGACCAAGTTTGGTGCATGGGCTGCGTGGGGTAAATTACACCCGCCAGGGGGGGGGGGGGCGGTCTGGCAACCCCTTTCCCGACCAGATATTTTGTCAGTTTTTATATTTTTATTATGTACACCCCTAGGCCATTCTTTTAGACCAGGTTTGGTCCATGGGCTCCATGGGGTAAATTACACCCGCCGGGGGCCATTTGGGGGGGTCCCTGGGGGAAGACCCCGCCCTCAGGTATCAGGCTGACGCCCAGTTTTGTAATGAGGGGGGTGGCCTTAGTAACTTTGAGGGGTCAAACCTTTTGGGCTTGATGGGGTAAATTGACCAGCAGCCAGCTCCTGGTCTAAGTGCTGAAATGAGGAACTAACCCGGAAAGAACTACCTCAGGAGACGGTTAAGATAATAGGAATTCGGATTTTCTGTGGCTATCGGAATCTGGAAAAAAAACGGTACTAGTGCGTTTCTACAGGCTCTTCTATCGGATAAAATCCAACAGACCCGGAATTTGGGGTTTTGTAGAGACATGCTGTCAGCTAAATAGAGTCATGTGTGTGCGTGCTTTTGGGAGCTGCATCTTAGGGCTACTGTCTGGAGCCCCGTACCGGATGGAATAACTGGCCTTGTTGTTTTGGGTATCTCTGTTGTGTACTGCTTCCATTGCAAAAGAAATTGGCAGTGACAATTTCAGCTGAAAAAAAAAGAAAAAAGAAAAAAGAAAAAAACAAACAAACAAAGAACAAAAACAAAAACAAAAACATCAGAGCGCTGTACTTTGGGGCTCCTGTCTGGGGCCTCGTATATACAAGACAAAATAACTAGCTTTGCTTTTTCCTTTCTTTTTTTTTTGTAATTGGTACCCACATGATAAATATCCACTAACTTTTGCCCATGACCCCCTTCGACTGAAGAAATGCATTTTGGGAGTCCCCCTTTTGTGGCCCATAGGATTACGGTACAGGATGCGATTTGCCAGCAATGCATTTTGTTGACCCGTGGCCACATCCTAATATGATGAGACCATCAAACCATGTGACCCTTTTTCGGATGAATGAATCTTCTGGGCCCCCGGTATACTATTTTGAATTTAAATTTTAGGTTGAACTGTATTCCTTATAATGGTTATACAGCCGAAGTCATAAATCTCTCTCTTTCTCTCTTTTTATTTCATAGCAAAAAAAAAAAAAAATGCTTTTGCAACTATTATCAACTTATTTCAGAGGCATGTCTCTCAAGTCTTTGTACATGAATCCTGGCATGCTTACGAAGCTATCAAGTTATTGTTATTGTCAATGCTATAATTGCTATTCTTGTTATTCACGTGTGTTATTTATTAATTAGGGCCACTTTGCTGCCAACGGCGTGAAGAGAAATACGGAACAAGGTATCATATCTATACCCTGAATGTAGTAATGAATTTCACACCAATTGATGATGCTGTAGAGTAATTATATTTTTGAACTCGAGTCCATGAAATTGCAGATGTTAGGTCAATAAAAATATTCTGATCCCAAAGCAATGCAAATAATATGTTCGTACACTGTAGGCCGATATTTAGAAACCGACAGTGAAATTTTAATTGTCATTTGTATCAAATTTCATTTCATTTACTTCCACAGGGTAAATAAAAAGACATACAAACATTACATGAGCGCAACTTACATCATGCAAGATGCAATGCAATGATATATAACACGTGGGTGAATCAACAATATGCCATTATGGCCTTTCAAAGGCTGATCCCTAACAATTAAAAATGGTACAATTATTAATAACGATCACAAAACAAAACATTACAGAATACATTGGACTATACAGATGACAAAACAGTACAATAAACAAGTGATAAGGCAAGCAATATATTATCTAACTCATTCTTGCGTGTGTCAAGCGATATAACTGAATCAAAAGAAATTGTTTATACTTTCTTTTAAATGACGAAAGACTAATGGTACTTTTAATGTTGTCTGGTATAGTTATTCCACAAAAGTGGGCCAGCATACCTTCTAGTACGTCTAGAAACGATGTATTTATAAAATGGGATATATAACTTATTACTTTGACGAGTACTGTGTACAACTCGAGTATTGTTTTCAATGAAGCAGTTGTTTGAAATAGTTCACTGTGTGTAGGTTCATGTTCGTCGTTTCACATGTTGGCAAAAATTTTACAAACTATCCAAATCTCTTCTAGAGTGTATCATCTTCTTCAGAGTACCGCCACTTGATGTGTTGATCGACACACAGATTCCCATCCACACTCCGTGCATGGGCGATTTTGCTGTTTGGCTTGCCTATCCTGGAGAAGGCACCCAACAACAATGCTCTATTTGCATCTGTAAAGTCTTCATGGATCGAGATCCCGGTTTTTCTCTCCTTCAGTTTCTTTCTGTACACCAACAGGGCCTGGCGATGCTTTTGTTACGACCAAAATCACTCCGAGAATGATCGCACAAAAGAAACAATCAACTGATGTTCAGGCGGTTTATTAACAATGATATTGTGGGTACAGACTGGTAATCGGTTTCACATCAGTACAATAATGATCACGAGAAACAAATATAAGTCAGTAATGGAATCACTTACGTACACATTACACGCAATACCCCTGGAAATGTCCAAATACGATGCTTGATGCACAAATGAATGATACGTGATGCACCGATGAATGATACCTCCAACGTAAATCCAGAGGCGCAGGTTGCGATAATCCTCGGTATTAATCCAGGTATATGTCCACGTGATAGGTCCACGGCATAATGTTCACAGCGAAATGTGCAGAATCCAACGACCACGTCCCGTCGATGCGTTGAATGATGATTCACTTTATATTGTCCAGCTAGGAATCCAGCCCGTCACAGCTTTGCCGTAGCAATGTCCGTTGACATTAAAATATGGAGTCCAATGAAGGCACATTAATTCTCTGCAGGCAAAATGTCTCCCAGGCCTTATCTCCACAAACATAACAGGTCAGCAGGTAACACAGGACTGACTATAACTACAATGTAGTCGCTTCAGAGCCAGAAGTGACGTTACTCTCAGAGCAGAGGTGTTGGGTACTCTGCCTACTGCAGAATTTCTCTGGCTTATATACTATCCATTCAATCCCTTCTAGCACATTCTATAACTCTCTCCAACCTACTAGCCAGTCTAAGTTCCAGGAAACCTGGATGACTCACTGCCTAACTATGTACAAAACATCATAACCAAGAACAACTACCAATCACATTGGGCTACAGGGACAGTGCCTCACTCAGCCAAACATGTAAGCACTTCCCAGAACTTTCTGGAAATGGGTGAAATCATTCTAGATTGAGTGAGCTATAATGTTTTTCCTATTCCATGCATGTACTGTATAGCTACATTGTATACCACCTAGAAAATTCTCCACTGATCTGGTCAGCCTGTATGTACTATATGTATACCACATAGAATGTTCTCCATTAATCTGGTCCACCTGTGTACATACACATTAAAACAACCATGCCTGCAGTACATCATACATGTACATAACTACTAGTGTGTACATTTGTGACACCATTCCCCATGGGAAAAAGAAAGCCTTGCTGTAGCAAGGGTTTCTTTTACCTTCACAATTTCTCATTGTTATTTACAACGAATGTGAGGTAAAGTCCTAGTCAAGCAACAATAATCACATACTATCACATGCCTTTTGGATAGCTGTATTAATTCCATGTTCTCTTTCCATGGATACTATTTACAATGATATTGCTTGGATTCTCGGAGCTTATACAATCATATCAAACTGTTTTGCACACATTAATGAATATATATGCTTAACACATACACTGGAAATGATATGCGGTGAAAACTTCTCACCTTTGATACTCTCTTCATACACTCTTGACAGAGCGTCGGCAATTACATTGTTTTTGCCTGCCACATGTTTGATTTTGAGTGCATATGGCTGCGTCATCATGCTCCATCTGAACAACCTGTTGTTCTTCATTTTGAATCGGTCTAAAAAGACCAAGGGGTTGTGGTCAGTATAGACCGTGATCTCCCCTTTGCTATTTGTCAAGTACACTTCGTATTGCTGGAGGGCAAGGATGAGACTGAGAGCCTCCTTCTCAATTGTGGAGTACTTTTTCTGGTATGTGTTCAATTTTTTGGAGAAGTAGCTAACTGGTCGTTCAGTGCCTTCTTCATCTTCTTGGAGCAAAACCGCTCCCACTCCTACATCGCTAGCATCTATTGCCACCTTGAATAGCTTTGCGAAGTCAGGAGCTGCCAAAACAGGCTCATTAGCAAGGACTGCCTTTAGTTTCTCGAAGGCTCTTTGACACTCATCAGTCCAGGTGTACTTTGCCTTGCCCTTCAGCAGGTTTGTTAGGGGGGTGACCACAGTGCTGAAATTCGGGTCAAATTTCCTGTAGAAACCAGCCATGCCCAGAAATCTGAGCAACTCCTTCTTGGATTGGGGGATGGGAAAGCCTAGTATAGCCTCTACCTTGGCTTCTCTTGGCAATACTTGTCCCTGACCAACTACATGCCCGAGATACACCACTTTGGCCTTTGCAAATTCACTCTTTGCCAGATTAATCACCAATCCGGCCTCCCTGAGTCGATCAAAAAGTTGCCGCAAGTGTGTAATGTGCTCCTCCCACGTGTCACTATACACAAGGATGTCATCAATGTATACTACACAGTGGTCAAGTCCGGCAATGATTTGGTTTGTCAGCCGTTGGAAGGTGGCTGGAGCATTTTTCATGCCAAATGGCATTACTTTGCATTGGAACAAGCCATCTGGTGTAGCAAAGGCAGAAATCTCTCTGGCTTTGTCGGTCAAGGGCACCTGCCAGTATCCCTTTAGAAGGTCTATCTTACTGACATATGCAGAATTTCCGACCCTGTCAATGCAGTCTTCTAGTCTGGGAATGGGGAAAGAATCTGTTTTCGTCACGGCATTCACCTTTCTGTAATCTATACAGAATCTTTGAGACCCATCCGGTTTGGGCACCATGACAATTGGGGAGCTCCAACTGCTTTTACTCGGTTCTATTATGTCATTGTCTAGCATGTACTGAACCTCTTCCCTTACTTTTTGCAGTTTACTCGGGTTTAACCTGTAAGGGTTTTGCTTGATAGGGTCAGCATCTCCCACATCAACATCATGTACAGCCAGCCAGAGGGGTGCAGCCTGGTTTGTCTTTACACAGTTCTTTGTACTCATGTAACAGACTAGTCACATCTTTCCTCTGATTATCAGGTAGGTAGTTCAGTGCCTCATCTACTTTCCCTAACATCTCTGAGTTAGACAACCTGGCACTAGAGGGCTCACTTCCATTCTCATCTTGAGCTTGATCTCCCCCTTCATCTACTTCTTCTTCTACCACCTGAGCTACGCCTACCGGCTGACTAGCCTTTCTCTCATAGTACTCTTTCAGCATGTTTACATGACACACCCTCTGATCTTTTCGTCTGTCTGGCGTACTGATCACATAGTTCACATAATTGAGTTTCTTTTTGACACTGTATGGGCCACTGAACTTGGCTTTCAGTGGTTCACCTTGTATGGGCAGCAGTACAAGAACTTTGTCACTTGGGTTGAAAGTTCGGGCTTTGGCATTTTTGTCTGCCTTTCTCTTCATAGAGTTTTGTGACACTTTCAAGTGTTCCCTAGCTACCTCACAAGCCTTTGAAAGCCTTTCACGAAACTTCGACACGTAGTCAAGTAGGTGGACCTCATCATCCTCAGTCATGAATTTCTCTTTGATGAGCTTCAGTGGGCCCCTGACTTCATGACCGTACACCAACTCAAATGGGCTGAAACCCGTCGACTCATTTGGGGAGTCCCTCGTTGCAAACAGCAGGAAAGGGATGCCCTTATCCCAATCCTCGGGATACTCCTCACAAAATGCCCTAATCATTGTCTTTAGGGTCTGGTGGTAGCGCTCCAACGCACCTTGGGACTGGGGATGATAAGCTGATGACTTCAGCTGCTTCACACCCAAACGATACATCACCTCTTGAAATATGCCTGACATGAAATTTGACCCTTGGTCAGACTGCACTTCCTTGGGCAACCCATACCCAGTGAAAAACTGCACTAGAGCATCTACCACCGTCTTAGCAGTGATATTTCTCAATGGGATAGCCTCTGGAAACCGTGTAGACATATCCATGATTGTCAAGAGGTACTTATGACCTAACCTAGTCCTAGGCAAAGGTCCAACACAGTCGACTAAAATCCGACTGAATGGTTCTTCAAACGCAGGTATCGGAATCAATGGCGCCGGCTTCACTGAATGCTGTGGTTTGCCAGCCACCTGACATGTGTGACAAGTCTTGCAAAACTCAGCCACATCCACATTCAACCCTGGCCAATAGAAATGCCTCATGATCCGATCCTTTGTCTTTCTGACGCCTAAATGGCCGCCAACAGGTAACTCGTGAGCAATCCTCAAGATCTCACCGCGGTAACAGGGAGGGACAACAACTTGACGGACCACCGTCCAATCCTCATCAGCTGGCCTATGGGGAGGTCTCAACTTCCTCATCAAAATGCCATCTTTGACATAATAGCACTCAGGGACCTTTTCAGCCTCAGCCTCAGAACACGCCGTCTGAGACAAGCCTTTCAACTCAGAGTCTGCCTGTTGTGCTTCAAGCAAGGAAGACTTGCTAAACAGCCCATCACTGTTAGCCTTGGAGCCTAATACAGCAACCCCATCATTCAAATCCTTGAAAAAGGTTTCTGCCAACCAAACACCGGAATTCTCCTCCACATTAACAGAATCCGCATCATCTTGAACAGCTCTACGAGCCTGAGACCTAGTCACAACACAATCTGGGAAAATCCCAGGAAACTCCTCCTGCAACTGCTCAGTTTCAGCAACCACCACTGGTTTCTCCGAAACAACTGGAGACGCAACCACCTTGTCCCCAGCCAAGTCATTCCCCAACAAGAAGCCTGCCATGGGCAACTCAGGAACAACTCCAACAGTAACAGGACCAGAAACTAGGTCACACTTCAAATCCACTCTATACAGTGGCACTGACATATAACTGCCATCAACAGTCTGAATCAAGACTTTTGCATTCACTGCACTATCTGGTGGAAAAGTCAAACCACCATCCACCATCAATGACTGAGAGGCCCCCGTATCCCGCAGGATGACCACTGGCTTACCTGCCTCACCAGAAGTACATGGGGTCACCTCACCATCAAACAAAAAGCTACGATAGCTCTCATCCACCTGCTTCCGCCTATCTGTGAATTTGGGAGACTGACTTTCAATGGCCTGTGTTTCACTGAACGGGACACTGTTTTCGGGTAGGACACTTTTTGACATGACAAATCCCAAGTCCTTCTTTGTTTTGTTTTGCAACTTCCAACACTGTGACTTTACATGCCCTGTCTTGTTACAATGAAAACATTTGATGACATTTGCACTTGTACTGGACCCTTTGTCAGATTGAGACTTTGGTGCCGATGAAGTGTCAGAACTCGTGCCTTTTTCAGAACCAGCATTCTTTGGATTGTTCGACTGAATTTTTTCTCTCTTGTTTCCAGAAAAATTCCTGAAAGGTGGTCTGTTGTCATTTCTGTGGGTCAGCTCATACTCATCAGCCATCAAGGCGGCTTTATGCAAACTTGTCACTTTGTGATCATCCAAATGTGACCTCACACTGAAAGCAACACTCTTTTTGAATTCTTCCAAGAGAACAACCTCACGTAGGTTATCAAAATCCTGATCCACTTTCAGGGATCTGTACCACCTATCAAACATCATTTCTTTTTCACGAGCAAACTCAACATGTGTCTGGCCTGGTCTGCGGTACGAATTTCTGAACTTATGTCTGTACGCCTCTGGCACCAATTCATAGGCATTCAACACTGCCTTCTTGACCGTAGCATAGTCACGTGATTGCTCTTTTGAGAGAGATGAGTACACATCGGCTGCTTTGCCGACAAACACACTTTGAAGGAGCATGGGCCAAAATTCCTGTGGCCAGTTCAAACTGTTAGCCACCTTCTCAAATGACACAAAATATGCATCAACTCTGTTTTCTTCAAACTTTGGCACCAATCGAATGTTCTTGGCCAAATCAAATTCAGAGGGAGCCCTTTCACGATTTCCAACAGTCTGTGCATGAGTCAATTCCATCTCACGCAACTTCATTTGCTGCTCCATTTCGAATTTCCTCATTTCCATTTCTCTTTGTTTTTCCCTTTCCTTCATTTCCATTTCTTTTTCCTTCAGTTGCAATTTGAGCAAGCTCAAGCCGTGTTTGATCTGAAATTTGAGCTCGATCTGGAGTGTCAATTTCTTCTTTGAGCTCCATGTGACCAGCTACTAAGTCAAGAATTTCTGCCTTTCTTACACCGTGTGGAACATCAATATTTAAATGCTGTGCAACAGCGGTCAAATCACATTTGCGTAACCTTTGCAAATCTTTGAGGGACAAATCTATCCTCTGAACAAATGCCTGAACATCCATTGTACTGATTGACATTGTCACAATGTATTACACACAATATACAATTGAACAATCAACTCAACTGGTATTATGTCTGTACCAATATTCTGGCTTCCGGAACGTTCCAAATTCTAAATTATGGCTTTAAATTCACTTCCCGGACACAAGCCCCCAATTTTGTTACGACCAAAATCACTCCGAGAATGATCGCATAAAAGAAACAATCAACTGATGTTCAGGCGGTTTATTAACAATGATATTGTGGGTACAGACTGGTAATCGGTTTCACATCAGTACAATAATGATCACGAGAAACAAATATAAGTCAGTAATGGAATCACTTACGTACACATTACACGCAATATCCCTGGAAATGTCCAAATACGATGCTTGATGCACAAATGAATGATCCGTGATGCACCGATGAATGATACCTCCAACGTAAATCCAGAGGCGCAGGTTGCGATAATCCTCGGTATTAATCCAGGTATATGTCCACGTGATAGGTCCACGGCATAATGTTCACAGCGAAATGTGCAGAATCCAACGACCACGTCCAGTCGATGCGTTGAATGATGATTCACTTTATATTGTCCAGCTAGGAATCCAGCCCGTCACAGCTTTGCCGTAGCA
The DNA here is from genome assembly GCF_964275005.1 of Diadema setosum. Classification (NCBI taxonomy): domain Eukaryota; kingdom Metazoa; phylum Echinodermata; class Echinoidea; order Diadematoida; family Diadematidae; genus Diadema; species Diadema setosum. The sequence continues at coordinate 36,781,265 of NC_092690.1, read as the reverse complement.
ATGTCCGTTGACATTAAAATATGGAGTCCAATGAAGGCATATTAATTCTCTGCAGGCAAAATGTCTCCCAGGCCTTATCTCCACAAACATAACAGGTCAGCAGGTAACACAGGACTGACTATAACTAGTCGCTTCAGAGCCAGAAGTGACGTTACTCTCAGAGCAGAGGTGTTGGGTACTCTGCCTACTGCAGAATTTCTCTGGCTTATATACTATCCATTCAATCCCTTCTAGCACATTCTATAACTCTCTCCAACCTACTAGCCAGTCTAAGTTCCAGGAAACCTGGATGACTCACTGCCTAACTATGTACAAAACATCATTACCAAGAATAACTACCAATCACATTGGGCTACAGGGACAGTGCCTCACTCAGCCAAACATGTAAGCACTTCCCAGAACTTTCTGGAAATGGGTGAAATCATTCTAGATTGAGTGAGCTATAATGTTTTTCCTATTCCATGCATGTACTGTATAGCTACATTGTATACCACCTAGAAAATTCTCCACTGATCTGGTCAGCCTGTATGTACTATATGTATACCACATAGAATGTTCTCCATTAATCTGGTCCACCTGTGTACATACACATTAAAACAACCATGCCTGCAGTACATCATACATGTACATAACTACTAGTGTGTACATTTTTTGTGACACTGGTATGAAGTCAGCTTGACGATGATGGGTCGTGGTTTGCCGCGCATTCCTTCTTGGTGAGGATTCCTTCGTCGCACCCGATGACTGCGATTAATGGCGCTGGACGGGAGATCCACACCAAACATCTGCTTGGCGATGTGGCATATTGTCTCGTTGGTGTTCTCTTTACCTCTGGAACTCCAAAGAAACGAACACAATTCCTTCGGGAGTATTGCTCCTGGTCATTCATTTTTGTTTTGAGCTTACTGATCTCATTCATTGCACCGTCTCTCTCCTTCTTCAGTTGATCAAGGTCTTTTTCACACTTGTCAAGTTTGCACTGCAGGTCAAAGACTTTGCCCTCCTGTTCCATGCGATGGAGAAGTTCATTCACTTTGACTTCAATGGCCTCTGCAACAACATTTTTTATGGCTGTTAGAAATGTATTGTCCTCAAGAATTTCCTTCACCAATGCTGCTGTTTGACGAGCCATTGTTCACACCAAAGGTGAGAACACAGAATTGCAGAATATCAAATGAGTCAGGTGTCATGTGAGGGATAAATGCAGGTCGCCGACCAGTACGTGTGTACTGTAGTGTGTAAAGGTCTGGGAGCTGGCAAGAAAGAAGTAATCCACCCCACTCCAAAAAGATCCTGAGGGACTATATGATATACTTTGCCACAACAGTTTGAAAACAACATATAAAACTATCGGATATCACTCAAGAATATAAAGTTTTGGATGTCCAGGTGTTCAACTTTGAATACAGCTTATTCAAACATGCAGAATCCTTTCTGTAGATGTAAAATCCTCCAGCACAGTTCAAAAGTTAGAAAATGAGACAAATTAACGCATCCTTCCACACAACATCCTTCACGTCACGTTCTAATCCTTTATATTGAAACTACTGATTGACTGATTGATCTTATAGGTCTTCTTACATAATTATGTCTATGATAGATTACCACTGGTTACCAAATTCTTGTTGTGCCACACTACTAAAGTCAGTGATGTGTTCTCTATGTAATTTTGACCGCAGGATGATTCACGAGAACTTCTTAAATAATAATAGATGTCAAACGGTTATGTGTTTGCTCTCAAAACCGCAATGGGTGCTGTGCGATGATTAGAAACGCGGGCGCCAAACATGATAAATGAATGAATTTTTAAGTTTGTTTACTTGTTTGTTTGTTTGTTTTTAAGATATGGCCGAACTTTCCTTCATGGACATAAATGAACACCAACTATAAAGTATTTCAGTAGAAGGGCGTCGATCACGCTACCAAGTTTTCAGTTAGTGCTGGTTCTAATCCTTTATAGCAGCGGATACTGCGAAAAGTTTAAATGCTATATCAGTTCTGAATAATACACTTGAAAATCGATGCTAAATCCTGTCAACAAAACATTCGTTGCAACCTACGTGAGGATGCTGGCCAATGCCATCAATGCGTGAAAAATTGTCGAATTGTTCAAAATGTTGGCACGACGAAATTTTTGGGTATGTTTCGCTGAACTATGCACAACCTATGCCCAAACTTGCCGTACCAATACGTACTAAAGCGTGTCCATCGACCTAGTGCCACGCAGGTCACGTCTAAATCACTACTAATTCGCAACTAGTTCACGACTATCTTGCGTATCCTTTGCCCGTAAAATGGTCATTCTCCCGCATAGTTTTCGCATGTCAACCGCATAGTCTATGCATGATATGCGAGTTAAAGAAAACCCAAACCCAAATATGAATTTCGATTGAGTGAGCGTAGCAGTATTAGCAGATCATGATATCAGCCAAAGTTTGAGGAAAATTGGCTGTCGATTCAGAAGTCTGCAGTCAAAGACCAATTGTTCAGAGGCCATAGACAAGGTAAAGAAGACAGTTGGTGGGTCAAGGAAGGACATTTCGTGACACACGATAATGTTGTTTGTTGAATTGTTCAAATTCCATGAAGTAAGTAAAAGAAAAGAGGGAAAATAGTTGCTTAGGATGTATAAATTAAGCTTGGGCGCAACTAGGATTACACTTTTTTTTTAGATATTTCGAATGTTTGTTTATCCTAATAATACAGATTTGGTCATTTCGAAACTTGGATAATGTTCCTTATTTAGAAGGTTCATTAAAGGGGCATTCCGGACGATTTTCATAATTTCACATCATGTAGTACATAAATCAACAGCTTCATGTAAATATTTGTAGAATTTATTGTGGTTCCTGAGCAGAGAAACAGTACTTTCAAAAACCTTAAACAAATTACACTGAACAAAAATGATGACATAGGAGCCTCACATATCTCAGAAATGTAGCAGTGTCATTCCATTACAATACCGCATGCTTGCAAGCTCACCTGTGTATAATCTATGCATGCCTTCTTCTTTTGTGCTGCTTCCTTGAGCCACATCTCATGCATTCTTATGGTGAGGCTGCCATGTCATCATCCTTGTTCATTGCAATTTGTTATAAACTTCGAAAACATTCTTATTTTTCATCTCAATCATTATATATCAAGAAACTCTGTACCCAGTATAACTAATTTATATATGTTCAAATGTAAAAATTTGAAAATCATCCGGAGGTCTCCTTTAAAGCAGAATACTAAAGGAAACGCATACTTTGTTGGATTATTCCTCCATTTCAAGCTTAGAGCATGATAAACACAGCGGCCTTTAATTCATCCATTTAGAAAATAGCGTTTTGGAGAACGGCTGTTTAGAAAAATTGTATCCTGAATCATGTTCAATCGGAAGATCCGTGGTTATTTTAGGGGCGTGTCCATGACGTCATTGGGTGAAGGGCAAACCCGGAAGTATCACACAACAGCCTGAGCTTACCTATGCATGCTCCCGATGAGAGCGAGATGTCGAGGCTCGTACCCCGAAATCCCAAGACATTTTTTATCAGAATGTCACAAAAAATGAAATAAAATTGTTTTTTTTTTACTTCAAGTCTCCTGTGAAATCATACATTTCCTCGGTTAAATAAAGTCTGTTACGTGTTATTTAGGCCACGAATACAGCAGTTGTCAGGCCTAGTGCCTGTAGTGGGTGCTTTAGAATTGTAGTCGATCAGTCGCATGCGCCTACCACCGGCCGCGTATGTCGCAGTGCAGCAGCCTTCGTGTATCAAAGAGCGGAGAAGCCTGGGCTTCGTACCTCTTTGGTACGTACTATCAGCAGCTCCTTGGTACTACACACTACAGCTGTGTACACCATATATTTAGCGAGCCTTTTTTTTTTCGCGAATCGGGACTTGCCAATAATTTCGCGAGTGCTTAAATTCGTGGTTGTGGAGTACACTATGAAGGGGGAAATATATACGGAAAGAGAGTTAATATTTTCTCGTGTTTTTAAATTCGCAAAAAGCACCAGGTTTGCGAAATTGGCGCAAATAAAAAACCTCGCGAAACATTCGGCGTAAGTGGATCGCTAATACTGGATACTACGCAATGCGCGGGCATCGGCTAAGTCGAAGTCTAGGCCGGCCGGCCTATCTGGTGATAAAATAAACGAGCACTGTGGTTTTCATTGATAGTTATAAAACTTTGATGGACTCGGTGAAATAATGAATGGATCGTGCAGTGAATTTGTGAGGGTTCCTAGCTAGATAGAATGATGATGAGCTGTGACCGAGAGTACGGAGTGAGTGTGATGTGATAAGATATGATACTACGTAGCCCGACCAGACACTGCGCTACTTACAGCGACTGGGCTGTGTTTAGATACTAAAGGTAGGCCTACCTAGTATATCATGATCTGCAGAGTGTTGTTACGGGCCGAAATCGCCAAAAATGCGACACAAAAATGTAGAAACGCTAAGAAATTCATCTTGATTCACCTCCGAATTAGAAGATGTCGATATATCACAAGATTTTATCGCGAAAATTGTTCGAAATGCTCATGTTAGACATTCTACTGCACAGTACAATACCAAATTTGTGCCTCCCTTTGCCGATTTTCTCTTTAGTTTGCTCGGTAGAAAGTTGCTGTGGTGTATCGTGAAAGACGTCGATTATTTCATGACGAAAATCGTCCTGAATTATAATGCGATGTTTACATAGCGCTACCGTAAAAGAAACTTTTCGTAGAAAGGTTCATTTGCAGTCTAGTATTCCAAAAATCAGAGTGAATGATTAGATCTATTTTTTTTTTTTGTGCGCCCGTGGTAGTTGTAGTGTTTAGGTATAGACGAGGCGCCTATAGGCCTACTGTATTTTTTAAACCGACCGCCCGTTTTCATCACACAGCCGAAATTTTGACATGGAATTCTATTTTCTAAACGCAGCTATAAAAATCTTACGGTGGGCCCTACACCCAAGTTAGTAGAGCGACCAGCCCGATTTAATATTGTTAGGCCTAGGCCTAGGCCTACTGCTGCTCTGAAGTACGAGTTCAAGTCAGCACTAAGCTCGGTTCATTTTCAGTTCAGAATAAAAACAACTCTCACCAATCTAAATTTTGAAGTCTATCTGGCATTGGTCCTGCGTCACCAGCATTGTCCCCTGGCCTGCCGTGTGGCAAGGGCTTGTACTGCCAATCTCCAGGAAGTCCGTCCGTTTCAATCGGACCGCCCTGGGCCTCCCCCCCCCCCCCCCTAGCTCGCCCGCAGCGTCTCCCTCCTGCGCCCTGCCGTGCGGCTCGTCATCGACATCTATCTCTCCAACTTCACCATGGTCATCATCACTAGTTTCATCATCGCTATTACCACTAGTGTATATCACTCAGTTCATCATCGCTTCCACATTCAAATTCCACCAAGAAATCATCCTGATCATCACTGACCTTAACGTACGATGTCATTATCGAAAAACAAACTTTCAAAACTTTCTTTTTATATGCAAATACCGGGTATCTACAACAACTTGTATACAATGCATGCATTATGCGCGCGGGGGCCTGCGGCCGGCGCTCGAGACCTTGCGCGATTCCTTTCACCCCATGACGTCATCGGCAAAGCCTCGAAATTTACGCTGTGACCTAGATTTCAGGGGGGTGACAGGTGTAAATCTTCAATATCCTCTAACTCCACTTCAAAAAGGCCATTTTAAACGATGTAAACGACAAATTGTTCTATGTGTCCCACTCTTTGACTTCATATATAATATAATATCTTCAGTATTCCCCTTTAATAATCATTATAATGACAAACGTTTCATATATTATTTTTTAGTGACAAAGTACGGAGATGTCATAAGATTTTTAAATAATGTGTAATATCAAGAATTGAAAAGTGAATGAAAACATGTGCACACACAGTAACATAGGGGCCTATTTAATACACACATACAAACATACAAAAAAGATTAACACATTTATTTGCGGATTTGGATGCTATCGTTATTTGTAATAACTGAATTCTGATTTAAAAAAACAACTTCTCTTCTATATGATCATCACGATGAGTCTCGCATTTTTTTAAAAGAAATAACAAAGTCTAAGGCAGACCCCCCCCCCCAAAAAAAAAAACAAAAAAAAAACACACGTGTGTACAGACGGTTACGTTTGAAAGGATCCTGCGTGTTTCCCTGGTCATGACAGATCAGCCCCTTCCCACCCTCATATAACTACTCGACAGAAACAGTGATTATTGACAGATTATTCAATGACCTTCGGATGAACGAACCTTTTTCATTGTCGGATTAAAGAGACTTTGGAAGTAGTGTCCTGGCAACGAATATGAATACGTAAATGATGCGTAAATGTGTCGTAAACAAGACGTATAATAATTTTTACTGAGAATAATAAGTTTTACTGAGAAAACGCATTTCTTGTCCTATTCGTAAATTTGAAATGACTAAACTCGGCCTACGCGCCACTAAATACCATGCCATAATGCGGTGCAGTGCGCAAGCCCAAACTCGTGCAAGTGTCAGGGAGACACGCGGATGGAACACAAGCAGCTGATGGTCAAAGTGAAAAAGTTCAGGGAGGAAAACAAGTACGCTTTCATCACAAATTCGGTACCAAGACTTATCAAGTACAAATCTGGCCCTAAAGATTCCCCCGGTTCTCTGATAACACCCAGGTTGTCAGATTTGCATCAAGTGTAGGTCGACACTTTATATAATATATTTTCTTGTAAAATCATTAAAAAGATCATTCTAACTCTAAGTCCGTTTCTGCTTTCTATGAAGCATTTAGAAAATACAGAACGTATCATAGCTATAGTAAAAAGAATCGTCTAGACTTTCACGTGAGCAAATGGCAATCTCTTATAGCATAGTTTTCTATGTTAACATTTTCCATAATGTACTATTCACTATTATGCATGTATTTGCATGTATTTGGTATATGACGCAGCATGTGAAATTGGAAAATGAAGTTGAAAAAAAAAAAAAGAAACCACAAACTTGGGCGAAAAAATGCTGATAGCGCTATTCTAAGAATTGTGTCCTCCCCAACTGGTCGTCACATCCTGTGGTCCGTCTACACACCTTACCTCCCTGGGAGCCTAACCTCTCCCATAAACATTTCTGGATACCCTGTCTCCCCATTGTCTGGATACTAAGTTTCTCCCCCATCATTCCCATCATATAATATGTAAATCAATGGTGTCAGTGACCCATGGACCAACTGTGGTCAGTGTTACCCAATACCTTCCCCTATTACAATTTCAATCCCTGTATTTTGAGCACTGTAGATTAAGCCCCTTTCTATAGTATGTTATAGAATGGATCATGTGCTTGGAAAAGAAGATCTTTGTTTCACTCTCTTTTGGTAATAGCTACATTGCGTTGGTTTTCCTCGCCATCCCTCTTTAGGGAAGACATGGGCCGTCTGATAAGGAGTACCTATTATATGTGACCGTGCACCTCAAAACGAACATAAAGTCGCACACACTGATTTTGCGTGAGGACTAAAAATAAGTGAAATGGGTCAACCTAGCCGAACTTGATTTTTTCATATTTTCTGAAAGATCGGGTCTTCTTTTACATTATGCTAAATTTTGGTATCATAAAACGGGCAGGAAAGTGTGTTTTTTTAGCAGTTTATCTCGAACATTTTTGGTAGAATAGTGTGATTTGGTGTGTCTTTAGAATCCCTTTTTTCATTTCTGAAAAACCTTGTCCACACTCTTCACTTTCAACTCTAATAACTTTTGAAAGGATAGTGCTACTGCTATGAAAGTTGGCATTAATTATGGACAGAATGTGTTAATGAGGCATGTTTAATTTCAGTTTAATTTGATAATCCCTTCATTGTTGTTACTCTGGTGGTTTATTTCCTGTTTTTTGTCCCATTCATCGCACAGCCAGCACGGTTTGGTAAAGATTAGAGGCTTGAATAGACACTGTACTTCAGAGCCTCTTTTCTCAGTTCACACTTTTCCTGAGTTTGTGCTTTCTTTCCAATATTTAGATAGGTTAGGGGAGTCCATTTGATTTGAGTTATACATCATTTTCAAGCTTAAAGTCTGCTCTTTCAGAATATGGTCTTAACTAAAAAATTCATGTCTGGCGACTTTTTGTTTGTTCTGAGGTGCAGGGTCACATATCAAATATCTATAAAATCTCTTATCTGTTCCATTGTCGCCTGGACTATTGTGTTTTACCATCCTGAGTATAAACGTTGTCATAATACTTATACTCATATATCATTCTGGAGCAAACATTCTTTTGATTAAAAGAGACCTGAACTGGGAATTGTATATGAACTGGCATCTCGGTCTCTTCTGTCTTGCTCTCGAGAAAGCGTTATCAATGTAATACCGACGTTACGCCATCGAACAACACCACTAATGTTACTGCACAAACCCAATAAGCTTCTTTTTTCCTTTTTTTTTTTTCTTTTGCAGCAACAGTTTAGACGTACTACTGTATGGCTCTGAGGCATGAGCGGTGACACCATAAATTGCTAGCGAACTTGACTACTGCTCCAAATGTATGCTAAAATTTGTGCAAAATGTTAGCTGGAGGCAACATACGACCAACACAGAACTGTATAGGGACCTACCCAAAATAAACCAGAAGATCAAGATAAGGAGACTTCGCTTTGCCGGTCACTGCTTCAGGAGCAATAGGTGTGTCTTCATCAGCGCGAAGTTCAAACTAGCGGGATATTTTGCGGTCTGGGAAATAACCCGATATTATGAATGTGCGTCTTCATGAATTTGTTTCCAAACTGTTACACTGGATGCCCAAGCATGGATCTACTTTGTTGACACTGGTCTAGACACCAACGAGATAAAAACCGCAACGTTGGACAATCAAACTTGGAGTGCCATTGTGGATCGAGAACACCACTCGTATTTAGCAGATGAGCAAGTACGCGAAACAAGAAAATCGTAGTGCTCATTGTGATACAAAAGGATTCGTCTCTTCTATCCTGGGCTGGCCATGTTTCTACAATTCAAACGATAGATTAGAAGCCCAGCGAGAAGAGACAGCTACCATCGGTGTATAGGCCTACATATCCTTCCTTTTTCTCTTTTAAGATACATGCTCCTCTGAAATGTGATTTTAGGTTCTTCTTTAAGAGTCAGCCTCATCAGGCTCAGCTGCAGTTGAGCATGAAGCTGTTAAAGTACAAAGAAGGAGAGATTAAGAGGGAGATCAGACTTATAGTAATAATCATCTAAAAAAAAAAAATGGATGGGGGGGGGGTGTCTATAAGATGCAATCCTGCGGGAGGATGCTGGCATTGGACAGCATCCTCCCGCAGGTTGCCACGAATACTCGCATTGGCACGAAATGATACGTGTCAATGCTCAAACCATGCGAAAACCCAAATTCGTGCAAGTGTTGGCACGACGAATTTTTAAATCAAGTTTCGCGAATCCTTCGTGAACTACGCACAACATATGTCCAAACTAGCCGTAGCAGTACGTACTAATACGTGTCCATCAACCTAGTGGCACGCAGGTCATTCCCAACTTGTTCACGACTAACTTGCGTATCCTAGCTGCGCATAAAATACGCATACTCCCGCATAGTTTTCGTATGTCAATCGCATAGTCTACGCATGATGTACGGGTTGAGGGAAACCAAAACCCAAACATGAATTCGGATTAAGTGAAATAGCTGTACAAAGCAGATCATATATATAGTGTAACAGCCAAAGTTTGAGGAAAATCTTCTGTCGACTCAGAAGTCATAATCTCTCTCTCTCTCTCTCTATATATATATATATGAATATGTATATATATATATATGAATATGTATATGTATATATATATATATATATATATGAATATGTATATATATATATATATATATATATATATATGTATTCGGTGCATTAATTGCTGGATAAGGACGCTACTATGCAATTCATGAAAAACTGTCATTTTTCATGAAAAGTACTCATTCAATCGACATGCTACTGAAATAGGTTAAAGGTGATAGTATTTACTCCGCTCTCTGAAAGTGGTAAGCAAGATGCTCTTTCATAATGCTAAAATGTGAAATTATGTTGATTTTCTCTGTGCTTTTTAATGCATTGTTGTCCATAATGATGTCATGAACTGTGGTAGTCTCATTGTCCAGCAATGGCAACAGCGAAACAATAAAAATTCATAACTTTTGAATGGAATGTCCAATTTTCCGCTATCTCTCACTGGTGAGATAAATTTATATTGCTACTTCCACTCAATCCACATTTGTAGTTGGGTTCTAGTTTCCTTTAAGTGATCAAGAGCAATCGTCACAATATACTGATAATAATCTGTTTGTATCATGGCACCAACCAGCTCTTCATAGAACCTCTGGAGTCCAAGACTAGTTGTTCAAAGACCAAAGACAAGGGAAGGAAGATGGTCAGCGGGTCAAAGAAGGACATTTCGTGATACACAATAATGTTGTTTGATGAATTTTTCAAATGCATTTCATTCATTTATTTCATTTCATTTCATTTATTTCCACAACTTGCACAACTGGTAAAAAGAATGAACAATATACAGGACAACATGTCAACCATATGGATTACAGAGTGTGGAGGAAGAAGCAAAGGCCATTGACCTGTTTAGGCTTCTCCCTAGTAAAAAGTAACAATTGTGACACAATAAAAAAAGAACAAAACAAAACAAATAAAATAAGACAAAACGAAAACTACTTCATATATTAGCATAAAGGGGATTATTGCAGGAAGGCACTATTGCAATTATATGATTTTACAATATATTCTTTATGTTTTCTCTTAAATGCAGACATAGAGACACACTGCTAAATTGTATATGAACTGGCATCTCGGTCTCTTCTGTCTTGCTGTCGAGAAAGCGTTATCAATGTAATACCGACATTACGCCATCGAACAACACCACTTAAATAAAAGATGTTACTGCACAAGCCCAATAAGCTTCTTTTTTCTTTTTTTTTCTTTTGCAGCAACAGTTTAGACGTAGTACTGTATGGCTCTGAGGCATGAGCGGTGACACCATATATTGCTAGCGAACTGGACCACTGCTCCAAATGTATGCTAAAATTTGTGCAAAATGTTAGCTGGAGGCAACATACGACCAACACAGAACTGTATAGGGATCTACCCAAAATAAGCCAGAAGATCAAGATAAGGAGGCTTCGCTTTGCCGGTCACTGCTTCAGGAGCAGTAGGTGTGTCTTCATCAGCGCGAAGTTCAAACTAGCGGGATATTTTGCGGTCTGGGAAATAACCCGATATTATGAATGTGCGTCTTCATGAATTTGTTTCCAAACTGTTACATTGGATGCCCAAGCATGGATCTACTTTGTTGACACTGGTCTAGAAAATCGTATTGCTTACATGTGATACAAAAGGATTTGTCTCTTCTATCCTGGGCTGGCCATGTTTCTACAATTCTAACTATAGATTAGAAGCCCAGCGAGAAGAGACAGATACCATCGGTGTATAGCCCTACATATCCTTCTTTTCTCTTTTGAGATATAAAGACATGCTCCTCTGAAATGGGATTTTAGGTTAAGTCAGCCTCATCAGGCTCAGCTGCAGTTGAGCATGAAACTGTTAGAGTACAAAGAAGGAGAGATTTAAATCAGGAAAATCATATGACAAAAGGGGTCAAAGCGGAGGGAAATATCTCCTGAAACAAATTATCATTATGACTTATTATTCGCGCCATTCAGAAATCGCGAGTTTCTTAAGCAAGATATGCTTTCTCAATCTACTGTAATAAGTTTGTCAGAAAATTGGTTCACTGGTATTTATTACGCACTTTTATACACTGTAAAAAATGCGACATGCGACATGTTTATGAACTAAACACAGTGTTAAAAATCTAAACACTTTGTTTAACATCTAAACACCCGGTGTGTATAGCACGTGTAAAGTATTGAGAGTTAAAGTGTTTAGCTTGGAGTGTTTAGTTGGAGTGTTTATTCTGGCTATGTCCATATATATGAAGGAGTGTTGGAAATGGTGTGTAAATTGTAATTTCTAGTTTCCTTTTATCACGAGAAAGTGGAAACTGTGACGACATCAAGATACACTATGAAATAATTCATGTTTTAGGCCTTTCATAGAAATGCCTAATCAATAAGGAAATAGGATAACCTAAAAATATGTCATACAACTGTAATAAATTTATATTTTGGTTTCGCTTGTACAGTTTTATATTTTAATTGCTAGAAAAAAATGGGAGTTGCCTTTGTTTATAATTTCGTTCATGGTTTAGGGCATTACCCAAATGTTTGTTGGTTAGGCCTAAACACTTCTACTGTCAGGGTAAACAGACGCGTTTACATTTAGAACGCCTCGTAAACACGTTCTAAACACCGCACATGTTTAACATAAACACTGTGCTGCTCGTACTCTACAAGTCAGCAGCGCATGTGACATGACGGCCGCGGCCACAACGCACGCAGTGGTGCCCTGTGCGTGCGCTTCTAGCGCACACTCGTGCTATGCATAATTATGGCCATAATCAATGCACAATTGGCGGGAAAGGAGATGTGCGCGTACGTCCTGTGCGGATGGATCTGTCTGGTTGGCTGTCTGGCGCTGCCCTAGCAGCGTGATGTGCGTAGGTAGGCCTACAGTACGTGCGCATTCGTTCGAGGCTTGGTATCGTCCACTACACTGTCCTGATCCTTACGACTCGATCGACTGCACTGACTGTACTGTCGTACTACTGTATAGATTTACTGCATAAAGCTAAAGGAGCGGATCTAGCTAAGATGGCGGTCGAAGCGATAAAGTTCTAGCCTGGCCGGCCTGCATGAAAGCGGTAAGTCTGCTAAGTCTGCTAAGTCGGTCAACAATAAGATTTATTGCAAAATTGCCCTCGTTTAATGTAAAACTGTAGTAGGCGTAGAAATAGGCTACGCCCTGAAAGATTTTGCTCGTTTGTTTTAGTAACTTTTAGTTTTGTATTTCTAAATCTAACGTTAGAACGGGGAACGCTCTCCTCTATTTGTAACGTGTTAGTGTTGTAAACGTTACAATATTCCTACACTCTACAGATTACCGGTACCGTAGTTATGGGTAAACTCGGCCTAGCGGGTAAACTCACTGTATGATCTATAATTTTACGAAGTTATGAAGTGTCTTTCATGTGAATGACGATGGGTTAGTGACTATATTTTGAGTGAAATTCAGTTTTATTCCCTGTAAATTCTTCATAACTCAACAGGTGGTGAAAATTGAATGTAAAGCCCATTAGGATGTCTTGGAAAGGGATGCCGATGGCACCAAAGTGGGTGACGATGATGTCCTGACGACTGTTTAAATTCTGCAAGACATTACCTCTGCTGGCAGAGAACGAGGAATGGTACAGTCAGCAGAGTAAATCAACTGGGGATACTTAGTACATCACTGTATACTACCCATGTGGAAAGTGGAAATCAAGTAAGTACATGTACCAGTACTCAAAATTGCAGAGCCAAATCAATGAATATTACTGTATGTAAAAGGGCATGTAAATGAGTTTCTATAAAATGCAGATTTTAGATGCTTTAAGTTCTTCTGTTTATTTGTTTGTTTGTTTGTTTGTTGTTTGTTGTTGTTGTTGTTGTTGTTGTTGTTTTTTTTTTTTTTGGGGGGGGGGTTACCTACTCCCGACTCCCGAATCCAATCCACAGCTAAAATAAATATGAAAAATTGATTTATTGCAAATATTGTTGAAAGTGTAAATTACAGATGTGAAAATCTTCACCCAAGAGACAAAGGATACAGTAATGGCCGTAACTCTGCTTGATAATGATGATGAATAAGAAAGAAGGAACAACAACAACAACAAAGACTTGAATTATTTCCAGAAAATTCATCAAAGTAAGTAAAAACTGACGCAAGACAATAAGTGCTAATGTGATGAAGGGATTCTGTCATTCCTTTTAATTTGAACTTGCTTATGGATTCAGTCAACTTCTTTGCTATCCATTCATTTTCAGAATCTATGGGAGCAGTTAAGTCCATTGTATTCGAAAGCCAACTGATTTGTTTTCCTTGTGTAATCATTTCTTTTTACCAGCACCAGTACGTCATGGAAGAATTGATCAGGGATCACACCAAACCTGTCTGGATTAAAATGAGAGCTGCATGCGCTGACTGCTATACAACCCGTCGAAAAGTGCAAACATCTGAGGATTACAAGGACATCACAAGATATACTGATAGGCCTACATGCCATATGAAGGAAATGAACCATGGATAATAATTTTGAATGTTACTAATCTTTTTCCCGCTAGCCATGTGATGTCCCACATCGTCATGATGCACTACAGACCTATTAGGAGGCATCCCACCTGTTACAGCAACCTTTCTATTGTTTTTTTGTCTTCACTGACAGTGTCCATCTAAACCTGTATACTAGAATAAAGTAAATCATATGGGGGATGATAGGGTTTTGTATGCGATGGGGCTTCAGTTCTCCGTGTGTGTGTATGCGTGTGTGTATTACATAATGACGAACCTCTAAAGAAATATGAAGGTAGGGGGCCTGGATATAATTCGAAGAGGAATTCAATGCTTATTTGATGAAAATTGGTTTTGAAATGGCAGGGATATCCAAAACAAAGCAATCTATTGTCCTCTGTGCTTACGATAATGGTCACCTGCATTCTTATTGCTCATAGATATGTGTAATTGTCTTTTTTAACAGCTGGTACGTAAAATTGTAATTTTATCTAACATGTAAAGACACTTGCTCGAAATCGTTTTGCACTATTAAGAAAAACAATTTTATTCACTTCATTTTATTCATCAACCAATGTCCTTGTAATTCACTGTTATTGTATTACTCAAGAACTTTGTTCGATTGGCTTTCTGTTATATTCTTGTGCAAAAGGGAATATAGAAATCAAAACAAATCAAATCAAAATATCAGCCATTTCATTTTTTTCCCTCAGGTGCTTCCAATACAATCAGCAGATATTGGACGCAAATAAGAGGCCAGTAGTTGCATTTGTTTGGAATTCTTTGCAATTTTCTTGTAGACCTGATAGGAAAAGCAGTATTCGGTAGTTAATATTTTCTTTCTGAGATATTCTTGAAATCGGTCACATGGAGAGACCTGTTAGAAATGTAGTACAGCATGTATGGAGAATAGGGAGGAGTCTTGCAACTGACTGACAAATTGACAAGGGAGGAGTCTTGCTGATCACATCGCGTGTTCATGACAGCCTTGCATACCCTCCCACCTCCAGTTGCAATGCATTATTTTTTCTTTGTTCATATCCTGTTGTCTTTACCAAAAACTCTGCTGTGTCGAGATTGAAAGTAGCCCTCCATACCATGATTATGTGGAGTATGATGAGACTGATTAGACTCTAATAGACTATTCATGTATACCCATTGAGTTTGACTTCTTTCTCCAAGGTTCTAGCAAGGTAAAAGTTTTTTTCTCACCCACCCCTTTAAATCCACTAACATTTTAATATTTCTCTCAAAATAGCAAAAATGAAAAATCCTTACAGTACTGTTAGCCTACATGTACTTTCAATGATCGTCGCAGTGAAAAGAACAATATCATGTACAATGTATGTATTTAAGTTCCATTATTGGTACTGATCATGGAGTGCAGATGTTCACCACAGGCTAAATACAGTGAAAACGTTTTTTTTTTTTTTTGTTTGTTTGTTTGTTTGTTGTTTTTTTTTGTCTCCTTATGATGGAGTGCATCATCTGCACTCCCTGATCAGTACCAATACGACCATAGTGTTGTGCGTGGTATAATTTGCCATGAGCTAATCTGGTTCGGGTACACCCCAAAGCAGTTTGCCAATAATTGATGCAATCTTAAAGGTCGGCATGGATTTGTTCACAGACTGCAGTTATGTTCCTGGAGGTGTTTCATACATGTCAAGCTTCCGAAGCGTTGAGTTGCAATTCACAATCAACCAGTTTATTAGTTTGTTTTACAATACTAGGAATTAGTTCTAAATATAGTAGAAAGACGGCAATTCTTGAAAGTAGGCCAAGAATTACGTGTGACTGAAAAGTAATTGTTAAATGCAATATTTGTTTTCTCCAAAATGATTTGTGTGCCATTTCCTGCATATACAAACTTTACTGTGTGTATAGGATAGAATTTCATTTACGTCTTCGTGTACAGGCCAGTGACTCCCAGGTATCTTGCATTTAACTCAGTATTGTGTCGTATAGCAAAACATGGCAATATTTAAAGGGGAAATCCAGTCCAAATACAAGTTAGTCTGATAAGAAAGAGTAAAATATTAAGAGTTCATTGGTAAAATTTTGATCGAAATCGGATTTAAAATAAGGAAGTTATGACATTTTGAAGTTTCGCTAATTTTTGAGGAAACAGTTCTTGAATGGTTGATATGAATATGCAAATGGAAACGTGGGCATGTCATTCTCTCACAACTTACTTAATTTCAAGTTTTTCATTCAAACGCAATTATTCCCGAGGCTCAAGTCCTGATATATCTAACTGATCACTTTTCTGAAGTTATTCAACCAGCAATACCATAATGTTTCACATTTCATTAACATAAACATTGAATTTCATCATTTTTTTTTTGTACACGATCAACGGAAAATTGTGAGGTTATGGTATGGTCAACTCACTCATTTGCATATTCATATCCACTTTTATCCACTTTGCAGAAATTAGCAAAACTTCAAAATTTTATAGCTTCCTTATTTTTCATCCGATTTCATTAAAATTTTTACTGTTAAACTTGTAAGATTTTACTCATTTTTATCAGACTATCTTATTTACTGGACTCGATTTCCCCCTTAAAGGATTTTAACTTATTATTCATCAGATATTGCCCAAGCTTTGACTGATGTTTTGAAAACTTGCATTCAGAGAATTGCCTTTGACTCTTGTAGCCAAAATGTTTGTGAAAGCCAGCCCAAGTCTTCCCTGGTATTTTGCGATGTAAGTGTGCTGATGATTTGGTACATACTGGGTAAATTTAATTCTATGTAGTGTTATGCGTTTATCTCATTCCATGCAACAACAAAAAAAAAAAGTGGAAACAATCCACTTTACATTAATAAATACTTGGGAATTAACATGCATGATGATATGTCTCATTTAAACACGTAGAAATTAGCATGTATGAATGTATGATGTGTAAACATGTCTCATATAAACACGTGGAAATTACCATGAATGATGTGTAAACATGTCTCATATAAACACTCAGCATGTATAAGGTGTAAACATGTCTCATATAAACACTGAGAAATTGCGATGTTTAATATGTAAACATGTCACATGTTCAGTGTATGCAGTTTTGTGATCGATCTAAAAATCAGACATGTGTTCTGAGAATAAACACTAAAATGGCAAATAAACATGTCGCAGTGTTTTTAATCTGTCACAGCGAATAAACATGTCGCAGTGTTTACATTGTAAACACTGCGTCATGTTTATTCTTTGGTTCAGTGTTTAGATCTTAAACATTGTGGGTGATTATGTGACTGTGCGGTGTTTAGTATTTAAACACTGTGAGTGATTATGGTGTAAACGTTTGGTGTTTAGGCTATAAACAGAGCAGGTGTTTAGTTTTTAAACATCAGAACCGTTTAAAACATAAACATGTGTGTGTGATAAACACCTCGGGTGTGCTGAAAATAAACACAGCATGTGTTTAGTTCCTAAACATGTTTAATAAATAAACGCATCGCAGTGTTTTTAAACTGTCACAGAAAAGTGTTTATTTAGGTGTTTAGAAACTAAACAAATTTTTTACAGTGTACTCTTTGCCTGGTTATAAATTTGTCTCAAACAGAACGAATAAAAATGTGGTGGTGTTGCATTATATTTCCATCTCACTTGGAATATAGATTTCTAAGTGAACTTACTGTTATGAGTGACTCTCTTGAAATCGTTTTTTTATAGAAATTCATATTCCTCAAAAAACAAACCTCATAATTGGAGTGGTGTACAGACCTCATCAGGGAAAAATTGATAATTTTGCTAATGAATTTCAGGCAACACTGTCAGTTTCTTGTGTTCACTGAATTCAAATTGGATAATGAAATTGATTTCACTGCTAATAAATGTATCCGTGCATCACAAAACAAACAAAAACCCGCATCCCGTGATTTCACGTGAAGACTCAAAACAAGTGAAATGGGTTAACTAAGTCAATCTTGAGTTTTTCATATTTTCTGAAAGAGCTATCTCTCGTCTACATTATGCTTAAGATTGGGATCATAACACGAATGGAAAAGTGTGTTTTCCGCAGTTTTTCTACAACTTTTTTTTTTTTGGGGGGGGGGGAGTAGAATGATCAGGTATGTATTAGAGGCCCCTTTTAATTTCTTGAAATCCTTCATACACTCCTCACTTTCAAGTCTAATAACTTTTTAATGGATAATGATACTGCTTTGAAAGTTGGCATCAATCATGGACAGAATGTGTTAATAGAACATGCTCCCTTCATTGTTTTTGCTCCGGTGGTTGACATCCTGTGTTTTGTCCCTTTCATCTCACAGCTAGCTAAATAGTGTGGTGGCAGATTAAGCGCCTGAATAGACTCTGTACTTCAGAACCTCTTTTCTCAGTTCACACTTTTCCAGAGTCGGTGTGTGCTTTCTTTCCAGTATTTGGGTAGGTTAGGAGAGTCCATGTGAATTGAGTTTAAAGGGAAGCAGTCCTGAGATTTTCAATGTACTGATAAGTAAGAAGAGTAAAAAATATAAACTTTCACCAATTTATACGCTTGGACATCAAAAATTGTCTCCGTACGCGATTTTTGAAAAATAATTCCTGCAAGCGATCGTGTAAGAGCCGGCAAAAAGATGCTATGTAGTGCATGCCCTACTCGCCAAGTTGACAGCCGTGCCTCTAAAAACCAATTTAAGTGTTCAAATGATTAGTTGCAATTTTATCATATAATGTGAACGTTTGTGATTTTATAATTTCAAACAAAATATTTCAAGCTTAGATATATATAATTCATGAAAAATTAATATTGTTAACATAAATTTATATGTATCTTTAAACCAAATATACCATGAACTTGACATCAAATAGGCACGGTCCTTTTCTAGCTTCCGTCCGTGTTGCATACTTCTTAGCGTAGAAACCACTGTCGCGCGCAAATCCTTACCATATACACAGTACACTCGACTCCGTCCAGTCGATTTTGGCATTCAAACCGAAGATAACCTGTGCATGAGAGAGTCGAATTCTTCAAAGAAAAAAGTGTTTGTATCTCAATATTTCTGTAAGTAGTCAGATAATCGCCTTTCCTCGAAAAAAAAAAAAATATGACGTGAGCCGGGAAGGGTAAACACAGGGGGTCGTAGGGATATGATTTCGCTCCACTTTGCCGTGCATGTCCAGTCGGCACTGGCAGCAGCTAGCTCAGTGGCACTGTACTGCAGTCCAACCCCGGCTGCAGGCCCACGGTAAATTAATCATAGCTAGCCACTTTCCTTACCTCTCTACGCTTTTTTCCCTCGGTTCTCTTCGAAGTCGATGTTCGAGGTGTTTCTGTTTTATTTCATTTCACTTCAATTTATTTTCATATTTTTCACATATATCACAATATAAAATAAATTGATACGAAATCTATACAGAACATAATTCAAAATAGAACTTCACCGGAATGTTCAAAAGTCTGTCTTGGTATACACAAGGTCTGTATACATGCGAGTTAAACTGAGATCATAATGCGAAAAATATGATGGGGCCTGCGTAAAAGCAAGCTTGTATAGTGCCGCAGGTCCCGTGGTAAAATCAGATTAGGGGAAGCATAAGTACAGATATTTTTAGACCATACTATAATTGGGGGATCCGATTAAAACGAACAAGATCAAATCAAATGTTGCTATATAAAATACAGAATAAAACACTGAAAGGTCACATGTTGCAACTATAACCTACTATATACAAGTAAGGACATTGAGAGAACAACGACTGAGATTGTAAGGATTTAAGTGGGTGTGGAGGTATAGATGATGACGTAACAATTGGCATAAATACATAAATGGAAGGTGGGCTAAAAGAATTTTGTCGTGAATATAAAATATACACACAAGGACAATGGAGCTCAGGTGTCAAATTCCAGCGGGGTCCTAAACCATGCAGGCCGTGTGACCATGGTAACAGACAGCTGCCACGCGCAAGAATTCCAACAATCGAGTGTAACAATAAAAACTTAGAGAGCGCAACAGGCAGACTGATCGAAGAATAATAATGTACATGGTTAGGATCCCGTCGGACTACTACTAGAAGATAGATAAGATAGACAAGGGAGGAAATACTGAGCAACAAGTACTATACAATATGCATGCCGTAGCTGCTCAAAAGATATTGTTTTAATTTTCGTTTGAATGAGGTTAAAGTGGTGCAGCTTGTAAGTTCCGTAGGGAGTTCATTCCAGTACTTAGGTCCAGTGAACATGATAGTTTTTTTCGCAAAAATTGTTCGGGTACGTGGAAGGTGATACGCATAACGTTGGCGGGTTGGATAATCATGAACTGTATAGTTTCTTGTGAACATTTTGGAAAATGCATCTGGTAATTGGCCAGTTGAGAATTGAAACATAAACAGGCAAACGTTGTAAGAAAATAACTCAGGAATTTTCAAAATTGTATTGCTCATAAAAAGTTCATTCGTATGCGATAAATATAACTCATGTGAGCAAATGGTCGGGATTGCATCCGGTTTCAGGAGTTTTCTCGGTTTATAACCGAGGGCCACAGCCTGCCGGTCCACATAAAAACATCGCTTCTCAAATTGTCCACGCACAGGTAGGTCACAACACGATTTCGAGATTTTGTAGGCCCAACGTTTCTTATGTTCGGCATCGTTGTACCGATATTTCCCAGCCATACAGCTCACCTTTCACGATACTTTTGTGGGTCTGGGACGGAAAAAGGATTTTCCTGGGAAATTTTCTGCACGATTCGAGCAAAACTACTGATGTAAGATAGCCTGACCAGACGACGCTGAATGCGGTCGCCCCTATACAATAGTGTACTAGAGGCCTGTGTGGAACCGTTTCTATCTACAAATATGTACAATCTGTACGTACTATAGAACATGCATGAGCGGCGACAGGGCTGCAGCTGCGCTTGAGACTGGAAAAGTGCGAAGGGCAAACCGCGTACGGGGTGCGTACGCGTATTTACCGTAGATCTATCATCTAGTTGTACCGTCCACACGACATCGTGCGAATATGATACACAATACATACACACACACAAACACACACAAACACACAGACACACACACACACACACACACACACACACAACGTAGAAGCAATGTCAAATACGAGTCGGAGTAGCCACCGACGTCTTCATGCATCCGGGTAAACTAGGGAGCGTACGGATAACGAGCAGAACACGGCTGGGAAGAGTTGTGCATCGATGACGTATGACTCTCCGCCAAGACTTGCTCATTAGCATATTCACCATGCAGAGTCACACTTTTTCAACCAAAATGTACGAGCTTATTTGGTGATTTTAAAGTTTGTTTTTGGTGAAAGTAGTTCATTGGAGGTACCAACAACAACATATTTTTTTTTTTAATTTCGTGAGGACTGTGTCCCTTTAAAGCTTAGAGTCTGTTCTTTCAGAATGTTCTTAACTAAAATTTCACGCCTGGCAACTTTTTGTCTGTTTTGTGATGCAGGGTCCCAAATATATTCGTGATAATAATCCTCCACATGTTGCAAGATTCAGTTAGATGCTTTTGTAGGCAAATAGGGGGAAGTGCTTTCAGATAAAGATGCTGAAAGTTCTACAATAAATATTTCGATGAATTCATGATTTTATATAAAAATGCTATTCCTTTACGAAAACGTCGAACTTCCACAAGCAGAAAATGTCCTCGCATGCCTTGGATTACGAGGGAACCATTAAAGTCAATAAATAATAAAAAGAATCAATTGTATCATAAATTCAAGATAATTAAATGAATAAAATTTCGGCAAAAATGGTCTACTTAGAGAAATTTTATCACAAATCTGTTACGTGCTGCCAAAAAAGACCATTATCAAGCCCTTTTTCAATCAACCTTTAATGACATCAACCCGTTGATGACGAGTCCGAAGTATATTCGGGCAGGGGTCTATGGGAAATGCATGTTGTAGCAAAATCAGTCCGTCCTTAACGGGTTTTTAAAGCAACTTTGAAAGTGATTCGACGTGTGCATGATTCAACCCAGGTTATGTCAGGCATCCAAAGTATGTTTGTTAATGGCAAAGTACTTAAGGATTATAGAAAATAAGTTGAATGAATATTTTTGTACACACTTATTTTTGTAACTCTGTCACAGGCTGTTCCACATTCTGAGAGGAATTTCAGTGATTTTGTTTACCCAAGTTTAACAATGAAAGTCCCTTTTTATTACCTACTTCATATTTTGAATATGTCATTAACGAATGGTATTGTTCCTGTAAAGATGACAATAACGACAGTTATTTATTTTTTTTTAGAAGTGTGATCCTCATTGGTCTTGGATAAATATCGCCCTATTTCGTTGTTGACAACCTTCTCAACAAAAAAAAAAAAAAATAGAAAAAAAATAGTATATCCACGAACTGTATTATTTCTTTTTTTATGAAAGTAACATTTTTTTTTTTAAACTCAATTCGGCTTTCGGGGAAAAAGAAACATACTACCACTCATGCAGCGTTACTCTTCATTGATAAAATAGCGTCAGCACTGGACAACCGTAAGCATACAATTTGCGTCTTTCTTGACTAGTCAATAGCCTTTGACATGGTCGATCACAATATTCTTTGAAAGAAACTTTGCCATTATGGAGTCAAAGGTGTAGCTCTTGATTGGTTTAGAAGCAATGTGTATCATTAGATGGTTATGACTCTACACTGTAACGTGTTCCTGTAGGTGTACCCTAAGGGTCTCTCCTGGGTCCACTTTTATTCATTTAATATATGAAAGATGTCCCTATGCAATTAACGGTGAATAGGTGCACTGCAATTGACACCATTTATAACACTGCTTTGGTTTTTTTTTTTGGGGGGGGGTTGCAATTCTGAGTATAATTCTCAATGTAAAATGCCTTGTTTATTATAATTTATCATTCAATGCAATTTGATTTTCATCATTTTCACTCACTTTAATTTTATTAGTTGATAGGGCTGTGTCGTTAATTGAGTCTGTATGTTTATTTGCTTCAGTTTATATTTCCGTATTTAATTTGTCCCATTACCAGTAGGTGCAGACATTCTTAGTCACATAGTAGTATTTCGTTACACGCATGTCATATATCATATTATATTCCATGACATTTGTGCAATACTGTGCTTCGATTTTCGTTTGGTTGCAATACTGAGTATAATTCCCAATGTGAAATGCCCTGTTTGTTCATTATGATTTATTATTCCATGCAATTTGAATTTCAACAATTCCTCTCATAACAATTATATTAGTTAATTGTGCAGTATCGTTAATTGAGTTTGTATGTCTGTTTGCCTCATTTCATATTTCCGCAATCTCTTTGTCCCATTATCAATGGGTGCAGACATTCTTAGTGCCAAAATAGTATTTCATCGCATGCATTTTCTATAATTATTTTACATAATATTTAAGTTCACATTACTATAATCTTTGTGTAATACATTACTTTGAATTCACGTGTTATTATATGATTTCTTTTAATTTGACTGTTCAACAAAAATCAACGTTTCACATCTACACTTCCTTTTTAATCTGGCAAATTATGGTATGAAATACTGATAAAATGTCTTTTACATGGAAAGTATGCATGCTTTCAATATTACCCATTGATTATGAAACTGACATTTTATTTCATTTGTATATGTTTAAATAAGTATACGCTGTTAGTATT
This sequence comes from Diadema setosum, assembly GCF_964275005.1. Lineage (NCBI taxonomy): Eukaryota > Metazoa > Echinodermata > Echinoidea > Diadematoida > Diadematidae > Diadema > Diadema setosum. Next base: position 36,757,461 of record NC_092690.1, on the reverse strand, counting down.
TTGCATGGTATATTGTTCTTTTCTATTACTGTTCAACGTTCAGTTTTATCATTATCACTGGATGTTAGTGTTGATCAATATTTATAGTATTGATTATTTTTTTATACAAATTAAAGGACTTATACCATTGGCGCTTACATTTTAAACTTTGATTGAATAATTGAATGACTTTTTATTGTTTTCTTGGCCTCTGTTTAACTTATCCAATTAGATCCTACGTTTCAACCAACATTACTAGTATACTTTATTCGATGCCTCACTTTCTTACATAATATTCACTATCTTTTTATTTTGTTGTATTTGTGAATGTATTTTGTATAGAAGTATGCATGCATGTTTTATATTTTAGGAGCATACGTTGTATATTATATCATTATTAATCACACAATTGCAATAGGGTGAACCTCACCCGACAAGCGTTCGCTTCTTATAGGTGTTACCAAAAATAATTCTCGTAATATTTTATCTTGTCTTTTATCCAAAATAAACGTGAATGGAATTGAATTGAAATTGAATTGACTTCCCAAATTTCCATTGACTCCACTGTCAAACTCACAATTGATCGTCTCGAATTTTTGTTCCATCGCACGGCTCTGATGTCCCAATAAACAAGGATTTGCAACGCACATCAACAACACCTGCTTTAATAAATTACAAGCGCGCTTAACCCAGTAAGCGCTTGCTTTTGTAACTCATTTTCGTAAACAACTTTAATAACACATCGGCTTCGCGTACGGTACCGCACACGGTGACTCATTCGTCTTTCACGAAAAATGGTTGCCATTTCTGTTATGAATTCCAATATCTGTGTGGACCATATCTGTGGACGTTTGAGATGTTGCATAAAACAATTAGTGTATAGTCTTGTTTTCGTTCAGTGGAACTCGGGAAAGATGAGGCACACTATTCAACTCTGCTTCGCCTCGTGAATAGAGCGCCTCTATCTTTCACCTCATGCAAAATCTTGTACCATCGCACTCGAGATCATTCACTATTTGTATACTTTCCTCAGTGTATTGCGTCATTTTTAATTTCATTTTCAAGATTGCCTTTACACTCATTTCCTATTTTGATATCGTAAAGCAGAGTTATGTTTGATGGTGTTTTTTTTTTTCAAGGATAGGAGCTCTGCTTGTCTCCCAAATGTAAATTTAGTTTAGATCAACTTACCATTCACCACTAAATTAGTGAAGGAACAATACTCTCCGGTGTTTGACCAAACGACACATTTGTATTGTCCCTCGACATTTCTTGACACATTTCGGATGATAAACTGTGTCTGGTTGCTCCAAGGAGATACAAGAAAGATATATTTTCCTTCATGGACTTCGCTGACATTTCCCGATCGAAGATAAGCTGCCACTTCTGTCTTGTTGAATATGAGTGTGATTGAATACACGATGAATTCATCAGATCTCGAAACCTTGTTCCAGCAAGGAATAGTCTTGTTATCCCCGATGTAGGCTTCCTCTGTAGGATAATATGCCTCAGGTCCAAGACACTGCTCTGGGACAGCTTTGATTAAGTCAGCCATGTACAGAGAAAACCAAAAAGAGAAACATGTATTTTATTTCAGAATGTGATAGCAGATTCTAAACAAAATATCTGGGACAAGCAAAATTTATGAAACTCAGCTGTGAATGGTCTATTTGTCCATGTTGTGTGGTACTGTTTTTCTTTTTGGGGTTCTCTTCTTTTTTTTGTATAAATCAAACAAATAAAATACAACTAATAAGAAAGACACGGAGTGACACATATCAACCTTTAGGATACTCACCTGTCCTAAGTTGTATATATATATATGCCATCCATGCGACGTGCACCCGAAGCTTATCCATCGCTGCTTACTGACAGTCAATCAGGCGTGTACTACAACCTTATATCTATAGCGGAAGGCGTTATCTATTCTAGAAAGAAATGTGAGCGACGCACTATGTGCACAGAGTTCTTTGATTAGCTTCCTATAATCAAGCTTAAAGGGATGGCGTAGTTTTGGTAGAGATGTGGTTTCAGGTTTTAACTTCCTGATAATTAGAAACCACGTATTATATGGAACATTAAAGACTTTACAAGAAGAGAAATTTACAATTTAGTTGAATCAAAAATGATTTTTGAATGGCTGAGGTTAAAAAAAAACATGAATTGGTAATAATTTAAAGGTGGTTTTCACCTTTTATTAGGACAAATTTGTAGTTCCTTACTTTCTTCGATTTCTCAGCCATTTCAAGACCAATTTACATAAAATAAACTTTCGATTTCTCCTAGAATTGTATGTTCTTGAATATTTCATGTACCTGGTTTCTAATTATCTCACAAGAACATAAGAACAAGACATAAAAACCCTTTAAACTTCCAATTACCAAGCTACAATGTGTACTACAATATCACACACAATACAGTTTCAAATTGAAGTCATCGGTTGTCATTATTCAATCTAAGATCTGGTCGTAAGAGTAAAATTTATCTATTCCGTGAATCAACAATGAATATTGTTAATTATGTGGATATACATAATATTGCTCTATGTTTTATATCCCTTTAGAGTTAATGTAAATGCACAAATGTTCACGCACACTCACAGACAGGCAGATTTTCGACACACACATACACACACACACACACACACACACACAAACAAACACACACACACACACGTACAGATTTTCCAGTGCATACAATAATACAATGAAGCCAAAGAGGGGTACATAAAGAAAGGGATTTAACTAGACAGAGACGAACACAAAGGGCCATTAGAACAAAATACACGAATAGGTGAAATATGGGAGAAGAAAACAGTTAGTTCCAGTGTTAAGTACAAATTTACATCGACATATACAACGTCAAAACTTCACTGTGGTAAAAAACGGTGTTTGGGAGTGTTTGCATGTTTCATACTTGCATATAAAAAAAAAAAACCGAAATTGAATGAAAAAAATGACAAAAAAAATCATCACTTTCTAGAGAAGGACAGGATTATTCATAACGAACGACAAATTGCAATAAACGATGCATCCCTCCCCTGGGAGAAAGCAGTATGTAGCTACCCCCCCCCCCTTATTTTCCGGGGGGGGGGTTGAAAATACTCAATGAGCAATCCCTGTTTTTTTATGTGATGCATTTAGTTTCTGAAAAAGAATATGTTGGAAACTCATTTTCTTAAAAGCTAAAAGCAGTAGTGCTGACAACTTAGTGATTTGATGTGTGACAGTTTCAAAACGAACTGGGGAATATAAAACAGATAAGTAGTTTTTTTTTTTCTTTCTTTAATTCAAAATTAAATTTCTATATTTTAAAAGCGCGGACTTTGTGAGAAGGCTAAAGATATTATTCGACTGGAGCTAGCTGCTAAGCGAATATTGTGCACTCATATCAATTGAGTTCTCTGTTCAAATTTTCAGCTGAGGCTGTCAGGTAAGTTGAATCATGTAGTTTCTAGTTTTCCCCTTGTCGGCATATTTCTAACCCTTAAAACTTCAAATAAATACGTTAAGCGGATGCATTGTAAACATTTATGAAAGCAAAGAAATGCTTTTGTGAGGCCAAAGGGATGTTTGAGGGCGCTCTTTCTTCACTTCCTTTTCTTCACCATGCCACAATACGTTACATGTATTAAAGTAATAATGCTACTTACGTAACTAGGTTTGATAAAACCTAATATTGTAGCAGAAAAGGCCCAAGATTACGATATCCAAGTAACTATTCGTTGGGGATTGGTTTTCCGTATATGACACAATAAAATGTGTCATCCAATAGGAACATTTATTGTCATTTTTCCTTCGTTTACTAAAAAAAAGAAGAAGAAAAAACCCAAATAAACAAAAAACAACAACAACAAAACACGTTGAGCCAATCCAAATATATTTGTGACCCGCTACAACAAAAGGATCCTAAAGTAGCTGACGGGTGAGCCGAGAAAATCGAGTTTGAAGTCAGATCATCAAAATCCGTCAAAACATTCGGGTTTCTGTTTTTGACATAATTTTGTAGTCTAATGTATTTTCTATCATCTGCCGAAATTTCGAAGCTAAATTATCAAAGGAAAGGCAAGAAAATACCATTTTTCTGGGCCATGATTTTCCGATTTTCAACTTAACAGAAGCGTGTCCGAAGATTTGGATTTAACGCCGCAGCTAGACTCCGCCCCTAGCAACCAGGGAGGGAGTGATCTTATTGGTCAGTGCCTGGCATCCTGGTTACTGATTGGTCGTGCGTTGACCGCTGGCGCTAAGCTTGAATGAACATCGCGGAGGTTGCTAGGAGCATACCTTCTATTGTCAAACGGTGAAAACTGTCTTGTTTCCCCTCGATCATGATAGCGTCGGAAGGAAAACTTTGAAGGCGGTTTTCTCGTAATGCTGATTTCTTAAACCACTCGACATGCGCTAATAAAATCATCCATGTCTCCGCAACCGAATACTTTTATGAGTCATGTTATATATGACATTCAATCGAAGAGTAAGGGAATAATGTCATGTCATTTTCAGAAAATTTTCAGAAAATCCTTTTGTTGCAGCGGTTCACATTTTTTCGGTACAATTATTTATATGAAATTTTCAGGAAAATGAAGGAAATAACGCAAAAAAAAAAACCCGAAAAAAGTGCATCCCCCCTCCTGAAATGGAGGAGGGTGGGGAAGGGGAAGGGGGTTGCCTGTACAATAATCCCTCCTGAAATTTGAAAAATGAAAATGAAAGTGGCAGGAATGTCATTTGTATCAATTATGGCTTATTGCACGACGTTCTTACGCCCACCTTCAGAGAGGTAACAGACCTAGATTCTAGCTTTTAGGATAATTTCTTATGTATAAATGTAATTTTCTTAAGCGCTCGCTCACGAAAAAAATAATATCGACATAAGGTATGGTCCAGACGTTGACAACGTCAAATAGAATAGGCCTACATGTAAACATGCAATGACGCGCGCAACTCGGGACCATCTGCAAATTATCTACGACAACAAACAAACAAATAAACAAGCAAAAAAAAAATATACCGGCATAATTAAACCCCCTCAATTTTCAGAATCATTCAGCAAACGATGATGACTCTGATGACTTAGTCAAGATACATCTTTGTATGGGCATGCACAGGGATGGTCATGGGGTCGATAGTATCCCGGGGAGGGGTTTAAACGGGCATTTGCCTCACCCCCATGGGAATGAAGGGGGCAGACAAATCATTTGTCCACCAAACAATTCCAGAGATGAGGACAAATCTCGAACTTTCTTCAAGGGACATATTCCAAATAAAGCCAGAACCATGAACCAGATCGTTGAATTGCAATCGTAAACATGCAAACGCTCCACCACTTTTGATATTGACGTATTTCCAAATATTTTATCAAAGAGTTTGCAGTAGATCTTTCACTTACAAAAGCTCCCTCATATGCAGAGGTGTCGATGGGAGGGGGATGATCCTCTAAGAAGGGTATTTGATACAATCATATCATTTTGCTCCTCCTCGTAACTCCCGAAATGTGGACATATTCTTTCTTTTTTTTTTGATAGAAAAACTGTCGAAATATTTCACCTAAAGATGGCTGAATTTCAATTATGAGAATACGTGTTGGAGAGGGGGATAGGCCTACTCCTTCCACACCTTCCCCGTTTGGTCCTTTCTACTTAATTCACTTTAGATTTTATAATGTTTCATCTGAAGTGTGCACCAGGTCTACCACTTCGATTAAAAAAGAAAAATGCTAAAGTTCCGTTGGTAGGCGTAGACAAGGAGGGGATGGAGGGGGGGGGGGTATTAAGATTAGGACCGGGGATTTAGAAGGTGGTGAAAAATCTGCGTGTAAACTGTATGCATGTGCATGAAGCGGTTCTCCCTTCAATCTTTCATTAAGTAAGATCATAATTTCTTTCAATATTTCACTCAAAGAGTGCACCAGATAGTTGAGTTTCAATTAAAAACACAAACAAAATCTCTCTTGCTTGGGAGGGGGATACACCCTCTGAAACACTCCCTCCTTGTGCCCCTTTCCCTAGCCTATATCATAATTATGTCAGTCATGTGGAATTTCAGAACACAAAGACCATCAGTAAAAGTAAAGAAAGTTATGTGTCGTAAAATTGCATCAATTGATTTTGACACTTTTCAGAATGATTTGAGAGCAAGCGATCTCAGTACTTGCATGTGTGATGATTTAGGTGGTCTCATAATATGAAAACTCTTTGACATCTGTTCTTGAAAAACAGGCACCACTTGTAACAATGCGAGTGAGAGGCCCAAATCACCTTGGTTCAATGAAGATATTCGGCAAATGAAACGAAAGAGACGTAAAGCAGAAAAGAAGTGGATGAAGAACCACAACAAGTGTGATCATGATGATTATAAGAGCATACGGAATATGACCTTGTCTTTAATGAATCGTGCTAGACAAGATTATTATAATGAATGTACAACTGAGAGTGCTGTTGATCAGAAAAAGTTGTTTCATATTGCAAAGTCTTTGTTAAATATGAAGAAGTTCATAGTTGATTTACCACCACACATTGATACTGAAAATTTTGTAAATGAGTTGGGTATGTTTTTTGAGCAAAAAGTAGTGAAAATGTGTGAAGACATTCAGTCAAAAAGAGCAGATGGATTCCCCTACCAATCTTCTTATTCAGAAGTTCAAAATAAGTTGTCACAGTTTTCTCCGTTATGTGCACATGACGTACAAAAGTTGGTTCTGAAGTTAAACAAGAAGACATGTATATTGGATCCAATACCCACAAAGCTGATTGTAAGGAACATTGATATTTTATCGCCAGTTCTTACGAAAATTATCAACCTGTCTCTGACAAGTGGAAACTTTCACAGGAATTGGAAGTTGGCTATAGTTAGACCATTATTGAAAAAGCCCGGTGCAGATTTACAGTTTTCAAATTTTAGACCTGTTAGTAATTTGCAATATGTGTCCAAACTGGTTGAAGCAGCAGTAGCAGGTCAAATTCAGCAACATCTTGTAACCAATGATTTACTACCACCAATGCAGTCAGCATATAGACAAAACCACAGCACAGAAACAGCCCTATTAAAGGTAAAGAATGATTTGCTGTTAGCAATGAATAAGCAACAGGTAGTATTTTTAGTTCTACTAGACATGAGTGCAGCTTTTGATTTAATTAGACACGACATTCTTGTGAATGTTCTCCAAACACATTTTGGAATAACTAACAGAACATTGTCAAGGTTTGAATCCTATTTGAATGATAGGAGACAGAGGGTTCAGGTCGATTCCAGTATGTCCAAAGAGTTTAATGTACCCTGGGGTGTGCTCCAAGGCTCCTGCCTGGGTCCCCTTCTTTTTACTTTGTATGCTAGTAGGTTGTTCCATGAAATCCAACACAAATTCCCAGAAGTAATGTGTCATACCTACGCGGATGATACACAGCTGTACATATCTTTTTCACCTACTGCAGCAGATGAGAATTATATACTGTGTCCATTATAGAGCGATGTATTGTGCATCTTCACAAATGGTTATTATCCAACAATCTTCTACTTAATGATAAGAAAACCGAATTTGTAATATGTGGCACTCAACAGCAAGTTTCAAAATTACGCACTGAAAGCCTGAAAGTGATTGATGTTGATATTTATCCTGTTGATTCTGCACGGAATCTGGGAGTGTGGTTTGATTCACGCCTAGCTTTTGACAGACATATCTCTGAAGTATGTAAAAATTCATTTTATCATTTGTTTAATATTGCACATATTCGGAAGCATTTGACACGGGAAAGTACTGAAAAAATCATCCATGCGTTTGTCACAAGCAGATTGGATTATTGTAACAGTTCATTTTATGGCTTACCTGATAATCAGTTAGGTAAACTACAAAGGGTGCAAAATGCATGTGCTAGATTAGTTTGTGATTCTCCTCGTTTTTCTCATTGTCGTCCATTACTACGTGCATTACATTGGTTGCCTGTAAAGTAGAGAATCATATCTAAAACTCTGTTAATTGTATATAGAGCTATTCATGGTACAGCACCAGTGTACATACAGGAACTTGTAGAGTTAAAAAAAAAAATCATTTCAAACATTTTATCATCTTCGAAGTTCACGGGATCAAACATTATTGAAAAATCCATCGGCGAAATCAAAAGTTACTCTTGGTGACAGGGCATTTTTGTACGCTGCACCAAAATTATGGAATAATCACCCTTTGTTTGTAAGACAAGCAGTTACAATTAATGAGTTTAAGGCCAGGTTAAAAAGTCATCTCTTGAAGTAGTGTATTTTCTGTTTGAATTTCTTGTATACATGTCATTTTGTAATGCGCAGTAGAGTATATCATTATAGTAGCTGCGCAATATAGATGTCCTTTTATCATCATTATTATTATTATAAAAAAAGTGGAAAAAAATGTCTAAGTTACATTTCAAAATATTTGGAAGAGTTTTTTTTTCCATATTCATGGATGCCCAATAGACTAATCTATCAAGTGCAATCAACAAAACAATTTTTTGTTCATACTTGGCTGAACACTGACGCTCTTTGCCCCGAGTGTGAAAAAAAAAAAAAAAAAAAAAACTTGTGCCAAATTGAAAGAAGATGGAAAATTCAGCAAGAGCAAGGAAGTGTGTCGAAAGGGAAAGAGGATACGTCGAGGATTGATATGGAAGTCCAGGGACTAACGAAAGGACTAAAGTAGAAGATAAAGCAGAACATTGTTTAGCACTATAATTTTGTCATTTCATTTCCCTTTTCACCTTGCTCAGATATGCAAAAAAAAAAGAAAAAAGAATCATCCTGTTGAACACCGATTGTGTCACTTTTAAAGAAAAATAAAGTTCATTAATTTCAAATACATGTGTATCAGTGTTTTAAATGCAGTTTTACAGTAAATTACCCAAAGAAGAAAGGAGTAAAGGGGCTGGTGGTGGAAACAACAAGGGAAGAGAGCAGTGGTCATTTCCGATGAACAAGTACCAAAACAAAGCAAAACCTGACCCTGTAAGCCACGGGGGGAGGTGATATTCCTTATGGCGATCTGCCACTTTGAACATGCCTACAATTGTGACTGACTGATTGATTGATAGGTCGATTACATGAGCAATTGATTGATTGATTGATTGATTGATTGAATTATTGATTGAAACAATGATTGATCGCTTGATTGATTGATTGATCGATCGATCGAATCATTGATTGATTGATTGATTGATTGATTGATTGATTGATTGATTGATTGATTGATTGATTGATTGATTGATTGATTGTATTGATTGAATGATCTGAGGATGCATTAATTTTGTACTTTTCTTCTTGACTGAGTGACTGGCATGTGGGTTCGATATGTCTGTGCATGATTTGTGATAACTGTGCTTAAAAGATCTTGATGTTGTTAATCAACCTTCCATAACACAATAGAATCACTTAAAACGTGACAGAAAATCGCCAGAAAATTCCTAAACTATCATAACATAATCAAAACTGTGAGCAAAGGAGCAATTTGTTTAAATGAGAACACTTACTGAGACTTCTGGCTGAATTTATCTTATTCTTTCAATTTGGCGCAAGTTATTTTTTGACACAGTGGACAAAGAGCGTCGGTGTTCAACCAATCGTGAACAAAATTTACTTTTGTTGATTGCACCTTATAGATGAGGCTATTTAGCATCCATAAATATGAAGAAAAAAAATTCCAAATATTTTGAAATGTAATTAAAACAATTTTTTAAATAGTGTAACTTTTTTTTATATGCCCTGTAGTACACTTTCCAGATTCACATACAAACACACACACACACACACACACACACACACAGACACACACACACATACAAATCTGATTGATTCTGAGTGTACAAGACTTATAACTTATATTACGAAAACTCAACAGTTCCCTCATGTACAAAGGGAATATTCCCTAATCAACCCTTTCCTCGCTCGGTTCCCCAGTAAGATTTTTTTTCCATAATTTCCCAAATATTCCACCAAATATTATGCGTATACGAGATATCTCAATTTCAACTTTAGAGAAGCAAAACCTCCCTCGTACCAGTTATGAAGGGTGGTGACAGCACTCTCCAACGTCTTCTCCTTGCTCCCCCTCCCCCATGCATACAAGTATAGACTGTGGTTACACTTTAAACATAAACAAGTTTTCCAAATATGCCATGTGTGCACTAAAACGTTAAACTGCAATGTGAAAGTACAGATTCTCCGTTGTGTAGTAGGGGGATGGTGCACACTCGAAATAAGACCTTCATTCCGTGATTTTGCTATTAACAATTTAGTGAAAAAGACCTGTTTATTTCCATTATAACTTTTTTTTTGGAGGGGGGGGGGTTGCGCCAAAAGTTTGCACCAGATCGCTGAACTTCAGGTCTGAAAATGCAAAACATTAGTTTGGGAGGAGAAATGCGCCTTGTGTATACCCAGCATGAGGGCATGCTTTTCTTCATGTGCCACGTTCGCACGCCGGACTCAGTCGACGGCGTGTCGACTTCGCATATTCTGCTCAAACGCACAAGCCTACCCAAAACGATCGATAAATTGCCAAATACCATAGAACAATTAAAGCGTTTCTCGCGATTCCTTTCCTCTGACATATAACTTGCTTTTTAAATGGTAATGGACTAGCAAGCGGTGTTACCTACTGGATTCGCGTATAAATTCTAAGTTTCTGCCACTTTTTTTATGTGCAAAAGTCTTTACAGTGATATAGAGCCACTGGCAATGGCGTAAATCGTACTGAGGAGTGGGGAATGATCGGCGACAGTCACCATCACCACGATTACAAGCCCACACACACACACATACACACACTTTACAGGGATCGAAGATCCCACTCTTTTTGCACGAAATATAAAGTGGGAGGGAAGTGGCGGCAAGTTCTTGTTTTTGTTTGTTTGTTTGTTTGTTTGTTTTTGCTTGTCAGCCGACTTTCGGCGGAAAATCAGACCTTAAAGGTATGAAGATTTTTTTGTTGTTGTTGATTCTCTTGTCTTTTGATTTTCTTTCTTCTTGACTGACGGGCGATTTTGACCTTCCCCCCCCCCCCCCGCCCTTTTCAAAAACGTAGCGTAGCCCTGAATAATGCCCAAATAACTTCGGTAAAATGGTAATATGGATCTCCATTTTATTTGTATGTAATAATGTAGTAGATATTTTCCTGTATGTATTGTAGTTTTCAATTTTATTGATTTAAGTCAATAAAGCAATCATCCGCAGGCTCGGGGCATCGTTCCGTTTTAATGATGGTGGGTGGGGGAGGGACTTGGAGTTGGAATATCTGTGCGAGGGAGCGGAGCGACCGAGCGGGGGGAGGGTGTGGGAGGGGGTGTCCCCCCTGCCACACGAGGAAGATTTTGTATTTTCAGACCTGGAATTCAGCTCTCTGGTGCACACTTTTGGTGAAATTTTTGATTTTTTCCCCCTGTCAAAAACAAGTAGGCCTACTGCGTAGGCCTACTAAATAGTGGGGCCTATCACCGGCGTAGCCCGGATTTGATCGGCTGGGGGGGGGGGGGGTAAGATGAGAGGGAGAGGAGCGAGCGAGAGGTGAGGGTGTGTGGCAGTTGGTTTCTCCCTACCACGGTGAGAACTTTTTGCATTTTGATGTTTTACATGGTGCAATTTGATGCATTTTTTTGCGTGGTTTATCGACTTAAGAAAGTCCCACATGTTGAAGGTTATAGCAGTACATTTTGATGTAGATTATTATTGGACAATATTGCCTATGAAATTGTATTATTAGATAACTTCGTGTATTAATTATCACACTGAATATCATGAACGCGACCGAACCCGAGCGAGCGGAGCGAGCAAAGGGGGGGGGGAGGTGGGTGTCCCCCCTTCCGCGGTGAAAACTTTTTGTATTTTGATGTTGTACATGGTGTAATTTGATGCACGTTTTTTTTTCTCTTTTTTTGCGCGCGTTTTGCCGACTTGAAACAGTCCCACTTGCTTAAGGTAGCAATATATTTTGATATCGATTAATTTTTAAACACCTTGGCTATAAAATGGTATCATTTAAATAAACTTCTTGTATCAATCCTTCCATAGAAAATCATGAACGCGACCGAACCCGAGCGAGCGCGAGCGGGGCGAGCGAGAGAGGGGAGGGTGTGGGAGGGGGATGTTCCACGGTGAGAACTTTTTGCATTTTGATGTTGTAAATGGCGCAATTTGATGCATGTTTTTGCGCGTTTTATCAACTTGAAACAGTCCCACTTGTTTAAGAAAGCAGAATAGTTTGATGTAGATTATTATTGAAGAATTCCCCTAAGATGGTACAATTTTAATAAACTTCCTTTATTGATTCTTACACTTAATGTCACGAACACGACCGAGCCCGAGTGAGCGGAGCAAGCGGGGGGGGGGGGGTGGGATGGTGGTGTTCCCCCTCCCACGGTGAGGACTTTTTGCAGTTTGATGTTGTAAATGGTGCGATTTCATGCATGTTTGCGTGTTTTATCGATTTCAAACAGTCGCACTTGTTTAAGGTAGCAGAATATTTTGATGTAGATTACAATGAACAATTTGCCTATAAAATGGTATCATTGAATAAATCCATTGCATTAATCTTTACGACGAATAAGTATCATGAACGTTGTCTGTTAAGCATTTCAAACAGAAAAGCAAGCACACAAGGGTGTAGATAAGGGGCATTTCTCCTCGCACACGAAGGTGATTTTGCATTTTCAGACCTGAAATTCAGCAATTTGGTGCAAACGTTTGGTGCAATACTTTTTATGCAAATATTCCAATTGGTAATTAGTAATTTCCCTGACATACTAGTATTAGATTTTTTCCAGCGCCCCCCCCCCCCCCAAAAAAAAAAAAATGATGGAAATAAATAGGGCTTTTTCAGGGAAGTGTTAAAATCATGAAATTTAGCTGTTATTCCGCGGGTGCATCATCTACACGTGTATGTGTATGTACAAAGTCTAGTGAGGTAGAGCTTAGGGGGAAGGTGTGGGAGGGGAGCTTTTGCGTTATTAGAATTGAAATGAAGCGATCTGAAGCACACATTTTGTGGAAAATTTGGAAATTTTGTACTAAGTGTACTAAGTCTATAAAGGGGGCCAAGCACTGTGAGGGTGGCAAGATACGTCTCCCATATTCGAAGGAGCTTTTTTTTTTTCAGTTTTAGAACTGACATTCAACAATTTGGTGCACACTTTCGTTGGAATATCATGGAAATTATTTTGTCAATCAGAGAAGGTGGGAAGGGATAAGCCCTATTTCCCCTTCCCACATGAGAGAGATTCTGTACATTCTGAGTGCATTTAAACGTTTTGGTGCTCACATTTTGTGGCATATTTGGAAAACTGTCTACGTTCAAACTGTAGCCACAGTCTATTTGTATGGATGGGGCGGGGGGGGGGGGACGGGCGACCAGGGAGAAGGCGTGGGCGAGTGCTATTACCACCCTTCCTGTACGAGGGAGCTTTTGCCTTTTTAAAGTTGAAATTGAGATATCTCGCATATGCATATTTGATGGAATATTTGGGAAATATTTTAATTTAAAAAAAAAACCTGATCTGTGACGGAGGACGGGGGAGGTGAGCGAGGAAAGGGTTGATTAAAAGGGGATATTCCCCAGCTTGTACATGAAGGAACTTTCGAGTTTTAGGAATGTAAGTGATAAGTCCTGTGCACTCAGAATTATTCAGATTTTTTTTTTTTTTTTTTGTAAATCTGAAAAGTGTTCTAAGGCTAGGCACAGGGGCACAGAGGGGGAGGGATCAGATGGTCCCGAGTTGCTCGCGTCATAGTATGTTTAAATGTAGGCCTATACTATTTGACGTTGTCAACATCTATACTATACCTTATGTCGATATTACTTTCTTCGCGAGCGAGCGAAGCCAGCGAGTGCTTGAGAAAATTATGTATACATTTTCCTACAAGATAGAACTGTTCATGCAGCTCTGTTACCTGTCCGAAGGCGGGCATACGAACGTCATGCAATATGCCAAAATTGATACAATCACATTTCTGCTTCCCCCTTTTTTTTCAAATTTGAGGGGGGGGGATGATTGTACAGGCCATCCCCCCGTCCTCCATTTCAGGGATTTACGCCCATGGCTACTGGGCATTCGAAAGTAAAACAATCATATAGTTTTCATACAATTTACATCAAAGCCGAGTCTGGAATTGTCTCTACAACTTTGCTCACTGCACGTCCAATTTTAACATAATTCTTTAAAAGTTACATAGATTTGAAAAACAGAATGTTTTCTCAAAGCGTTACTTCGTTGGTTACTCAGGATAATGTGGCACTCATAGACAGGGGTTTTCACAATGGCACACAAAGATTTACAAACAGCCGTCATGATATTACTCCCAAGGCAATATTCTTCAATAATAATTTACATCAAAATATACTCCTTTTTTAACAAGTGGGACTGTTTCAAGTCGCTAAAATAGGCAACAACATGCATCAAATTGCACCATTTACAACATCAAAATGCAAAATGTTCTCAACGTGGAAGGGGGATACCCCTCCTAACCCCCCCCCCTCGCTCGCTTCGCTCACCCGCATACTAACCGCCCCCCCCCCCTCCCCCCAAGATCAAATTCTGGCTACGCCGATGACCCCCCCCCCCCCCGCCCCGATTTCAAGATAACATTAAAAGATTTATATTTTGTGGGACTTCATACATCAAAGCTACCATCTGTGCAAAGTTTGTGATGATTGGTCATATCTTATGTCTATAAACAAGCAAAATATTGGTAAACATGAGTGCAATTTTCACGACATTCAGACCTTCGCAACAGTTGGGAAACTGACCAATGACGAGCGACCAGCCGCACGCTCTGGCGATCTCATTTGCATCGGTATGCAAACGCACCTTCCTTAGGCGCCTTGGCAGATTACATTGTGCAGGAAACCTGCGCCGCGGCCGTTCATCGGCGCTTTGAGCGGACCGGGTCTTTTGAAAAGCCGGCGACGCGCCGGGGTACTCAAGCGTGTTTTCACTTTGGCCCGCTCTACGGCGTTTCTTTCAAAACGCCGCGTGGGTCCTTTCTAATCCTTGAATGAGTAACAAACTCCAAGTTGTCAAAAGTGTGACAAACCACATTTTTAGCACAACGCCCTCTCGTGGCGGCGTTTGTGACTAGCACAGTATTGCGTTACGTTTTCAAACCTTCTAGGGAGCGCAACGCAGATACGTGTACTATCAATAGGTTGTTACATGACTCGTGGAGTTAATTTTATGTCCCTAAGTTCACAAAATAAATACAGCTCCAAACGTTGAGAAAAACAGGAATAAGTCATTATAGTTTCTACGTCATCTTGCTTTGTTTTAATAAGCTATGATTTTATATGTGTTTGGAGTTCCATAATTCAATTTTTGTTAGGTATGTTTTTTATCTTTATTCCTATCAACGCACGCAGTGCACACTGCGAGCGACGCTTTTGTCATCTTGTTTTTGTGTGTATGTGTGTTTGTTTTCCTTTATTTTGTCCGGTTTTGTTTTGTTTTGTTTTTTCTTTTCTTTTTTTTTTGGGGGGGGGGGTTAATCAGTGAATTATGTAGGCCTATACAAAAGCATCCGTAACCAGTTGTGAAATCATGGCATGTTGAAAACGCTACAAATCCATGGGTCGTGGGTTGCATGACGATGGACGAGTACCATTACTGTCTCTAATAACAATTTATTTGAGTTCTAGATCCTATCTTTCTATCTGTTTAAGTCTGTCAGTACTTTACAAACTTGCAAACTCCAAATATCATAACGAGAACATTATTTTTATTATTCTCTTTTCAAAAGCAAATTCGATTATGAATAAATATGCTAACAGGCAATGTTAGCAGATCATTTCATGTCCACACCAATTCAACTAAAATTCGATTTCTTCTGACGCGGCAGTTCGCAATCTCTCATCGCCATCACCCACGCATGAACGGACACGAAGTAGGTTTTTATAATATCTGTTCACCACTTATTTCTTTTGATATCTCACTATGATTTGCAACGCGGTTCTCGTCTACATTAATCGTAGGCAGGAGCCATAAGTTTCGTATACGAAAGGGCGAAGGGTATTAGATCGCTGATATATCAAAAAAGAAATAACAGAAACAAATATACATGCAGTGGATGTGATGGATACAGACACTTATTTCACCATGTAGTGAAACATTACACACCATTTCATAAAAACAGCATGTCTCGAGGAGGTCATGATATTCTGTAGCATGTATGGTATCTTGTGAAATGAATCGAGTCTCTATTTAGCTCACCAGCCAATGTATATTGTTTGACGTTTATGGATCGCTGAAGTCATGCATGTCATGTATAGGGCTATGATAAATAGGGACTGCAGCCAAGAGATAGTGATCGAGGAGGCTGCAGCGAAACGATTAAAAAACCTGCGACCAAAGAGTCCAAAGGGCCGCGGTAAAATAATCAAAAGGGCTGCGATTAATTAGTGAGTGAAAGGGGCCACAACCAAAGCCACCGAAGGGCCGCGGGAAGGGTGAATGGGGGAAAGAATACAAAACAAACCCCGTTTCTAAAGATCACCAATAGACTGCGCGTATACAAATCAGCATACAGCGAAGGTGCTACACGTACAATAGATTTGGGACATAGAAGTCTCTCCAGAGTGCCCTTAACCCCTTTTTTTTTGTCCCGAGAAGATTAACTCTTTCGCGATGGGTACCGTGAATCAATCATTACCTATTGTCTTTCCCGGCCAACACGTATAGCTGTGATAGCTCACCCAACGGATGCTCATACTGCGTGAGTGGACAGTGATTTGTCGCATTTTCCGTATGCAAATTAAGAAGAGCAAGAAGACATGATGCAATTGTCAAAGATGATAACATTCTTTTTCACCCAAAATGCCTTCTCAAACTAAAATCGTGCACAGTTTTTTTTTTTTTTTGCATTGTTTATCTGCTTCTATCATTGTTTCTTATATTTGATTTCATCATTAGAATTATTTCATTTGCTTAATCCGCCCAGGAGATGAGGTTTTTTCTGCACTTGGAGTGATCACGTAGCTCCTGGTCTTTCTACCTATCTCTATCTTTCTGACAGTTATCTGACATTCTTTAATATCCATTTTGTCAATCTGTTTACCAGTCATCTATCACAGTGGCTAATCGGGTGGGGGGATGGATCGGGCGCGCGCCCCATTTTTTTTTTGTTTTGTTTTTGGCTTAAACAAAAGAAATACTGAGAAAAAAAAAGATGTAAGGGGCATGCGCTCCCCTTTAATTTTTTAAAGGAGCCCCTGTTTAAGGAATTCCTGGATATCCCCCCCCCCCCCCTTCATCAGCCTCAATTTATCATTTTTGTTTTTAGATATATATTAATCTCGATGATGTATCTCAAGAATAGTTCTGCTTAATTTCGCAGATGCATTTAGGTGGAATTATTGTCATACTGATAACGTCAATTAAGTTATCGTAATGTTTGCATGTATAAGGATTGTTGATTCTACACACACAAAGCAGTGTAACTCTATGCAATGCGATCCTTCAGCACATATTTTCAGTAATTGTACTGCACTTTAATGTTACTTCCAAGTTCAATATGTTTTTGAAATTAAAATTTCTGTTCAGGTATCATTAGCCTCATTCGATAGTCTCCTTTCTGATTCAGGACCTGTAATAGGATAACACCTCACTGCCATGCGGTTACCATCAAGACGTAACTCGAAGATTTATCGGAAATAAAAACACCCCGCCTCCTTTTCCCCCTCCTCCTTCCCGGAAAGAAAAAAAAAAGAAAGACTCTGAATATATTTGTGATCATATTCATGTTTACTTATGTAAAAGATTGCAACCTCATTATACAAACACTACAAGATGAGAGAAGAAAAGGTATCTACTATGTATATCTATACCTAGCCCCGTCATTATCTACTTTGAGAATGGGTATTTAGGATCCCAGAGTGTTTGTTGATGCGTGGTTTGTTTAAAAGTGGCAGCATTGCAGTAATAGGTTAAAGCAGTATCTCTATTACATTAACCATAATACTTTTTCAGCTTATTGCTGTTCCTTTTGAATTGCTGCGCAGCGTTGTATATATTACGCACTATTTAAAGCTGCAATAGTCCTTATTTTTCTCAGGAGGTCATGTTTGTGATGATGATGATGAAGGGAAAATATAGTAAAGAAGTCGTGAGGATTGACATAATGCTGTTAGGCCTATACTTGTTTGCGCCATCATCCAATGGCAGCGTACATGATGTGGTTGTAAATTGGATAGAAGTGGAAAGTAGAATAAATGTTATACTTTCTAGAAGTTTGCAGAGTTGTATAATGATAAGATGTTGTATATCCCGTTTTAACAAAAAGTCATCGAATTGCTTATAGAATTATTAATATTCTATATACCAAAGCCAGCGGACGAGGTGGTCTCGACGCTTTCAGATAGGCACGATAGACCTATTTGCTAGTCGGGTTTCCAGACCCTCTGCCACCTGGACTCCGCGGCGACGAATTCGCAGCCCTTGCTGAAGGCAAATCAACCTAAAGCTAGTCCAGTCTTCGACATTGAAGGCGTCACTCTGGAGCGAAAGCGTACGAGCAGAGGGTGTTGCGACACGGATTGTCGCCCCTACACGGATTGTCGCCCCCTACACGGATTGTCGCCTGGCGACAATCCGTGACGCTTGTGCAGTTCCCAGTTTTTGACCTCGAAGGCGACAATCCGTGTTGGCAAAAAAAAAAAAAAATTGTTGCGACACGGATTGTCGCCCCGTCACAGATTGTCGCCCCGGGCTCGGGGTGGTTCCTCCGGTGTTAAGCTTTGGTGGGATGGGTATGACTGGTAAGTTATGCGTATGTGTGTGTGTGTGTGTGTGTGTGTGTGCGTGCGTGTGTACGTGTGTGTGTGTGTATTGTGAGCTGCATGATATGTGATGTGTATGATTTGTTATGTCTGTGTGTCTCTGTGTGTGTGTGTCTGTGTAAATGTGTGTATGTGTGTGTGTTTGGAGTATAATAATACAATATGTAGAAACTGTGCATGTGTGGTGGTCATAGTGGTTTGTTTGTCTGTGTGTATACGTGTGCCTGTATGCTTACGTGTGTATGTGGAATATAGCGGCGCTACTGTGGCAATACAAACGCCTTCAGAGTGTATGAGCACGTGTTTAAAAAATTCACACCAGCGTTGATCTAAAAATAGTATGGGTATGTGAACCAATATCAGCGGTGAGGCAGGCTAGGCGGGAGAGAGACCGAGAGAAAATACATACGAGGGAGGTACCCTCCCCAAATGTTATTTGTCTTTGTTCATTTTTCACTGCAGTCATTTTCTTCCATCAGTCTTATAAACTAGAACGTCCATACCACTATTCTTTGTCCCAGAATAGGTTTGGCATGCTTTATGCATGAGCGAATAATTTCCACACGCCGTAAAAAATGTGTCAATCGTTAGTTGATTTTAGCACAAACGAACTGCCATTGCACACCGCTAATACATACGTAATACAAACAAACACCAACAAACACTCAAACAAATCCTCATAATGCAAACAAACCAACTCAACACTTTTTTTCCTTGATATTCATTGATTTCATTCAAATCATTCATAAATCGACTCATTCTGGGTGTAACATGAAAAAAAAAGTTACAAATGGCAATTCGAAACAGAAACAAATCCATTTGTCAATTTATACAACAAATAATCTCACTTCAACATAGATAACTCGATTATAGACCAACCCTACTAACAATTTCTTTACGAGAAAGTTTTGACATGTAGGGCCCTACCAAACCTATATTCCTTCAATACATTGGTTTGGATCATGTAACACCTTCTTACTTACAAGGGCATATACAAAAAAAAACAAATACATCACACGAATCTATAATGAAATCAGTCATAAAAAACCCGACCACCCCCTCCCCTCCCCATCCGAAACAAATCTAGGGCCTACATCTATCCTAGATATTAAATCCTACCAACTTCTGTCATACCATTTATAACTATCCTTCTTCAAATCCAATCCCCAACCCACCAACCCCTGATTAAACAAAACCTAAATCATCCCACACCCACATTCACCAGCCCAAATACATACACACACACATCACACACACACACACGAAGGTTCCGTTATTCCGAAGTTTCGTTTTTTCCGAGGCTTCATTTTAATATCCGAAACACACAATTCCCTATACCTAGAGGTTCGTTGATCCAAAAATGAAATTCGGAATAACGAACCTTCGGAATAATGAGCCTTCGGACGAATGAGCCTTCGGACGAATGAGCCTTCAGAGTAACAAACTTTTGCAATAACGAAATGTAACCCCCTTCCCACATACCGACGCACACCCGAACCGATACCACATTCCTTCCTGATGAAACGATTTCCCAATGTTGATAAATAAGACATAATGAACCGTATGCAGAAAAGCAGCATCTGCCCGCACGCAAGCTCCACTCCGAATTCATAATCATACAAATCTGCCAAACAAACTCATCAAATTCAAAGCTGCCGATAAAATCAATATCAACGTTTATGCCAGCAACAGCTTACTAGGTATCCCTCCCCACGCGCAGCTAAAAAACACATACGCAAAAAATTGACATAATAAACACATTCTTCCATCACACACACACACACACACACACACACACACACACACACAAACGGACACTAAATTATCATGTGCACGCGCACATACATACTTCCTTGAAACCTCACCATGACTTGGGAGGAAAATAACACAAAGAGATGTGGAATTTATCCTTTGACCTCATAAATGTATTTTCTCTTTCATTTCTCCATACACAGGTGCACGTACAGATAGGATCTGAAACCGGTATTGTTGCAATTACTCTGAAACAAATTGTCAGTAAATAATGTGAGATCACCATTGCAAATTACATTCGAATAAGTAGAGATTCCTTCAGCTATATAAAGTAGGCCTACATGATTTTTTTTATTTAATTTATTATTTGGTTTTTTTTTTTTTACATAAGAGTGGATTGGGTAATTTTTTTTTCATAACTTTTGTTCATAAGAAGTTATGCATTCCCTTTAGTTTTTAATTAATCTCGATTTTAGCGAGTTTTTGTTTGTTCCTTTGGTTCTTTGTTCGTTTTAGTTTTGGGGGAAGCATATGAATATAAGAGATGTAATCGTTCCATATACTCCCTTTGCAAATAAAGTTACGTAATTAATAACTTTATGCAGGATGTTACGTGAATATGTCGCTGTTTCTCAAACTTTATCATAATACAATCCCCTTAATTCAGTAAAAATAAAGGTTATGCCCGTTTATGGGATATCTGTGCACTTTTGAACAAGTATATGTGTGAATGATGGTCTTAGATAATATCAAAAGGGCCTGTTTGATTATCTAACATCGTTGTACAATATAGTTTTTTTTTTTCAATTCTACTTATGTACTGCGTGTTCCCTTTCAACAAAAAAAGGTCTATGTTGAAGATGAATCCGACTTCAGATCACTGAAATATAATGGAGAACATAACCTTGGGCCTCCAAAGAAGAACAAAAGCACTTTTAATGGGTTATTCAATGAGCCACGTGCATCGCTCTGTCAGAGCATAAATTATCCTTTGTTGGGCATACTGTACTTGAATCCCCCCAGTTTAATTTACCTCACAAAACACTACCCCAACTGAATTGGTCTCCACCTTGTGTGATCCTTCTCATAAATTAAAGTTATTAAAGGGATGGTACAGTATTGGTGGAGATGAGAATTGGGCTTTTTACTTTTTGCGAGATACCAAGAAAACACTTATTATATAGTACAGAGCATACCATTTTAAGAGGAATTCAAAGTTTATTTGATGGAAATCGGGTATTGAATGACTGAAACATCCAAAAACAAAGTAAAACAAAGCGATCGTAATAAAGTGTGGGTCCCACACTTTATTAGAATCGCTCTTTTTGGATATCTCAGCCATTTCAAAACCAATTTTCATCAAATAAACGTTGAATTCCTCATAGAATTACATGCTCTTTCATATTTCATAAGAGGTTTCTCATTATCTCATCAAAAAATGTTAGAAACCTGAAATTAGGTCTCAACCAAAACTATACGATCCCTTTAAAAGAAATACTATAAAGAAAAACTACAGCCTGAAATCAATGTTCTTCTCTGACAGGAAGTGTCTATTTTGAGAAGCGCCCTCTTGGGTGTGACTGATAATAGGTATCTTATGATTTTTTTTTCACACATTTTTTTTTTTTTTTTTTTTGGGGGGGGGGATAATGTCATAGGGACGACAACATCGACTACATGCACTGCACCTTCAACAACCGTTACAGAACATAGTAAGTATTGTATATACTGTCAAAACCACTGTTACTTCTTGGTTATCCAGATGTTTTGGCCTGAAGCATGTGTGTGAATTCCATGGCGAATTTAGTGACTAAAAAAATCCTCAAAAATAGATACGTTGTTCAGTGTATAGGTACTCTGTGGTACAATCAGATAATTATAAAATCTTAGATGCTCGTTTTCCTCAAAGACGTCTACCGATATTGTGTATCAGACTGATAAGCCCCGAACGTCTGAACAAAGTCTATGTGGCAATATCCTGCATCGAATATTGTATAAGGTTACACTTGAAAAGAATTCGATTTAAGACAGACGTTGCTCTAAATGTTCCCTTTAATCGCCAAGCTTTCACTGCCTTTATCAAGATCTACCAAGAGAACATGCAGCGATAGTCTAGATGGCATGATGTGCCATAATTTAAGTGTTATATCTAACAGTGCGATATTGTCATGTAACTGTGCTGACAAAAGTGCTACAATATGTGACACTGCACCTCAAAACAAACAAAAAGTTGCCAGACATGAATTTTTAGTTAGGACCATATTCTGAAAGAGCAGACTTTAAGCTTTAAAATGATGTATAACTCAAATCAAATGGACTCTCCTAACATACCTAAATATTGGAAAGAAAGCACAAACTCAGGAAAAGTGTGAAGTGAGAAAAGAGGCTCTGAAGTACAGTGTCTATTCAAGCGCTTAATCTTTACCAAGCCGTACTGGCTGTGCAATGAATGGGACAAAAGACAGGAAGTAAACCACCAGAGTAACAACAATGAAGGGATTATCAGATTAAAGTGAAATTAAGCATGCCTCATTAACACATTCTGTCCATAATTACTGTCAACTTTCAAAGCAGTAGCCCTATCTTTTAAAAAGTTATTAGAGTTGAAAGTGAAGAGTGTGGACAAGGTTTTTCAGAAATGAAAAAGGGATTCTAAAGACACACCTAATCACACTATTCTACCAAAAATGTTCGAGATAAACTGCTAAAAAACACACTTTCCTGCCCGTTTTGTGATACCAAATTTTAGCATAATGTAAAAGAAGACCCGCTCTTTCAGAAAATATGAAAAAGTCAAGTTTGGCTAGGTTGGCCCATTTCACTTATTTTCAGTCCTCACGCAAAATCAGTGTGTGCGACTTTATGTTCGTTTTGAGGTGCACGGTCACATATGATATGAGATCACCATTGTCATAATTCACTCTATGACTGGACATACTCATGTAAACAGATGTTGACAAAATCAAACTGTATCATTTGTTACATATCTGTCAACATGATTGTGATAATGTGTTGTAATGAGTGGGCGCTATGTCAAATTGTTTAATGGATAAGAGCAATATACGATGATCTGGCATCTTTGTAAACTTTTGTCGACAGATCATGACTCTGTATAATGAACACAAACCGCACACTGCTGTCATCCTAACTATCTAACATAACCATTTCCTAGTTATAGTAGCTGATGTGAAACTATACACAATTCAGAAGCTAACCATAAGATTGTGTTATGTTATGTTTGATTGTCAGAATAAGAGCACACTATAATGTTGACCTTCCGTAATTTACATGTAATCATTTCATATTCTAATGTTTACAGTCATTATGAAATATATTCACTCTATTGTGGAAGTATGATACAAGAATTTGAAATCGTTTTTATACTATTAATTGTAATACTCAACACATTTTTGTTATAGAGATAATATTAGATAACATTTTCGTGTTGAATTATCACGATAATTCAATATAAAAAGGTATAAAAAGGTATTTCAAAAGGATAATTACTCATATTATCATTTGCTAGAATGTTATATAACATTGCACTGTATGATATTGCATCAACATCACGCACTTCATGCAATTTAGACCGAGATTATGTTCTCTTTTTTTTTTTTTTTTTTTTTTTTTTTTGATTTTCAAAAACAAATCATACATAACATTAAAACAATCAAAGCAAAAAATAAAAATAAAAATAAAAATAAAACAAAACAAAACAAAACAAAACAAAAAAAGCAGCCATACCAAGTATTTCACAAATAGCAGTTGTCACCCATTTTCACAAATCATCTTAAAGCAAAATAATGTAGGATTACGAGAGATGTCCCAAGCAAACCGCCGACAAGCCCGCGAACATGCCAGGCGGACCGCCGCTCAATCCACCAGCACCAATTCAGGCCCCTGGCAGACTCCATTCTTTATTCGAGTGTTACATTTTTAGTTAAACATGACAAATCATCCACCCACAGTTACGATACTCTTTACTCGACCCTTCTTTCTTCATACACTTACCCAAACATGCATACCCACACACAATAATCAATATACAAAATGGAATCTGCCCACAGAGCCGATCGGGTTAGGCCGGAATAGAGAGAGCAGCAAACCCACCCAGCAGGCACACAAGGCCACCAACGGAAAGCCGGAGTCATTCCCGAAACCTGCTGGCAGTATAAACTGTATGTGACTCGCTGGAATGGAAGACAACCTAAAACAGCATAAACCATGTAAACAAATTTTGCATAATACTAATACAAAACCAAAATAAGTACATGTATGTACTATTGTACATAACATTCTTTCAGGTTTAACAAATGATAAAATATCTCAACATCCATGTACCTACAATCCTAGTACAGTATACTAGTAGTAATCTAACTTACTAGTAAGGGAACATTAAGGCAGTGCTTCTGTCTCATGAAAATTTGTACCCCATCCACATTAAGTGTCACTAACATGACACATACAGAACATGTACAATTTGTACTAAGACTATGAAAAATTGTGTTACATTAAAAAAATATATATAACTTATTGAAGATGAGGGGTTTCAATTTATAGATAAAGATACGAATACATGGCTACATGTATTTGACAATAACAATTAAGCTTTCCTCTTTAACTAATTAATACAATGTCCCATAAAACATCATCCACAGACCTGTATGGGCAATGTAGCCTTAAAAAACAAAAAAGCTTTTGAATCACCCAATTCCACAGAACAGATAAAATAACCAACTTCTTGAATTATACATAATACAAAATTATGGCTGATTCTGCAGAAACATGTAAAATACATACACATTGTATACCATCAAAACATGCCAAGGTTAAAACTACTCATACAGACCCGTGTGAGATGTCGTCTGCAAAACTAAAAATACTATTTACAGATCAAATCTCCATTTCCTGAAATGAATCGAAAGTTTGTTATTTCTTTTAGCAATATTATACTCAAGCTCCTTGTTGGCTGTGATATACGATTTATAACCTTTAAAGCTTGGTGGTTTATTTTGAAATTTACAAATATAAATATAATATTTAAGTAAAAGAAAAAGATATGTCAAAAATTTATCAGAATCAAAACCAAACATTTGTTCAAATAATGAAACATTTAGTGGCTTATTGATTTTCTGAGAGATAGCTTTAAGAGTATCCTCCCAAATGGGTTGAACTGAAGGACATTGAACAAAAATATGAATATAGGTTTCAGGGGCATTCTTACAAAATGAGCAATTGGGAGAATCTTTTCTTTTAATTTTATATAGAAAGTTATTCAAAGCTATAGCTCTGTGAAATAGCTTAAAATAAAAAGATCGAATACGTGTATTTATGGTACATAAAAAGTTGTTCACATGAACCTTTTCCCAATTGATTTCTTCGGACTCTTGGAGGTCACTCCAAAATACAGTCTGTCTTTCTGGATAACATGTTTCTTGTATTATACTGTAAGCGAACTTTGGATTTTTTTGAGTCTTTAAAAGTTTTGCTTTAATTTCCTCAAATATTTTGTCTGGAGTTAAATCAGAGGAAACAAACCAATCTTTTGGAATATTTTTCAATAAAAAATTGTATTTCCGCCTGTCCTTTTTGCTAATATCGTAATCCAAAATCAGTTCTTCAAATAATTTATAACCTGGATGGGGAGGGTTGAGTAGATCACTTATAAAGACAATACCTTTGTCTAGCCAATCTTCATACAAGAAGTATTGTTTGGATTTTGAACGAATACTTCTGTTAAACCAAATGCATTGACAAAAACCAATTGCAGAAAAAGCTGTATTGAATTCATCTTTAACAATTTTTTCTCTAAAAATGTACCATGTTTGAAGAGATTCGGCTAATTGACTTGAGCCTAATTTGTTCAAAATACATGCAGGGGGATGTGCTTTCCACAATATATCTTTTCTACCACTAAAATCATCTAAAATACATAATTCAATAAATTTCCATATACTTTGATAGTTATCATCAAGAAGCATTTTGACCCATGTCATTTTTTGTGCAATAGAAAACATGTATGGATCAATCATTTTTAAACCACCCAAAGAGTAATCATTACACAAGAGGTGTCTTTTGACCCTATCACTTCCACCACTCCATATAAATTTATATAGTATTGTGTTTATTTGTCTAAAAAATTTCTTTGGTATTTTTATACATAATACCGAAAAATAATACAGAAGTTGAGGCAGCAATAGGGTCTTTATAACACAGATCTTCCCGACCAGAGATAAATTTCTTACACGCCAACAATTCAAAATATTTTCAATGGATTTAAGCTTTGTCTTGTGGTTAAGATCATACAGATTACTTATGTTCAAAGAAAAATGAATACCCAGAGTTTTAAAAGTAGACTTATTCCATTTAAGACCTTTCTCCGAAAATGGAAATGTTTGAGAACCCTTTAAAGAACCAATCCAAATTGCTTCTGATTTAGAGATGTTAAGCTTACAGCCAGAACTCTCAGAAAATGAACCAATAGTATCAAAAAGTGATTTAAACGAGTTTTGTGAACCGTCAATGAAACAAGTAGAGTCATCTGCTAGCAAAGAAATTTTCAAATCATTTTCACCCACTGGGATACCTTTAATATTTAGGTTTTGTCTAATAGCAAGAGCCATAGACTCGATAACCAACAAAAACAGGTATGGGGATATAGGACACCCTTGGAAAATACCTCGTTCCATATTTATTGGTGTAGTCAAATGTCCATAATTTGAAACATAGCTTTTCCTACCTGAGTAAAATACCTTTATCCAATCAATAAATTTATCACTAAAATTAAACTTTCTCATTACCCGATACAAGTAATCATGCGAAACACTGTCAAAAGCTTTCTGAATATCAAGGAGAAGAATTGCTCCAGGAATTTGCTTTAAATCTGTATATTCTATTATATCAATAATTAAGCGAATGTTATTTCCAATATTCCTTCCTTTTAAAAAACCAGATTGATCTGGATGGATCAAATCCGAGAGACATTTTTTTAAACGATTTGCTAAAGTTTTGGCTAAAATTTTATAGTCTACTGTTAAAAGAGAAATTGGTCTGAAGTTTTTCAAAAAGGAATGATCTTTATCTTTTTTGGGAATCAAAGTAATGACTCCATTTCTTTGTGAACTAGACATTAGTCCATTCTGCAGGGAAAAATTAAACGAATCTAAAGGTAAATCAGAAATGTCTTTCCAAAACACGATATAAAATTCTATGGGTAGCCCATCCAAACCTGGTGACCTGTTATGTTTCAATGAGGTAATTGTATCATACAATTCCTTCTTTGAAAGTGGTTTATCAAGAAAATCCTTATCAACTTCATTTAATTGGGGAATTTCAATAGAATTTAAAAAAACATCTTTTTCATCACCTAAATTGTTATCACATTGTTTTGAGTATAAGAGCTGATAAAATGAATAAATTTCTTCCAATATAGTGTCCTGCTTAACAATAATCTCATCATCATCATTCTTTAATTTAAAAATACTTTTCTTCTCTCCAGACCTCTTTTCTAAATTACAAAAATATTTTGAACTTTTTTCCCCTTCTTCAATCCAACGAATGCGCGAGCGAATAATTAAACCTTTGGTTTCTTCATCCAAAATATCATTTAAGGCCTGGGTTAAAAAATCCTTTTCATTAAGAAGCTCATCATCATTTAAGTCAACACTCAATTTTTTTTCTATCTCCTCTATTTCCCGCAGAAGTTCTCTTTTTACGAAATTCTTTTCTTTCTTTTTACGTGCACAGTATTCTATACAAATACCGGTAATGGTACATTTAAGCGCATCCCATAAAATATTTGGATTGCAATTACTTTTAAAATTAATAAGTTTAAATTCTTCAATGTTGTCCCTAATGATTGTACAAAAATCTGAATCTTTGTGTAAATACTGACAGTTCAATTTCCAAAATCCTGGACCCCTTAGTGGTTGGGCACCTTTAAAATTTAATGTAACGAGGGAATGGTCAGATTGAATACCTGGACTTATTTTTGATTGCGAACAATTAGTAACAAAGTTATCAGAAACAAGAATATAATCAATCCTGGATAACACTTTAAGATTTTTTTGATGTCTGGTGTATTGTTTAAGGTTTGGATTAAAAGTGCGCCAAATATCACAAAGGTTAAATTCTTCCATAAGTGTTGTTAACATTTCACTTGATTTGACATTAGAGTGGTTGTCCCTACCCCTTTGATAGTCCAGATGGCCCAAAACAGCATTAAAATCCCCAGCACATATAATAGAAGCGTGTTTAAATTGGTCTACTTTGTTAAAAACTTCAAGAAAAAAATTGGGGTCATCATTATTTGGACCGTACAAATTTACTAAAACTAAAGGAACTTCATTAATAATAGCAGATATAATCAGGTATCTTCCATTAGGGTCAATGTAAGAAGAGTCAAGGACCAATGAAACCCTATTTCGAATTAGAATGGCTACACCTCTACTGTTTGAAGAATGGCTGGAAAACCATGATTTTTCACCCCATTGTTGCATCCAAAATTGTTCATCCGATTTTGAAGAGTGGGTTTCCTGAAGAAAAATTATATCACTCTCAATGGATCTTAAATAATGAAAAATTTTGCGTCTTTTTACATGATCTTGAATTCCCCTGCAATTAAATGTTGCAAGTTTTAAATCCATATTTGTAATGTGGGGAAAACAGTCCATTTCTTATTACCTTTATACAGGACTTTCAATAAGTTTGAGAGCAAGAGCACCTGAGACAAAATAACTGCCAACAAAATAAAATTATGAAATACAAAAACATACTGAATAATAGTACTTGCGGCTGCTGTGAGATTAGAAAAAAGTGGTATGATTAAAAAAAGAAAAACAATTGGGAAAAAAACAAACAAAAGGATGGGTGCACAAGATAGGGTGGCACCGGGCCTCAAATTGTGAAACGGCCCAGGCCAAAAGTGCAACTTTTGGAGTGGCCTCAATGGCCACCGGCGCATGGGGGCGTAAACACATATCATAATCGTGCCCTTCATATTACATATAATTGGTACAAAATAAAAATGAAATACAAAATATATCATATGAACAGTCAATACTACAACCATTCAGGTCCCCCCTCAAAAAAAAAAAAAAAAAAAAAAAAAATCTTTCCTTTTTTTTTCTGCTAACAATATAATGGAATCCACATAAGTTATATTAATTAAATGTAATTACTATTCCAAATAAAATAAAAATAAGTTTACCTTATTTAGTTTTCCACAGTAAAGATATCAACGGAAGAAAAAAAGGGGTATTTTACTTTAAAATACACCAATAAAATCTTTTACAACAAACTTGCATTATGAAGATCTTATTCTTAAAGATCAAAAATTAGAAAAAAAAATATTAAAATGATAATAACATTTGAAAAAATAATAGGAATCTATTATGAGTGTAATGTATAATCAATTGTATTGACTTCTTCTCTTTAACCACTACTAAACTAAAATAACAACAAAACACACCCATTATACAAGTTACTGACTACTGTACCACTAATTCTACTTTGTATACAGTGAAACAAACGATATCAATTAGAACTCGATCAGAATGAAAT
This sequence comes from Diadema setosum, assembly GCF_964275005.1. NCBI lineage: Eukaryota > Metazoa > Echinodermata > Echinoidea > Diadematoida > Diadematidae > Diadema > Diadema setosum. The sequence continues at coordinate 36,727,392 of NC_092690.1, read as the reverse complement.
AAAAAGCTTGCAAACAATAATACAGCCAAGTGCAGACAACATTACCAGAAAATGGAATAAAGTCTTGGAGTTTTCAAATCGGCTTCCTCCTTTTTTTCTCTCAAGAAGTAACATTGGTTCAGTATATTCTGCAACAGTATATCAGTTATCAGTAGTTAATGTTGATATTCTTCTTGTGTACCAGATCTTCCACATGTCTCTAACTGGACTTCCATCCTGAGATGCCTTTATAATCACGAAAAACAGTTTAAAAAGCATACAACAGCGAATATGAAAAAAAAAAAATCCGATCTGGTGCTCCTGAAGCATGAAACAAGACACCTTGTTTAACTTCCTCTGGGAACGTCGGTATTTGCCGTTGGTGTTACGATCCTGCCCGAAGAATCTCTCGCCTTCAGAATGGCTGGGTAGATAAAAAAAGGCTTGAAACCTTTTTCCTTGAGAGCCTTGAATTTGGTCAGCTGAGCCTTTCTTTGGTCCAACACCCGCTTAGACATATCATCGTTGACAAAAATCTTTCTGCATCTCTGGTCTGGGCCTGAAACAAACTTTATCAGCTCCTTCTTGACTCGTTCTTTTACACGATAACTGTTGAACCCGATATGAATAGGGCGAGGGCGAGAGTTCTTCTGGTTGCTACGGTATGTAGGTGTGCGATGGATTCTGGAGGTCTCATCTTCAATGTTTATGTTGATCTTGGCCTCAGCAAGTAGGAGCTTCACTGATTTCAAACTCGCGCTAGCCTCATGGGCATCATCTCCTTCCGTTTCTGGCAGGTTGAAAATAACAATGTTAGATCTCCGCGAGCGGTTTTCTAGGTCGTCGATTTTTTCTTCTGCCTTAGCTAATGCAATTTCCAGCTTGCTTACTTTGTCAGATACCTGAGATTATGTTCTCTTGGTATCTCATACCCTGATGAAGTAAACACTAAACAAAAATAAGTTCCCCCTAAAACAAATTGCTGTAATTTCTGAATCAGGAACCGTTAAGGAAATCTAACCAAGTGGCAAACAACTGTACTTCCAGTTTACCTTTCATGTGGAAATCAATGCATATCGTCAGGTCACGCTTCAGTGATCACGTGCTGAAGGCAAAAATGGTCATTTATTATTAAAGTTCCCAAGCTCTATTTCGTAACTTTGATTCGATGATATCGGAACAAATTTCAATTTTCGAGCATAAAACGGAGTGTAACGTACAATTCATGTGCTTCCTGTCAAACAATATGACTTGTATGAATTTTCACGGTTGGGTGATCATGGGGTAAAAATTAGCAAAATGGCAGTTAAGACATATTTCCCGTTCTTCATTTGTTCCAAAAGATGGGATTTATGTTTGGAAAGCTTAAAACGACTTTTGCTCAGAATATTGGTCAATTCACGGTGGACTGAGCACATCATGAAACAAAAAAAAAAAAAAATCACATTGAAATTAAGCAGTCAGAAGTGCTTTGATCTTTTTTTTTTCATTGTGTCTAAGACCGATGTGATCATGTGGCATTTCCTGCAAGAAGACACGCTTCATTGAGCATGTGGGGCTGACTGAATGACCTCAGAAAATAAAACGAAGTTGCAATTTCATCTAACTTTACATTTCAATTTTTAAACGAATTTCAAGCAGTGCATGTATACTGTTATTTTGTAGTCAGATTCTCTTACTTCAGTCAGTGGTTTTCTATACCTTGTAATACTCCCCCTTTCATTCACAAATCAAAATCATAAAATTCAAGAAAACGGAAAAGTAAATTGTTCTTGCATTATCGCAAGAAAGTGTCAATTTCGTGTGAGACAGATTATTCTTGATGAAATTTTAAACGAATGGAGTCATAAGATTTTCAAATTTCCTATTGTTTATAAAGGAGTTTAATATTTAATGTGTGAATGCAGATGTTAACCACGCTGCATGATATTGTCAGAATTATCGCATAGAAAGTCTGCAAAAATTCAGACATACTGCCTACACATGCGAAACCTGAATATGTTCATGTCATGTGTGTTGAACGTGTTAAGTGATGATATTATCAAAGATCCGGGCATGTATTCTTTTGTCACTCACGCATAAAAGTGTGGACATGATATCAAACATATACAGCCTGTACCTCCTTTACTGCAAGAATGTATTTTCAACAACGGAGGACTTTTACAGAAGTGAACCTCGGCACGTTTTCATTAGTTCATAACGCTCATTTTTACCATGATTTAATGCATGACTCAGGACGTCACCAAGAATTGAGTTGAGCTGGGTTGAGTTGAGTTTATTAACAACATATTCGTACATATACATGCGAATATGATAACATGATAACATGCATATATTTTACAAACTTATATCTATCTTACATAAGAATACATGTGGTGTAATTGATTTAGTTTCATTATGATATTCATCACTGAAAAAGCAGAAAGAATGAATAAGTATGTGATACATGTATAGACATATATGCATAGATAAAGGTTCTTAACAAAAAAAAAAAACAGAAAACAGAAGATAAAGTTGTTAAAGGGGGAACCAAAAGTTAGCACAAGTGCTAGTCGAGAATGGTTCTCTGCTCATTGCAAGGTCTACCCTTCTAATGTAACTAAGGTAATACTATAAAAGTACATTAAACTAAACTTTTAAATATTCTTTTCGTCACTAAACTTTATTATTTTAGCGGTTGATTTATTTTAGATTTCTTCGAATTGTAGATCTTGTTCTTTCCTCTTGAAGAATTAAGATCTTGACGCCAAATCAATAGCCATTAGCAAGGTCATGAAAATTTAATTTGCATAATTGCTCCTCTCTGTGCTCGTTGAAGCGTAATACAGTGTGATTTTAATCCAAATAAGATCAGAATAGAAGAATGCTTCAATACTTAACTAAAGGTTTCTGTTGTATTTTAATCAGTCAGCATATATGGTGTTTTCCACACCCACGTGCTCATTGAGGTGTAAAATTTTGAAAGGAATTTCATAGAAATACCTGATAAAAAAAAAGACACTTATGTCTGCCATAACCACAGTGATAAAAATGCGGTTTAGTTGACTTTTAGTGCACGGAATTCAAGCAATTCTATATAATACTCCACACTTTATAATGTGGTATTTTTGTTTGTTTTATAATTTGCTCATTCAACCGTGAATTGACACATATTGTTGGCAAACATCGTAATCAGATTTCCAAAACAAGAATTCGAGCTCTTAAGATAAAATTTACCATGGGAAACATGTCAAAACGCAGTACAGTGTACTGGCAATTTTTACCCCGTGGTCATTCAACCGTGAAATTTTGCCCACAAGTCATATGTTACGGTAGGAAGCACATTGTAAGTTTCATGTTGCCTACCCCTTCTTTTAATATGGAGGGAATTTGAAATTTGTTCAAATATCATCTAACCGTAGTTACGAAATTCAGCTTGTGTACTTTAAAAAGTGACCATTTTGCCTTTAGGTTATACTCACTGAAGCGTGACTGACTGATATCTACTAAATATCACATGAAAGGTAGCCAATTTAGAAATACAGCTACATGCCCCTGTATTCAGATATCCTCATAGGTTCTAGATTTAGAAATTACAGCATATTTTTATACTCTTTCTTTTGTTTGGTGTTTATGATAGGTCGGAGGCTTGATGATTAAAGTGAACATTTGAGTGAAACGTTCGTCTCAGTTCTAATTTCTTCCACATACACTTTTAACAATGAATGCGTTTGGGCCGTCGGGCCAGAAATATAGGTCACAATGCAGATTATTCGAGAGGGTAACAAAGTATGCCAACAAGATAGTTTAATACCGTAGAATCATAAGATTGCACCAGAGAAAAGTTCAATCTTCTTTTTTACTGAGTATATAGAGTGGGAAATGTTTATCTCATGATTCAGGGAATTCCAGTGATGCCAAGAAAATGCATATCTCATTACGCGCATTACTTTGTGCATTCTGTTAAAAAAGTGAAAATGATACTGGAATTAAATTGAATTGAATTTTGGCAAACATGGATAAACGTGCGCGTTGATAAAAACTTTCGTAAGAGGTAAATGAAACTCACTGGAAAGCCGACTGGAATATTTAGATTTGATGCTAAACTTTGAATTAATTTAAAAACTTGCTAACATCCGTAATCATGAGAAAATATATCAAAAATGAAAATTAGAAATCTGTAAAGGTTATGCTACTCGAGTCGGTTTTACGTTCACTCTTCTTCCTTTTATGACCTCCGACTTCATACTTGACAATATATTCCACAGATGTAAGAATAAGAATAGGCTCCGTAGGATCAAAATTTCATTTTGTAGTCCTCAATAACGCGTAAAAATACACGTTTATAAATCGACTTCTTTTGAGCGAAATATGACCGGATGTTTTATTATCATTATTTGTTATATTAAAGTAGTCTGATTTGCAGCATCAGGGAAAAATGAAGCATCCTAAACCTTATACAAAAAAAAAATAGAGGACGTGAGAAGAAGTCATTGATTTTGTTACAGTTCGACTTCGTATACTATTAAAAGATCAGATGCTAATCTACAAAGGTTGGAGCATGTCGGACAAGGGCCTGAGAAGATATGTCTTCATAATTATATGAAAGTCAACTTTCAAACTTGAGGAAAGAAGACGGGTGGTAGGCTTCACTTGAATGGAAAAAAAATCTTGGCATTCATATACTGCCTGTTGTTTACTGCATTTCCTTTTTATGTTAACGTCGTTAGTTAACTTTAATAGCTTAACATTAATTTCCATTTTTTGAAAGAAGGTCAATTATAGATTAAAAAAAAAAAAATCTTCTTCTCATAATGTGTCTGTTGGTGATATGAGATAAGTGCATATACAGTACCATCCCTGTCGATGACTGGCACTGTTCCATTAGGAACTGTGAGCTAAATGAGTATAGCTTCTAATTCTCTGCAAAGAATCCGAGCTTAACAGACCACAAACTTCTCAGTACTACGCCATGACGAAATTTCGACAAGTATAAGTATGTTGACAGACTTTTTTGGTGTGCGCCTGGTCTAGGTAGCCCCACTCAAATTGGGCTCTGTAATATTTCCTTTTGCAAAGTGTTTTATGTTGATTGTTTGGTACCTAATATGTAACACTTTATTTTTGTTGTCATCAGGGTTCTCCTAGACAATTTTGGTGCATCCTTGGTGTTAGATTTGCTATATTTTCCTTATACTTTATTTCAATGTCATTCTGCTACCCTGTGCCACCATTTTGTACATGGGTAAAGGTACCCATTCTGTATATTTTGCTTCAGTGGAGACTGATCCCTGTGTAGACAGACTCTTGTATTCAGTGTGTACTGACTCTTGTTCTTGAGCAACCATCAATGGAGGAGATTACCAAGCAGCTTGTCATCCATTCTTGTGAGCGGACACAAATTCCTGTGTAGACATACTCTTGTATTCAGTGTGTACTGACTCTTGTACTTGATCGAGCAACCATCAATGGAGGTGATCACCAAGCAGCTTTTCATCCATTCTTGTGAGCTGACACAAATTCCTGTGTAGACAGACTCTTGTATTCAGTGTGTACTGACTCTTGTACTTGAGCTATCATCAATGGAGGGGTTTTGCAGGTGGCTTTTCATCTTTTGTGTAGTTCTGTCACCATTCATTTCATCCGCAGAGGATCAGTTCATTCAGCCTCTGGACCTCTTCAAGTGTGTGAATACCACCAAACATGGCTCGTGGAAGTACCATGGTCATCCAATTGCATACTACAGTAACCACCATGCATGTTTCCAGCTTTCTATCTTGTTGTGTGGGGACATACAGCTGAATCCTGGCCCGACTCAGCTAGACCATCACCAACGTGACAATGTAAGCGTACGTGTGCATCATGACTCTGATCCACCCCATCGTGTAAGATATGATGTTCGCGCACTAAATGATTTTAACATAGGTACCGACCAATTTCTTCACCAAGATGTCTGGCAAAGGGTCTGTGAGCTCGGCATCAGACGACGTCGTCGTACACATCGTGGTCGCAGAGCTCACAAACCACATATTTCATCTCGTGTTTCAACAGATCGTCAGACAAGAACTACAGTAAGTGACAAATCCTCTGTACCTCGTATTGGTGTTTGGAATGCTCGCTCCCTGAGCAACAAGTCTGCGTACATATGTGATTTAGTAGTTGATGCCAAGCTCGATATTCTCGTTATAACTGAGACTTGGTTAACTGGTACACAAAGAGACAATCTGATAATAGCGGATCTGAAGGTCTCTCTTCCAAACTTTGATTTTGTACACCGCCCTCGAACGAATTCCAGAGGTGGCGGCATCTGCTTGCTTGTCCGTTCATCTGCACGTATTTCCATAAATGACACTTTCACGTTCTCATCATTTGAACTCCTTGATGTCACAATCAACCTTTCTCACTCATCCGCTCTGAGAGTATATGGCATCTACAGACCACCTCCTTCTGCTAAGAACAATTTAACCAATAACTTATTTCTGTCAGAATTCCCTACACTTCTGGAATCAGTGGCAATCGATGACTATCGTTCCATTCTGCTTGGGGATTACAACATACATGTTGACGATTGCTCGGATAATTTGGCTGTATCTTTTCTAAGCACCATCAACTCTCTAGGATTTCAACAGCATGTTAAAGAGGCAACTCATAAAGCTGGACACACATTAGACCTAGTTCTAAGCAGAAAAGTTGACAACATTGTATCGAATGTTAATCTTGTCACATTTCTGCCCTCTGACCACTCCGCCATCATCACCACTCTCAACCTCAAAGGCCCAGTGAACCCCAAGAAGCAGACTACCTCCAGAAATCTACGGTCTATGGACCTCTGCTCCTTTAAAAATGACATTGCTGCATCACTTTTCCAGATCAGAGAGCCAGCGTGTCCCTCCGAGGCTGTCCTGCTGCTTAACTCTCATGTAACAAGACTTCTTGATAAGTACGCTCCGCTCAAGACTAGATCTGTAACAGTGCGGCCAAATAATCCCTGGTACACGACAGAAGTGAAGGAGGCTAAGAAGCGTAGACGCCGTGCAGAGCGCCGCATGATCAAGTCTGGTCTTTGCATTGACAGAGAGCTGTATCGGCAAGAGTGTGAGTCCTACTACAGCCACCTTGCTGACGCCAAGTCAAGGCACCTAAGAGAGGAGATTGCTGCTGCAGACACCAAACAACTTTTCAACATCATCAAAAGACTCACAATTGCACATCCAGATTCTTCTCTTCCTGACCATACTTCAAATCCTGCACTTGCCAATCAGTTTGCTGAGTTTTTCGACAACAAGATTAGTACCATTGCATCTTCATTCCCGGTGTCTCCTGAAATCTCTCTCTCTAATTCCTCTCGCATAAATTTAAACACTGAGTGTGTATTTTCTGAGTTTGGTTTAGTCACTGAGTCACAAATGAAACGTCTCATCAATTCTCTTCCGTCCAAGTCTTGTTCTCTTGATCCTCTCCCCACATGGCTACTAAAAGAGTGTCTAGATGAATTTCTTCCTGCAATAACTCACATTCTGAATCTCTCGTTGTCATCAGGCGTAGTTCCTAAGCACTTCAAAAGGTCGCTCATATTGCCCTTTCTAAAGAAACCCAGTTTAGACCGTAATGATTTGAATAATTTTCGCCCTATTGCTAATCTGTCTTTTCTTGGTAAAGTTCTTGAGAAAGTGGTTGCTCGCCAACTCAGAGATCATCTTGATGAACACCAGTTGTTTCCTAGTAATCAGTCTGCCTACAGACACTTCCACTCCACCGAAACCGCCTTATTGAAGGTACTCAATGACCTCCTCTTAGCAGTAGACAAAGGCCATGAAGTTGCTCTTCTGCTTTTAGATTATTCTGCTGCGTTTGATACTATCAATCATGAAATTCTCCTTAACAGATTGGAGACTAATTTTGGTCTAACGGGAACAGTCTTGAGATGGATTGCATCTTACTTACACGACCGCCACCAGATGGTTACTGTGAACGGTGCATTTTCTCAGTCGTTCCCTCTTAGACATGGTGTCCCCCAGGGGTCTGTGGTTGGTCCTTTACTATTTCTTCTATACACAGCCCCTCTGTCTTCAGTAATCAACTGTCATAACGATATTTTACATGTTATGTATGCCGACGATACTCAAATCTACATAATCATACAACCAAATACCCAAGTCGAAGCACTCTGCAAACTTAGTAGATGCGTTGATGATACTAAGCAATGGTCTCACGATAATTATTTGAAATTGAATTGTGTTAAATCGGAATTTTTGTATGTTCATTCTCAGTTCAGGCGGGGTAGCTCTCTAACAGAATTTTCCTTTGAAGATAGTACTATCCCCATCTCTCAGTCCGTCAGAGATCTCGGAGTTATTGTAGATAAGCATCTGAACTTTCAACAACATATTAAGAATTCATGTCGTTCTGCTGCTTGGGGTATTTGTAAAATTGGTAAAATACGTAAATTATTGGATCAGTCTTCCACAGAACGTCTCATTCACGCATTTGTTTCCTCTCATCTTGACTACTGCAATTCCCTTCTTGTTGGTCTCCCTGCTTCAAGTACTGCACCACTTCAAAGAATTCAAAATACAGCTGCTAGGCTTGTGACCCTTACAAAAAGATCTGACCACATTACTCCAGTTCTCCAATCCCTCCACTGGCTCCCCATCCATCAACGTATCACTTTTAAAATCCTCCTTATTGTTTACAAGATATGTAATAATCTTGCCCCATCTTATCTTAAAGATCTAATTTCCTTCCGCTCCTCCACTTCAACCCGTTCTCTTCGTTCTTCCTCCGCTCTCCAATTATCACGTGGTCCCCGCACCTATACACGTTATGGTGATAGGGCCTTTTCAGTTATTTCCCCACTTCTTTGGAATGAACTCCCTTTTTATATTCGTAACGCTGAAAATGTTGATAGGTTTAAGTCATTGTTGAAAACTCATCTGTTTACACAACCTTAATCTTGCTGTTGTTGTTGTTGCTGTCGTTATCATAATATGTACATAATGCTGTATTTTGTTTTTACGTTATATAAATTATTTTCCCCGATTTGATGCGCTTAGAAACATCAGTATTAAGCGCTATATAAATGTTATTCATTATCATTATCATTATCATTATCATTCTTCCAAGCCATAATAATATAGTACAGCATAGATACTTACATATGCCTAGTTGCTTTTATACAGGTTCACGAGCATTTAGAGCTAGCATATTTCATAAATTGGGGTATGAAGATAAACACCTCCAAGTGTAAAGTTATGACACCCTCAGAAGATGACATAACAATCAATGCTACATGTGTAGACAAAGTGCAGAACTTTGTATTTCTTGGCAGTGTGATACCCTCAGTAACAGAGGATGTGAAGAGGCGCACTACTCTTGCCGCCTGGTCCTTTGGAAGACTAAGGAAAAATATCTGGACTAACAAAGACATTACCAGATCTCTGTAGGTACGCATATACAGAGCACTTATAAGACCTATTGCAACATATGGGGCTGAAAGCTGGACTTTGAAGAAAGGAGACAGGGACAGATTGCAGGTCTTCGAAATGAGATGCCTGAGAACTATTGCCGGGGTATGCCTTATGGACAAAGTAAAGAACAGTGACATCATATGTGTTGTTTGAAGGTTTGCATGGTGAAGTAGATGAGGAAGAAAGATTTGCGGTGACATCATGTGTATGTAGTCCTTAATCGGATCGCTGTTTGGCAGAGGAGCCTAGAAAGAGGAGAAACGAAGAGGGAAGCGACATATGGGGGTTGTGAGGAGGGCAGAAAGTGAAGAGTGGGAGACAGTAATGGGCTAGAGGTTGAAGTTGCACTAGTGGAGACGGTAGAGAAAGGAACACAGAGAGTGGTAAGGAAGAATAGTGCGAGAATCAAGTAGGATGTTCGGACATCGTTAGAAGGGGAAAGATGAAATAGAAGGGAAGAGGAAGAGGAAGGAGTTGAATGTTGGAGAATCATGGAGATAGGGGAGAGCAGTAAAGATTCATGAAACCCCCGCCTCTCTCTCTCTCTCTATCTCCCTTCTATCAACATATTCTCATCTCTCCTCTACTTACCCTTCCTTCGAGGGATTATTCGTCCTTTCTCCATTGATTCCGCATTCCATAGCCACACTGTTCGCCGACTTCGTTTTTCTTCTCTTGGTTTCATGAATCTTTACTGCTCTCCCCTATCTCCATGATTCTCTAACATTCAACTCCTTCCTCTTCCTCTTCCCTTCTATTTCATCTTTCCCTTCTAACGATGTCCGAACATCCTACTTGATTCTCACACTATTCTTCCTTACCACTCTCTGTGTTCCTTTCTCTACCGTCTCCACTAGTGCAACTTCAACCTCTAGCCCATTACTGTCTCCCACTCTTCACTTTCTGCCCTCCTCACAACCCCCATATGTCGCTTCCCTCTTCGTTTCTCCTCTTTCTAGGCTCTTCTGCCAAACAGCGATCCGATTAAGGACTACATACACATGGTGTCACCGCAAATCTTTCTTCCTCAGTGACATCATATGCCAACTCCATATCACTAACACCATCAATGATGAAGTAACAAAAAGGCAACACAAATGGTTCGGCCATGTCATTCGGATGACAGAGAACCGATTGCCCCTGAGGGCATACAGGAACAACTTTGACACCCCCAGACCACCTGGACGCCCCCCATTGCGTTGGAGTGACCAGATTAGAAGTAGGATACAGGATGCTGAGGAACTGGCCAGGGATAGAGGCATATGGAGGAGGGTTACCCGAACGAGCGCAAGGGAACAGCACGTCCTGTGCAATTAAGTCAAGTCAAGTCAGTCATATTTCATCGGCTTTCTCAATGTTTTTCTAAAACCATACTTGCTACATATCTAGCTTTTGTACAATTTCTTTTGGTATATTTCCCTGGTACTTACGTCAAGTTTGCGTAACGTAGGTCCATAACATACGCATCACAATCAAAATGTATCTTTATTGTCACATTGTTGTATAATATCTTTTCGATGAAAGAGATGTTCTCGTCAATATAGAATTCACCGTTATAAAATTCAGTAAAAGTTATTCTACATGATAAACTTTATGATACTGATAGAGTATTTGTAATAATAATGATAACAAAAATGTAGGAGGATATATTTCTCTATGAAAACAAAAATGGCTTCCTAAAATAGTAATCACCCATGACTAAAGAAAAAAAAAAAAGGTAATACGTATCTCACGGGAAAATAAACTAATGAAAACTTATGTCCAATGCACACCAGAGGTCCAATCACCTTTTGTTTTTTATTGTCGTACAATTACCTTCCGCGTGTAATTAGATATAATATAATGTAATATATAAAAAGACAGAAAAAAAAGCTAAAGAGAGATAAGACTGCGTTTTTGAGGGAGTAATCGATAGAAAAAATAATAATTATGATTTAAGCAATGGCTTCTTCGTAGACAACCGGCATGTTCTCTGCATTGACATAATCTAGGGATGACCGCTGTGTTGGAAGGGATTCGTTGATATATGCATGATCACTTGCAAGTTCATAGACATGGGTTTCTGTCTGTTCGTCGTCAGCCATGGGCCTCTTGTCACTTGTTCCCACAGTGAACTCAGTTTGTCTTAATGGAGATGTCGGGCGGGAAAATAGTTTCAGAGGCATGTAACCTGTTGAACTATTCCCTTCAGGAAGATCCTGCAGAAAATGAAAATGGATAGTAGTTATGTTCTTTAAAATCATTATTTTCAAGACTCATATAATTTACGTTTAAGGTATGCATGCCATAATGCATTTGCCCTTTTAGACACACACACACACACACACACACACACTCTCTCTCTCTCTCTCTCTCTGATGAATTGTGTAAATTGTTAACATCATTCAAGCAGTTTTCTATCAATCGCGCCCGCCAGTTTAGGCATTCTTAAAGTTTGAAAATATAATCACTTATCTGTCGTGTCTAAATCACAGTTTGCAGAACTAAACCAAATTAGCCTAGTCCGCAAGGTCAAATCTCATTCCAGTGTTAAAACAGTGACTAAAGACACAAGTGACACTGTATTGAATTTTTAGTACGCCTTTGTGCGATACCTTTTTGTATTGAAGAAACAAAGTCACTTTCAGCTTTGATAATCACTTTATTTACAAACTCACCATTAATACTTTTCCTTCGACAATATCAGGCGATGTAGTTATCCTCAGTCCATCATTCCCCTCCCGTGAGGATGTCTGTCGTTCTCGTTCACAGGATGGCACTTTGGTCGACATCAGGTTTGCAGTTTAGATGTTTATTGAAGATATTAGAGGAAAATATGGCAAAAATAAATTATTCAATTGGGTTATTTTGTAAGCGACATTAATGATTAATTAAAAACACAAGAAGTAAGCAGGCATATTTATATCTGGAAGATTCTACATAACTTGTATCAGATGATTATGCGTTTATGTCCATAGATATTCGGTAGAATCAATGGAAAAGCTATTATTGGAGATATCTTTTACATCTCTTAACATCGTATGACCATGTGTCATGCAGGCTCTGTATTCATGGTTAAAAGAGTGCGCTTTGGTCTTTGCGTACATATTAAAAGCAGAATGCATATTTTGAATATTAAAGTTACATCTGGTAGATATCTTGTAAAACTAGCTAGATATCTTTTAAAATGATCCTGTATCTTGCAACCGTGGGTACAAAGGAGAAATCCGTTATTTAGTTCAATCATATGTGACCCTGCACCTCAAAACAAACAAAAAGTCGCCAGACATGAATTTTTAGTTAAGACCATATTCTGAAGGAACAGAATTTAAGCTTTAAAATGATGTATAACTCAAATCAAATGGACTCTCCTAACCTATCTAAATTTTGGAAAGAAAGCACAAACTCAGGAAAAGCGTGAACTGAGAAAAGAGGATCTGAAGTACAGTGTCTATTCAAGCGCTTAATCTTTACCAAACCGTGCTGGCTGTGCGATGAATGGAACAAACAACAGGAAGTAAACCACCAGAGTAACAACAATGAAGGGATTATCAGATTAAACTGAAATTAGGCATGCCTCATTAACACATTCTCTCCATAATTAATGCCAACTTTCAAAGCAGTAGCACTGTTCTTTCAAAAGTTATTAGAGTTGAAAGTGAAGAGTGTGGACAAGGTTTTTTAGAAATGAAAAAGGGATTCTAAAGACACACTTAATCACACTATTCTACCAAAAATGTTCGAGATAAACTGCTAAATGACACACTTTCCTGCCCGTTTTATGGTACCAAATGTTAGCATAATGTAAAAGAAGACCCGCTCTTTCAGAATATATGAAAAAGTCAAGTTCGGCTAGGTTGACCCATTTCACTTATTTTCAGTCCACACGCAAAATCAGTGTGTGCGACTTTATGTTCGTTTTGAGGTGCACGGTCACATATTATTTGCACTTCTTTTTACAGCTCTATATCTAGATTACCAAGAACAAAAATAAAGAGTTTTGTGCCGCTTGAGTAGCAGTGAGGTGAAAATAAAAACACCATGAATTCATTTTTAATTATGGATCCTTGGTCTCCCAGTGTTTCCGGTAAATCAAATACAGTACTCTCCGCGTAATCGGGTATCGCTTAAACGGGTACTCCGTGTAATTGGGTAGTAATGTCAAAATCAGTTCCAATGCACATTAAAATTACCTGATAATCGGGTTGCCTCTCCGCATAAGTGGGTAAATAATTTTCTTCTAATCTAATTTCTACGATTCTACCCACCCCTTATCGCAGATATAACATTTTAAGAAATAATGGATGTCAAATTTTCCACGGCTAATCGCATTCTCTATGTTAATTTGCAAAGAAGACTGATCATTTGGGGAGTGATCTTAATATGAAAACACAATACATGTACCAGGACCGACTTGCCACATGTAAACGAACATTACACAATATGTAGCTGGCACTTACAACTGCATAGACAGACAGAAGTTGAACACACTTGCTTCGCAACAACACTTACAATACGAGAAGTTTGCAACGAAAATCAGGCCATACACCTGATGAGCTTCATATATTGCTTTTCCCCAGTCACTTCTCGAAAAGTAACCCGACGTTCTACGTGACTAGTGCACGCAAAGAGACGTGTTCATTTTGGAAAACGCATGCATGTTAGCGAGGAGTCTATACTAGTCAAAATTACGACAAAGTTTTCTGAAGACATATTTGTCCATACAAAGACTGTAAATTATTGCTCGTGACTGAGCAAGTGTAAGGACTCTGGTATGTATAATGGCCGTGCAAGCACGCGTGTTAAGCATACAGTGTAGGTGTTTGGTGCAGTGTACAATGCAATGTACATACACATTGTGTGTGTCAATTGTGAATGAGACGTGTTCTGTTAATCGGGTACTCCGTTTAATCGGGTAAGAAACGCTCTGCCTACCCGATTATGCGGAGAGTACTGTACTGTTTATTATAAAAATAAAATTGCAGAAATACTCTTAAAGTAACAGTTTGTTCACACTCTCTCCATTGCAGTGACACCTTGTTCCTGGGGTTTATTTTTTTTCCTCGTTCATTGTAATTAATACCATGTCTTAGGAAAAGCTGAAAGATATAATCACTTCTTGTACAGACAATGAGTCTGCCTAAATATCGCAAATAAGTGAACTGGCCTTTGGTGCCATTTACTGATAATTGCAAAATTGTATCAGCCATCCAACGTGCAACTGTAGATGTCACGAACACGAGATGGCGCTATAATGCAGGGTTAGGGCTTGCCGAATCGAATGGTTATGATTACATTTAGCTTCAGTTCAGTTCCGTTTTTAATTTATTTTTGCGTTCCGTTTTTAATGCAATGTACAAAAAGTAACAAGATTTAACAGGATATCAGGAATTGTGTGTATTGCTTTAAATACGCAATATGGAGTACAATCTCATATACAGAAAGACATAATGAGGGAAATCTCTATACGATAGGATGCACTTCGATTGAAGATTTGAGAGAGAAAATAATTGTTAAAATTGGAAAAGCAGGGGCCACCTCCATACGTAGAGCAGTTTGATTGCGAATTCGGAACAATGAACATTCCGTAAAATTTATGTTCCGGAGGGCCACTTTTTTCTCTTTTACCACTGCTTTCGTTGATTGGTAAAGTCAGAACTGAATGTTTGATTCCACAATGATCCCAAAGTAAAACTGCAAGAGGCAGGAATATTTATATTTGCGTGCAAATCACATGGTGCACGTTAGCTGCATCCCCTGCCGGCAGCTGTTTTGAACTGATACGGAAAATAAAAACAAGTAGTCGTTATACCCTTAGACTTTCTCCTTTCACTAGAGACAATCAGTGCGACGATGAGTATCACAAGGAAGACGAATGTAACGACCAAGCTGACGAGGGCGATGGTGTATTCAGTGCAGCTTTCTCTCTGGCAACCTGTACGGTAAGGATAATACGTGGAGGAGAGATGCATAAATTAATGTTGCTCTTCCCTGCCACGAAAGATGAAATGACAATGGAAGAAGTAGAAAGGATCAGCTCTCTCTATCCTCTTTTTAAAGGGACACAGTCCTCACGAAATGTAAAAAAAATATGTTGTTGTTGGTACCTCCAATGAACTACTTTCACCAAAAACAAACTTTAAAATCACCAAATAAGCTGGTACATTTTGGTTGAAAAAGTGTGACTCTGCATGGTGAATATGCTAATGAGCAAATCTTGGCGGAGAGTCATACGTCGTCGATGCACAACTCTTCCCAGCCGTGTTCTGCTCGTTATCCGTACGCTTCCTAGTTTACCCGGATGCATGAAGACGTCGGTGGCTACTCCGACTCGTATTTGACATTGTTTCTACGTTGTGTGTGTGTGTGTGTGTTTGTGTGTGTGTGTGTATGTATTGTGTATATTCGCACGTGTGGACGGTACAACTAGATGACAGATCTACGGTAGATACGCGTACGCACCCCGTACGCGGTTTGCCCTTCGCACTTTTCCAGTCTCAAGCGCAGCTGCAGCCCTACCTGTCGCCGCTCATGCATGTTCTATAGTATATACGTACACAGTGTACATATTTGTAGGTGGAAACGATTTTACACAGGCCTGCTAGTACACTACAGGGGCGACCGCATTCAGCGTCGTCTGGTCAGGCTATCTTACATCAGTAGTTTTGCTCGAATCGTGCAGAAAATTTCCCACGAAAATCCTTTTTCCGTCCCAGACCAACAAAAGTATCGTGAAAGGTGAGCTGTACGGCTGGGAAATATCGGTACAACGATGCCGAACATAAGAAACTTAGGGCCTACAAAATCTCGAAATCGTGTTGTGACCTACCTGTGCGTGGACAATTTGTGAAGCGATGTTTTTACGTGGACCGGCAGGCTGTGGCCCTCGGTTATAAACCGAGAAAACTCCTGAAACCAGATGCAATCCTGACCATTTGTGACCCGCTACAACAAAATGATCCTAAAGTCGGGCGAGGTCGATTATTTGAAAATTGCATGACACAATTCCCTAATCTTTCTGCTTTAAATTGATATATAACACGTCTTATAAAAATAATCGGCTGCGGAGATATCAATGTTTAAAAGAGAGCATGTCAAGACGTCTGGGAAATCACTGTTTCGAGAAAAGCGCCCTAAAAGTTCTCCTTGCGATTCAATCACAATCAAGAGACACGCAAGTCAGTATTCACCTCCGGACAATAGAAGTTAAGCCCTAGCAACCTCCGAAATGCTCAGGTATAGCGCAACCCGCCCGCACGCACCAGTCGACTGGGCAGTGTGCGAGCTTCACGCTTCGGTTAGCGGCAAGCAGCAAACTGAACCAATGAGATCACTCTGGTCGCCGTTGTTAGGGGCGGAGCCTATGTGTGGCGCTCAATCCAAATGTTCGAACCAGTTTCTGCTTCGTTGAAACGCCAAAAAAACATGGCCCAGAAAAACGCTATTTTTTGGTCTTTCCTTTCATCATTTTGCTTCAAAATTTCGATAGATGATAGAAGACATGTCAGACTCTAATAATATGTCAAATTCAGAAAATCGTAAGTTTTGACCAATTTTGATGCTCTAACTTCAAACTCGATTTTCACGGCTTCGACCGTGCGCGACTTTAGGACCATTTTGTTGTAGCGGGTCACATTTGCTCACATGAGTTATAAAACAGAAACACCTCGAGCATCGACTTCGAAGAGAACCGAGGGAAAAAAGCGTAGAGAGGTAAGGAAAGTGGCTAGCTATGTTTAATTTACCGTGGGCCTGCAGCCGGGGTTGGACTGCAGTACAGTGCCACTGAGCTAGCTGCTGCCAGTGCCGACTGGACATGCACGGCAAAGTGGAACGAAATCATATCCCTACGACCCCTGTGCTGTGTTTACCCTTCCCGGCTCACGTCATATTTTTTTTTTTTTCGAGGAAAGGCAATTATCTGACTACTTACAGAAATATTGAGATACAAACAATATTTTCTTTGAAGAATTCGACTCTCTCATGCACAGGTTATCTTCGGTTTGAATGCCAAAATCGACTGGACGGAGTCGAGTGTACTGTGTATGTATACATTGGTATGGTAAGGATTTGCGCGCGAGAGTGGTTTCTACGCTAAGAAGTATGCAACACGGACGGAAGCTAGAAAACGACCGTGCCTATTTGATGTCAAGTTCATGGTATATTTGGTTTAAAAATACACATAAATTTATGTTTACAATATTAATTTTTCGTAAATTATATATATCTAAGCTTGAAATATTTTGTTTAAAATTATAAAACCACAAACTTTCACATTATATAATAAAATTGCAACTATCCATTTGAACACTTAAATTGGTTTTTAGAGGCACGGCTGTCAACTTGGTGAGTAGGGCATGCACTACGTAGCATCTTTTTGCCGGCTCTTTCACGATCGCTTGCAGGAATTATTTTTCAAAAATCGCGTACGGAGACAATTTTTGATGTCCAAGCGTATAAATTGGTGAAAGTTTATATTTTTTACTCTTCTTAATTATCAGTACAGTAAAAATCTCAGGACTGCTTCCCTATAAACAATACTGTTTAAAGTCCGTACGTTTATTGATCTTTGAGGAGGGGGGGGGTAAAAATAAAGATGTTAAAGAAAGTTATCATCGGACGATAAACATGTATTCTTCTGTTATTCCTTGATTAACATACAAACAGTAATCTCATTATAGGTCCATGTCTCAACGCGACATTTTGGCAATAACACACGAAATACCCTATAAATGGTCTTAAAATGGTCCTAACGTCGGCACGGTCGAAGCCGTCAAAATCGAGTTTGAAGTCAGAGCATCAAAATTGGTCAAAACTTACGATTTTCTGAATTTGACATATTATTATAGTCTGACATGTCTTCTATCATCTGTCGAAATTTTGAAGCAAAATGATGAAAGGAAAGACCAAAAAATAGCATTTTTGGGGGCCATGTTTGTTTGTTGTTGTTTTTTTTTTTTTTTGGCGTTTCAACGAAGCAGAAACTGGTTCGAACATTTGGATTGAGCGACACACATAGGCTCCGCCCTAACAACGACCAGAGTGATCTCATTGGTCAGTTTGCTGCTTGCCGCTAACCGAAGCGTGAAGCTCGCACACTGCCCAGTCGACTGGTGCGTGCTGGCGGGGTGCGCTATGCCCAGCCGCTTCTCCTCCCTTGTAAAAAAAAATACCATGGTTTGACTATGAGGTATAACCATGGTTTTACATTGGTTCAATCGTACGGTAAACTCATGGTTTAACCATAGTGCAATATGGTTTGATTATGGTCAAACCATGGTGCACTAGTGTTTAACCATAGATTAACAATAGTTAAACAATGGTGCACTATGGTTAAATCATGGTAAACACGGTTAAACCATATGTTTAGCATGGGTTTAACCATGGTAACCACGGTATAAAGGTGGTAAATTGGAACGCACTTACCATGACATTACTGTGGTATTACCATGGTCACTACTGTGGTTCTACAGTGCCAAAACCATGGTTAAGAAAAAGTAAAACCACGGTTAAGGAAGTGTAAAACCATGGTTAGGAAATGATGAAACTATGGTTAGGAAAAGATGAAACCATGGCAAACTCATGGTTTAACCATAGTGCAATATGGTTTAATTATGGACAAACCATGGTGCACTAGTGTTAAACCATAGTTTAACCATAGTTAAACAATGGTGCACTATGGTTAAACCATGGTAACCATGGTTAAACCATAGGTTTAGCATGGGTTAACCATGGCAACCATGGTAACCATGGTTTAAAGGTGGTAAATTGGAACGCACTTACCATGACAATACTGTGGTATTACCATGGTCACTACTGTCTTTCTACCAAGCCAAAACCATGGTTAAGAAAAAGTGAAACCATGGTAAAGGAAGTGTAAAACCATGGTTAGGAAATGGTGAAACTACGGTTAGGAAAAGATGAAACCATGATAAACTCATGGTTTAACCATAGTGCAATATGGTTGAATTATGGTCAAACCATGGTGTACTAGTGTTAAACCATAGTTTAGCCATAGTTAAACAATGGTGCACTATGGTTAAACCATGGTAACCACGGTGAAACCATAGGTTTAGTATGGGTTAACCATAGTAACCATGGTTTAAAGGTGGTAAATTGGAACGCACTTACCATGACATTACTGTGGTTTTACCATGGTCACTACTGTGTTTCTACCGTGCCCAAACCATGGTTACGAAAAAGTGAAACCATGGTTAAGGAAGTGTAATACCATGGTTAGGAAAAGGTGAAAGTATGGTTAAGAAAAGATGAAACCATGGTTTTACAGTTGCCAAACCACAGAATTACAACCCAAATCATGGTACAACCATGATCCATTGTATAGTAAACCCACTATCTAACCACAGTGCAATATCGTAGAAAAATGTATTTTTAACTACAGTTGTATTTCACAAGTACTTTGAAAAACCATGGGGAAAATTGGTTGGAGAAATATATTTTTCCACAATTGCTTTGCTATTTGATGAATAGTGATCAATAAATAGCACAATAGAGTCTTCACATAAAATGATGAAATAAAAATATTTTAAGTAAATTACCTGGAGCAGAATAATAATTCTTACAATTCCTATACATAATAATTATGTATTATGATACAGTACATTTGTAAACATGTATATGAACCTAGACTCTGAAACAGGAGAAAACCTATTCTCTATTATTTTCCTTTTAGCTATAGTCTAAAAAATATGTATTTAAAGACTGACTTCCATGTGTGTGTTGGTGGATGGGTGCAGATTGTAAGTGTTAATTGATTCACTGTTTAATAAAAGAAGCTATATGTGACCCTGCACCTCAAAACAAACAAAAAGTCGCCAGACATGAATTTTTAGTTAAGACCATATTCTGAAAGAGCAGACTTTAAGCTTTAAAATGATGTATAACTCAAATCAAATGGACTCTCCTAACCTATCTAAATATTGGAAAGAAAGCACAAACTCCGGAAAAGTGTAAACTGAGAAAAGAGGCTCTGAAGTACAGTGTCTATTCAAGCGCTTAATCTTTACCAAACCGTGCTGGCTGTGCGATGAATGGGACAAAAAACAGGAAGTAAACCACCAGAGTAACAAGAATGAAAGGATTATCAGATTAAATTGAAATTAAGCATGCCTCATTAACACATTCTGTTCATAATTGATGCCAACTTTCAAAGCAGTAGCACTATCTTTTCAAAAGTTATTAGAGTTGAAAGTGAAGAGTGTGGACAAGGTTTTTCAGAAATGAAAAAGGGATTCTAAAGACACACCTAATCACACTATTCTACCAAAAATGTTCGAGATAAACTACTAAAAAATCACACTTTCCTGCCCGTTTTATGATACCAAATTTTAGCATAATGTCTAAGAAGACCCGCTCTTTCAGAAAATATGAAAAAGTCAAGTTCGGCTAGGTTGACCCATTTCACTTATTTTTCAGTCCTCACGCAAAATCAGTGTGTGCGACTTTATGTTCGTTTTGAGGTGCACGGTCACATATGTAGCAACGAGTAGGTTGATGCTCTTACCAGCATTGACTCTCACACAGCCAAAGCTCTCCCAAAAACATACATGTATATCGAATACACTATGGCCAAATTGAGGAAACCAAAAAAGTCCCAATCTTTATGGCTTAGTCATGTGTATTCCTCTGAACATGCAGAAGTCAAACACTGCCCAATTTGATGTGCTTTTTCAGTCAAAACTGACTGACTGGAGTTGACTGTACTGTCAGCATTTAAAGGCACATAGACCCGGTCGTTTGCTTGCGTACACGGGCGCACGCGGCACAAGTTTCCTTCAGAGACCTATGCTATCGACTCCTCTTTATCGTTAGCGCTTACGCTTTGACCCATTTCCATGAGTCCGAAGAAGTCCAATCCACTGCTGATGATGACAGCTTTAATATTTTTTCTCTGAAGTCAAACAAAGAAGCATGCACCCTGGCATTCAAATTCTACGGACTGTCTGACACGCAGATAAGACAATGAATGCAACATCACCTAGCAACACCTACGTGCTTTACTCTTGATGACAGCTCAATTTCGGCAGTCATTGTATCAATGCTAATGGTGATCGGCACTCTCATCCAAAAGCGCCGCAGCAACTACCGGGTCTAGGCACCTTTAAAATAAGAAAGTACACAAGGGTAGAAACAGTCAATTATGATTATACATTCAAAAGTTATTTTTCAGCAGCTGAGTGTGAGAAGTCAAAGTTTCATACAAATATCACATTATTTCCAGTTGCAAAACTGTAGGTTTATGTAAACAAATCAATGAAGACAATGTACTCTTACTGAACCTCAGTCAACAAATAAGACATAAGAATGCACATTTGCTCACTTTGCTGTTACGATTGAAAAGTAGCTTTTTATTGCTTCATGAGCAGCATCTTGACTGTAGGTATGGCTTATTGCCAGTCACATGATTTAAAACTATAACAATATCACCTGCAAAGATTTAGTTGGATAATTAAATACAGTGTACATACATTAGTGCATGTTTGATGTACATGATCATTTGTAGCTTTGTAAAGATAATGCAAATTTGGACTTAAGTGACACCAGGAGCACTGGACAACAAAACAAAACAGCATCTAAAAAAAAAAAATATCTAGCAACCAACAGTCCTGACATGAAAGCATACACGCACACTTCACATGCATTGAAAACTGTTTCTGTACTTCTACTGTCCAAGACTATTCAGCAGTAAGCTTTGGTGCAACTTCTGGATGAGGCTTCGCAGGAACTAGGTCTTGATATAGCTTGGTTAGTGTGCCCTTTGTCGTTGTGTAGCCTTGAGATGTCCTTCTTTTGCAACCGCGAGCTGTGAGAATTTTCTTGGGGAAGATCACTCCTGCAACGAACTGAGAATTTATTCATTACGCTATTACTTTTTTTAATAATAATAACATGTAGTACGTGTTAAACTCTACTTCAAATACTCAACACACAAAATTCTTGCATAGAATAGCTACCGTGCAAAAAAAAAACATAAGAAGAATGGGATTAGATTGATGTCGTACACCTAGTCATCATTTCATCACTCTAATGTGCTGGAGAGATACTGTTTAAAATACAGTGAACTTTTACAATAATTTTAACCCCTAAGTGTCACATACAGGTGAAGTCATTATGTTCAACATTCCATATCATGTATTGTGCACAAATTGCCAAGAGTAATTTGATGTTTTTCAAAAATTGATCACATTCTATTTTAAGCATGTTGCCAATATTTTAGGATGCCGCATAGCATGCTGCTGGTATTTGAGGATGTTGCACAAGAATTTGGGTATGTTGCAGTGTAATGCTCAAGTTCCTCATGAACCATACTAATAATGGGTTGAAAAAAGAAAGAAACAAAGAAAGAAAGAAAGAGGAGTATCTTACCCTTGATGACATGGAAAAGCGGGAGAAAGTATGACATCAGTAGATGGACTTCTCTGCACCAGAATTCAGCCAGGAGGATGCAATGCACGTATTGACGTAAATCAGCACTGCATGTACTTGTACCCATGAAAGGAGCTGGCTAGGGGACAGCCTGATCGATGGTCATGGATGGACTTCAAGTATTCTATGGAGAAACCTTCTCGTGTCAGCCACTGGCACAATCAATCATTGATTCAGATGAGGAAAAAAAAAACCCAAAATAACGATAATAGTGATGGTTGAGAGAAGTGAAATAAGGTTAGGCAGAAAATACACAAGAAAATGACGTAACATACAAAATACAGCATTGGATGATTTAAAGATAACATAAAGTATTGGTATTACCTCAAAAGTTTCCCTGAATTTCCTTGTCTTAGTTTGTATTTCAGGTTAAAGTACCTTTCATATAACTAACACTGTGAGACTTACTCGCCCCAAAGTGCTCTCATGTCTTAGTAATCATGCAATAATGGTTTCGTACCAGAGCCGCCGCCGTACGGCGGCGAGGTAGTACACGTAGGCCTATTGTACGAAACCATTATTGCATGATAACTGCGACCAGCAGCGTGCAGCCCCATACGCATAGCTAAATGGGGCTTCGCATTGTAGCTTACAGGATCATGACAGATTTAG
This sequence comes from Diadema setosum, assembly GCF_964275005.1. Taxonomy (NCBI): domain Eukaryota; kingdom Metazoa; phylum Echinodermata; class Echinoidea; order Diadematoida; family Diadematidae; genus Diadema; species Diadema setosum. The sequence goes on along the minus strand of NC_092690.1, from coordinate 36,703,930 downwards.
TATCGCGGGTAAATATCAACGTAAAATCCAAAAAAAAAAAAATTCAATTTGAAGACTTACCAGTTAAGTTGAAGTAGAAAATCTATAGAAAACAAGCGTCGGGCAACGTTTGGTTTTGTCAATAGTCCCTTTCTGTTCGACTTGATGACTGAATGTGACTCGGTTGAGAGGACCTTGGGAGAGCTACACTGAATTGACGGCCAGCGCATGCGCACACAAACATCTTATCCGTTCATGGATTTGAAATTTGTTCGCATGTGATGTGTGCGTATGCGCTGGCCGTAGTAATCAGTGTAGGGCCTATGTAGCTCTCCCAAGGTCCTCTCGACAGAGTCACATTCAGTCATCAATTCGAACAGAAAGGGACTATTGGCAGAACCAAACGTTGCCCGAAGCCTGTTTTCAAGACTTCAACTTAATTGGCAAGTCTTCAAATTGAAGAATTTTTTGGATTTTAAGTTGATATTTACCCGCGATACTAAATCTGTCATGGTCCTGAATGCTACAATGCGAAGCCCCATTACGCTATGCATATGGGGCTGCTGGTCGCTATGCGTATGGGGCTGCTGGTCGCAGTTAATTGCATGATTACTAAGAAATGAGAGCACTTTGGGGCGAGTAAGTCTCACAGTGTTTGTTATATGAAAGGTACTTTAACCTGAAACACGGAAATTCAGGGAAACATTTGAGGTACCAAAACTTTTTATTATCTCTTAAGGTAGGGAATCCCATTTGCATGCCTTAAATGAAGAGTTGTATAAATACAGTGGTATGTTGAAGAGAGTATCATTTTAGAAACTCCCATAAAGTATTGAAAGTGGAAGGTAACATTTAGTGCATTTTTATTGACCGTTAGATTTTGATTTGAATTTTTTTCGGGGCTCACCGTAAATTCCAATACATTACTAGGCTATCTTTGCAGACCCATGCACTGCATGTGTGTCCATCATGTATATTTTGTGAAAAAAGTTCATCAAAACTTACAAACATTTCTATATACACTCTTGCCACACACTCTATATGTTAGTACATCAGCTCTTATACTTTAAGATTTGTGTTTATAGATAAAAAAAAAAAATACAGAAGACTGCCACAAAAAAAAAGGCTTAAGTGTGGCTGACGCACAGAACTACTGAGTAGTTGAGTTTTGTGCATTATTCAAATTGTAGATAACTGTTGACTTCCAAATTTCTCAGCAGTGGCCTAAACAAGTCCCCTGAGGTTCATATTTAATGTTTTGCTGCATTTTGGGAGGTCTGTAAAAGGTATCCTCTACCTTTAAAGCCGGTCTGCACTGGCCATTATTTTGATGCCAGAACTTTTTGTAAAGAGCGCCATCTATCAAAACTTCCGGTGGCCGGGTTAACTCTAGTCAGAACTCTAGTTCTGTGGTTACATCGTTTGTGGCTGATCGCCGCCTGCATGCCGGTCAGCGCACGATCTCACAGCAGCTGTACGCAGAGCCGAGAGAACACACACTTAGCAGTGCATAATAATTATGGTGGGGTACCGAGAGCCCAGCCCGGCCCGCCCGGCGCGGCCCGCCCGGCGCGGCCTCGATCTCTCGGCCGATCGCGAGGGAACGGGTTACTTGCCGCGATAGAGATCCGCGACAATCCACTCACTCAGCCAAATGACCTACTCGCTATACACCATACCAGCGCAGCGAGCAGAAAAACATCGCTGGGCGGTGAATTACTGTAATGTGGCCGTCGGTTTCTTCGTCGGGCCAGCTGATTTAGATATCTACATGATGTGCAGTAAAATATTCCTTCAAATTTCATGCTCTTTATTGAGTTTTCATGAAGTCCAACACAATGAGTGATGAGGGAAAACTCCAGATGCATTTACGAATATCTCTCACACATAAATCTTTGCTACTACTAACAGTTAGACGGTAAGAGTTATATAGATCTAAACGTAAGTACAGTGTAGTAATAGTACAAACTGTACTACTAGTAAACTACTAGGCCTAGTAGTACCAGAACAAATGTACATGCGGTTCCTATATCTATGTGCTGTCCCCCTGCCCTGAATATTATTACCACACATGTGAGAAATGACACCAAGCTAACATCTCGAGATTGCAATTGGAAAACAGATAACATATCTTGAATTGATCATGATTTCCCTTCCTAGAAATTTCATTCGACAATTTGTTGAGGCTGGGTTAGTGAGGAACAATAACCTTAAAAATACTTGTAAACGCTAAAATGAAAACGTTCATACTGATTGATAAGAAAGTGATACTGATATGGCCCGTTATGGGTCTACACCGTACACGTTCACTAATTGACTTAATCAGGCCTAGGTCTAGGTCTAGTCATCAAGTCATCATAGACACTTCTTGTCGTTGGACGTCAGTATTCATTGTAATAATCACTGAAAAAAAAACGTGAATAAGGTTGTTTTAAATTTTGTCATCGTTCATCGCGATGTTATGATGATCAACGGCAACGCAGCGGTAATTCGAGTAACGGTAACGTTAGTCGTTACATGGATTTGGAAGGTTATAAATTCAGCGTTCAGTGAATATCATTTGCAACTGAATAAAAAGTAGGTACAATTGTATATCATACAAGTTGAGTTTCACCCACCATGGCTTATTAGAGGCTTCTAACTCAGTCTGAGTGCAAGTGGAACTTTCACGACGGGCTGATCCCGCAATCCTGGCACACAGCTTCATAGGCTCGACACCAGTGCTGATGCCCAGTGGTGGACATCCAGCAGCTAGCAGATGACCAGCAAAGTCATCCTGTGTTGAATGGCTTGATAGGCTGTCAAGGGCAACGTTTATCTTGTTCATTTCTTGCCGATAAACAGCTCGCATCTCCTCCCACTGGATCCAGCATTTTCCAAGTCGTATCCGCCACATAATCGCAGATTGAAGTTCGACACAACGATCAGAATAAACGATCTGAGTGTCGAAGACAGTGTTTGAAAGCACCGAACATACATGCAGATCGCGCATCGCGAAGTGATTAGTGACAACCTATAACGGTATTGATATCTAGATTTCTATGGTACGTGAATGTATGCACTGGACTGCGCAAGATAATGCGAGAGCGAAGCGAGCCGCTGCGCTGCTAGGCCATCCCCTATGGGAACCTCTGTGTGTTAAGTCTATGGGAATATCAGAATTCAGTATGGAACGGGTTAATTTTGATGCACGCCGCTCGGCATTATGGGAGACATGCTGGGCACCACAGAGAGAAATGAGCCTTATGATGGCGCTAGACATGTTTCTTACCAATGCAGACCCACTTTAAAGTTTGGTGCTTGTGCTAGCTCCCAAACGACTGCTAGAATAAAAGACTCCCAAATATTCTACAATGTCACATAGCATGCTGCTGGATTTTGAGGATGTTGCACAAGAATTTGGGTATGTTACAGCGATATGCTCAAAATCCTAATGAACCATACTAATACTGGGTTGAAATAAAGAAACAAAGAAAAAGGAATACCTTCTCCTTGATGACATGGTCAAGCGGGAAAAAGCATGACATCAGATGATCCACTTCTTTGCACCAGAATTCAGCCAGGAGGATGCCATGTACACATATTGATGTAAATCAGCGCTGCATGTGCATCATGTACTGATTGTACCCATGAAAGGAGTAAGCTAGTGGACAGCACGATCAATGGTCATGGATGGACCCCAAGTCTTCTATGGACTGCAAGTCTTCTATGGAAACACCTTCTCACATCAGCCACCTGCACAATCAATCTTTGATTCTGATGAGGGGAAAAAAAAACACACGAGATAACAATAATACACAGGTTCTATTAATGATTGAGAGAAGAAAAATAAGGTTAGACAGAAAAATCACACAACAATCCGTTAGGTGAATGATATACTGGTATAACATACAAATTACAAAATTACAGCATCCTTTGCCATTGGGGGATTTCAAGATCAGTGCTAGTGCTAGCTCCCAAATGACTGACTTAAACTGAGCTCCAACACCAATGGTTGGATTAACTAAGCGATACTGATCAAAGTTATTGATCCCCAGCAAAATGTGTTGGAATTGCAGCATCGCGAGGTCCGTGAGAATTGCACGACGAAAAGTGATGACGCATGATTACGCTCGAATATTAAAAGATGCAGGACTGCTTAGTTTTTAGACACAACGTGAGGAAGACAGATTAAAATGCCCCAAATTTCAACCATTCTTTAAAACACAATTAACTTGATAGTTAATTGTATGCTTCCAGGCTCAGATTTATGAAGCCACATGCTTGTGTAGGGCCTACGTTTCGTGGCGTGGGTGACCATTGCATTAGCATAAAATGTACATGCTACAGGCCTAACTCTTACACTAATGGCGGAGCTAGGTTCAGCAGACGACATTCTTTGATTTGTCTGTATTTGTTTGTATTTGTCTGTAGATTGGTCTGTATCTCGTCGACGGGGATATATTCCACAGAGCAGAGACTGCATCTGGCTTTACGGATCCCCTCCTATAGACATAGTCCGGAGGTAGAGAGCCATAAGTAACGTATTAAAAAAAAAATAAAAAAAAGACTCCTCCTCCGGACAGACGAATCTTTCACAAGTTTATCCAGCACCAGCAACCAGAAATTTAGGACATATCTTTGAGGTCATCCTACCAGCACCTACGGACTTCAAGTTCACTTCAGTATTTTCATTATCGCCAGTGCCAGTGGCTGCCAGTGCTAAAGTTAGTGCTGAGACACAATCAAAGAATATAGAAGCTAAGAGGGCGTACTCTCGCGATTTCGCACGCAAACGGGTGTAGTACGCCATGGAGCGGAAGCCCAACATGGAGCCCAACGGCAGCCATTTTAGTAATAATACCGCAAGCTTCTTAGACACGTGAGCCTATGGAGCAAACCCTACCTTCCTTTCATTTTCTTCATTTCAAGGAAGCACACAGCGGTAAAATTGCGTTTCAGACCTCAAAATATCACAAAAAGTATATTTTCTGTCGATATGTTGAAAAAAAATTGAAGTAATGTAATTACTTTTTTATCTATAGCCCCTCAGCAAGTTTGTGTTTGAGCTGACAAACGCCACCTATCTCTTTCTCTCTCCCTCCCGAAACATAGTTTGGTCTACCTACTTCAGCTCAAACTTTGTGGGCCTGCAGATTGGAAAGTAAATGACATTTTTTTTTTCAAATACATTTCATGGTTAGACAGGAATGATACTTCTTTACGACAAAACAAGATCCTAAGTACATAGACCTCTACATCAGTACATATCTTCCCCTGTATGCCCCCTAAAAAGGGAAAAAAATGAAAGGGAGACAGAAATACGAGGGCCCAGTGATACGGCATTGATATCATGATCGCGTAATATACGCCGTCTAATCAATCTTTTGGTCTGTTGCTTTCAATGGCGGAATGGCGTCCGTATTTCGCCCATGAGCGTACTAGTTCACGGGAGTAAGCCCTCGTGTTTTACTGTAGCTTCTACTGATACTCTTGATTCACTGGAACAGTTACCACTAGCAGAAAATAGTGTTGTTGATGTAGTTTGCACCAAACCTGATATCACCCAATATGAGGTAGGCCTATGCCTAACATTCATTAGGCCTAACTGTTAACGGTTAACAAGTTAGAACTACCGACTACCGTCTTGTTAGCCCGACCAGACGCTGTTAGAATACAATGTACGCTGTGCTGTGCGAATAAATTACAGCCTGTCGCTACTACAGCGACTGGGTTGTCTAGTCTATACCAGATACACACTATAGTTACCGTCTTGTACGTTGTAGAATTTACGTGACACAGTAACACTTCTACTTCTACGAAGATACTCAGCAGGATCCATAAGTCAGGATGTAGTGCTAAGGAGTTGAACTTAGGTGCTCATTTGCAGTGCATGCTTGTTGGTGCATAAAAAATATATGGTGCGCGTAAAAATCCAGTTCCTCAGTCTAGATGCTGAGTGGAAGAGCTCCCTTGAAGGCCTCCAATGAAGTGGCTTCAAGGGCGTTTTTAGGAAGCCCATTCCAAGCAGTTACTGTACGTGGAAAAAATGAGTTCCGATAGAGTTGGGTTCGGGTAGGAATTGCCAGCAACTTGTTTGGATGGTACTGTCGTGTGTTGCTAACAATCATGGGTGATGTGTAGTGCTGTGCATTGATGGCTGCCATGTTGTGCTGAATCTTGTACATGAGGAAGAGGCTAGCAGCATTTCTTCTCCTCTCCAGACTTTCCCATTTAAGTTGTTCAATCATGGCAGAGACACTGTCTGGACGGTAATACCTCTGGAGGGTGAATCTTGCTGCTCGCCTTTGGATGGCTTCTATTTGGGAAATGTGTTTGTATGAGGGTTCCAGACTGAGCTGCAGTATTCTAGGTGTGGTCTCACTAGGGAGAAGTATGCTTGTTGGCGGATCCTTTGCGAGGTCTTTCGTAGGTTTCTGCTGACTAGTCCTAGCATCCGATTGGCCCGGGATGTGATGTTGTTGATGTGACTTTGCCAGGATAGGTTGGATGAAAAAGTTAACCCTAGATACCGGAGATCTGATACAGATGCAAGGGGAGTGTCTCCCAGGGTGTATGTATTTCTGATGGCTTCGTGACGGAGGGAGAATGTAATATGATAACATTTCTCAGTATTGAATTTCATCTGCCATGTATCAGCCCATGTGAACAGCCGGCTGAGATCTTGTTGCAGGGCCTGACTGTCATTGAGGTCACTGATAGGTCGGTATATGAGGCAATCATCTGCAAAGAGTCGGATTGTGGAAGAGATCCCATCTATTATATCATTGATGAAAGATATGAAGAGAAGTGGACCGAGGACCGTACCCTGCGGTACCCCAGATGTGACTGGTACCCATTCAGATGACTCTCCGTCAACTACAACCCGCTGTGACCTTTCCGTGAGAAAAACTTTGATCCACTGAAGGAGGCTGTCATGGATCCCATAATGCTGGAGTTTCCGGAGAAGGCGCTCATGGGGGACACGGTCAAAGGCTTTGGAGAGGTCTAGAGCAACTGCATCAATCTGCTCTTTTTTATCCAGAGAGCATGCAATGTCTTGTGATGTGATAATTAACTAGGTCTCACATGAATGGCCCGGACGGAAGCCGTGTTGTACATCATTCAGAATGTTGTTTTCGTCATAGGGATCCATGATGTTGGTGAAGATTATATGTTCAAGCAGTTTGCTGCAAATGGATGTGATTGATACAGGGCGGTAGTTGGAGGCCATGCTCTTGTCACCTTTCTTGAAGATGGGAGAGATGTTTGCAAGACGCCAGTCATATGGCACCATTCCTGTGTCCAGGGACTGCTGGAAGATGAAGGCGAGGATCGGTGCAATGTCCTCAGCATGGTATTTCAAGATTCTACCCGGTATGCCGTCTGGTCCTGTTGCTAACAGGAACTAACTGTTGCTAACTGTTGCTAACACTAACAGTTCAGTACAGTAGCTGAGTTAGCTAGAACAACTCATTCCAAACTCTTGAGCTCTCATGTCATACTCTCACACTCACTGACTCAGTCTCACACTCAGAACAGTCTAACTGGTTATCCCCATCAGCTCACAATATTGATACGATCATGCGAAATTTGCACAGCAGGGCCGCTGCCGGCCCCGGGTCGATCGGGACAATCAATGCAAATCTCGCTGGTAATTATTTTAGCTAAGAATATAAGATTAGCTAGGTCTACTAATAATGTATTAAAAGTTATGTTGACCAACCTTCCTCGAAGAATCCCAAAGGAGAAGTTCCTCTTTTTCTTAGGGGCCGTTTGCTAGCCATTTCTCAAAATATCAGATGGTTCGTACGTCGAGATGTTTGACTCAGAGATCATCACAACAACACGCACATGACCTCTTACGTTACATTATTATCAAGAAAACTTTTTTGGTTTTAAATCAAAAAATATATGTTTAAAACTGTTTTATTGCAAATTAATTTTTTTGTTTTATGTGTCAATATTCTTTTTTCTCCATATATTTTCAAAAATATTTTTATTGTGATCTTTGGTACGAACGAGCCTCATATCAACAACCCGGATCTCCCATTCATCGCCGATTGCATTCATATAGTTTTCTATTGTTGTGTGTACATGTCAAAGCTACGGGGAACGAACGGGCGGCAATGGGTTACTACCTTTTCTTTTTTTTTTCATGAGTATGTAATCTCATGTAAGGTTTTTACGTGCTTTATTCCGTAGTGAATAGATGTTGCATTTTAGGAATGCTGTAAATCAACCAAGTGAAGCAGCTTTTTGTTTGCAATGGTAAGACTACTGTTTGTTTACATATAACACCTGTTGAAGCCTGTGGAGTTTTCATATTGATTTTTGTAATCGACATCATTCAACTCACTGTTCTTATCCTAACATAAGGTTCCATGGTTAGAAATTCTAGAATATGATTTTTTTCTGCACTATCTGATCATGAAACCACGGTTGAAACCATTGTTAAAATAATGGTGTATAACCACTTTTTCAACCGTGGCCGCGTGGGTAAACAAAAGTTAAACTACGGTTTTATAACCACTGTTCTTATGAGCTATCATACAACCATGGTGAAAATCATGGCTTTTTAATTTTAACCGCCTCTTCACTTTCATGAAACCACGGTTCGTAGAACCAATTAATGTTTCATAACCATCCCTTGCACACTATGATAAAACCATGGTTCAAATCCTGGTGTAGCTATGACCATCGTTTTCCTTGCTAAAATGGAATTTTAACGATTATTTAAAACCGTTGTTTTCACACTTTCGTTAAACCACTGTTAAAGTCATGGTTATATAACCATCATTTTTTTTAAACTGATAAAACCATGGTTAATATCATGGTTAATAGCCATCGTTTTCGACCATTACGAAAGTTTAACCATGGAATTATAACTAGTGTTTTTATGTTATCATAAAACCACGGTTAGAATCATGGTTTTATAACTATCGTTTTTACACTATCATAAAATCATGATGAAATCATGGTTTTATAACGATGGTTTTCAACCTTAGTAGAACGAGAGCTACACCATGGTTTCCTAGCCATTGTTTTCATACTATTGTGAAACCATGGTAACAACCATTGTTATATTATTATGTTGTTTTTACCAAGTAGAACGATAGTTTTGTTGTGGTTTTCTCGCCATTTTCTTTTTAATTTCTTAAAACTGTGGTATAACTATGATTTTTTAACCATAGTTTTAAAACACTTTCATTAAACCACTGTTAAAGTCATGGTTATATAACCATCATTTTTTTAAACTGATAAAACCATGGTTAATATCATGGTTAATAGCCATCGTTTTCGACCATTACGAAAGTTTAACCATGGAATTATAACTAGTGTTTTTATGCTATCATAAAACCACGGTTAGAATCATGGTTTTATTACTATTGTTTTTACACTATCATAAAACCATGATGAAATCATGGTTCTATAACGATGGTTTTCAACCTTAGTAGAACGAGAGTTACACTATGGTTTCCTAACCATTGTTTTTATACTATTGTGAAACCATGGTTACAACCATTGTTATATTATTATGTTATTTTTACTAAAGTAGAACGATAGTTTTGTTGTGGTTTTCTCGCCACTGTTTTTTTTTTTATTTCTTAAAAATGTGGTATAACGATGATTTTTTAACCATGGTTTCAAAACACTTTCATTAAACCACTGTTAGAGCCATGGTTATATAGCCATCATTTTTTAACTATGATAAAACCACGGTTAATATCATGGTTAATACCCATCATTTTTAACCTTTGTAAAACGAAAGTTTTACCATGGTAACACAACAAGTGTTTTTGTGCTATCATAAAACCATGGTTAAAATCATGGTTTTATTACTTTCTTTTTTACACTATCATAAAACCATGATGAAATCATGGTTTTATAACGATGGTTTTCAACCTTGGTAGAACGAGAGTTACACCATGGTTTCCTAACCATTGTTTTTATACTATTGTGAAACCATGGTTACAACCATTGTTATATTATTATGTTATTTTTACCAAAGTAGAACGATGGTTTTGTCGTGGTTTTCTCACCATTGTTTTTTTTTTATTTCTTAAAACTGTGGTATAACAATGATTTTTTCACCATGGTTTTAAAACCGTCGTAAAATGAAACTTTTATCATGTTATCATAACTATGGTATTTCAACAATGGTATTACCACACTTCCGCCACACATTTACCATGGATATGAATAAAAAATCATGGACTACCATCGATCCATTGTAAAACCGTCCATAACCATGGTTATACCATGGTTACGGTTGTAAAACCATGTTTTGTTTTTATAAGGGCTGGCATCCTGGTCACTGATTGGTCGGTGAGGAGACCGCCGACGCTGTGTTTGAATGCGCATTTCGGGGGTTGCTAGGGCTTACCTTCTATTGTCCGAGGTGAATACTGACTTGCGTGTCCCTTGATCGTGATTGCGTTGCAAGGAGAACTTTTAGGGCGCTTTTCTCGAAACAGTGATTTCCCAGACGTCTCGACATGCTCTCTTTTAAACATCGATATCTCCGCAGACGATTATTTTTATAAGATGTGTTATATATCAATTTAAAGCAGAAAGATTGGGAAATTGTGTCATGCAATTTTGAAATAATCGACCTCGCCCGACTTTAGGATCATTTTGTTGTAGCGGGTCTCATATATTCGTTTTTCTCTCCAAGAGATAATGTGGCATAGCTTCCTCGCAAAAAGATTGTTAATTACCGCCAGGAGGTTTCCATTTCCACACGAACATACCATGAATAGAAAAGAAATACCGTATGTCTCAAAAAATTATAACTGGACTGAGTGCGCAATGATTACTTTAAAAAAATTTAAAAAAAATGAATCAATGCAAATATAATTTCAGGGTATGAAACTACAAATTTTTACCCACATCTTACAGAAAACCCTAACGATTTCTTTCAGCGGTCAAATAAATTTGAGGAGTTTTGTAGAGCATGTCAGGAATCCCTTCCTACCCAAGTTATGTTCATTGTGTTAACAAACATTTGTAGAATTAGACCAATGACATGCTTTACAATGATCCACATTTTTCTGTGACCACTTAACCAAATTAAATCGGATTTTCTGAAAAATATAGCTAAAATGTTATACTTTATGACCCGGAAGTAGCATTTAGACAGTTTATTCCATTTGAAGTTATCAATGCGAAAATCCGATCAAGACATACTATATATAAATATATATATGTATATATATATATGAAGAGTTTTTTCGCAAAAACCGATAAGTCCATTTTTGAAGATTTTGAAGTACGGTCTCTGTCATAAAGTACACAATAATACCTTTTAAATGATATATTGGTCACTACATATAAAGGTATATTTTTTGAGTTATGGATAAAAGAAGCAAAATTGTTCTTATTATTCTCTTTATTTTTCTTGACCTTTAATCGCAAATACCTCCATTTGGCAAATAGGGACTAATGGTTTTTGCGAACAACCTCTTCATTATATACTTCAGTAGTAGCGTGAGCAGCCTGTCCAACATCGTTTTGGTCTAAGCAAGCCAGCTTTCCGGTGTGTGTGTTTGGTTTTTTTTTTTTCTCCTTATCATCATACCTATACACACTAAGAAAAAATGATACATTCTTGCACCTTTTAAGGGTGGAAAGTGATGTCACACTGGTGGCTCCCTATGGGTGTTATCTTGCACCCTCAAGAAATGAGTGCAAAAGTGGCACCATGCGCAAGGGTATAACCTTGCACCCTGTGGGTACACCTTTGCACCGCCAAAGAGGGTGCAACGTTGCATCTTCCATTGAGGGTGCATTCTTGTTCCCTTGGATGCATCTTTCCACCCACACGATTTGGCGTTAGGTTGCACCTTTTCTTGGGGTGCAATCGTTTGCCCTTTACTTTACGGCACAACTTCGCACCTCGACAAAATGTGCTATCTTGCACCTTTTTTGAGGGTGCAATCTTGGTACTTGAACTTTTGATAGCAACTTTAACCCCTTCGTTGGGGTGCAAAGCAGCCCACAAAGTTCCAAAATTGGGCCTTGGCTTAGGGTGCAATCTTTGGAACTTTGGGTTTTGCTTTGTACCCGCAAAAAGGGTTCAAACCTGTACCCTTGGGATCAACTTCGACTGCTTCGTTTGGGTGCAGAGAAGCACCCAAAGTTCCAAGATTGTACCATCTCTTGAGGGTGCAATTTTGTGCCTTATTATATAGGTATAATGTTGCACCTATGTGGTGCTTATTTGATCCATGACTGCTGCAAAATTGCTTCTTTAAAGGAGCCAGTCAGTGTCACTGTCTACTCCTTTAGAGGCGCAATATTGCCCAGTAACGTCAAGTGCACCTTGAGATTACTGGGCAATATTGCGTCTCTAAAGGAACAGGCAGTGACACTGATTGGCTCCTTTAAAGAAGCAATTTTCCGGCAGTCATGGATCAAATAAGCACCACATATTTGCAACATTATACCTATAAGGTATATATACTTAGCATCACATAACCGGGTAGAATTTAGTTACTTAACTACTTTAAATCTTGAATAGTGCAAACTGATGTAAGCCTATTTGCTCAGTATATCAAACTTATGTTGTTGTTGCACTGTGGAAAGTAAATAGGATTGGCTGAATTTGGATCCTGTGAATCATGAAATGTGTGTGTGTGTGTGGAATTTGTGAGTTTCGAAAATGTTAATGTAGAAGTTAACTTAGTTGTGTTTGAATGATATACTGAAACCAAATATTTACCCAATTACCTTTCCAATAAGGTGAGCACCATCACTATCTATCAAACAAACCCTAAAGTCAAGAGTATTTATCTGCATGAAGGAAGAGGTAAAAATATGATATGCAGTTGTCTGGATACGTTTTATTCGAAACGTTCTTGAATGCGTACTTATTCACATAATCTATAAGAATAAGATATACTTCTCACCAGTACACAAAGCCTAAAAAACAAGAGCATGCTACTTACATTTCTAAAGTATGCACCATATCTAAAAAAAAAAGATGTAAGAGGAGTTAACAATCTTTTTGTATGCATTTAAACGAATAGGCCTACATATTTCCATGCGTACAATATTCATGTAACAGTGACGTCATCATGAATCATCAAAAAGCGTATTAGGACAACTCCCCCTGAGGACTCCTCCCCCGGGGACTACTCCCACCTGACAACTCCCCCGGAGGACCACTCCCCCGGAGGACTACTCTCCCGGAGGATGTCTCCCCCGGAGGACGTCTCCCCCGAGGACGTCTCCCCCGGGGGACAACTCCCCCGGGGGACTACTCCCCCGGGGGACTACTCCCCCGGGGGACTACTCCCCCGAGGACTACTCCCCCGGGGGACTACTCACCCGGGGGACTACTCCTCCGGGGGACTACTACCCCGGAGGACTACTCCCCCGAGGACTACTCCCCCGAGGACTACTTCCCCGGGGGACTACTCCCCCGGAGGACTACTCCCCCGAGGACTACTCCCCCGGAGGACTACTCCCCCGGAGGACCACTCCCCCGGAGAACCACTCCCCCGGAGAACCACTCCCCCGGAGGACCACTCCCCCGGAGGACCACTCCCCCGGACGACAACTCCCAGGTTGACTAATCACCTTGGTGACCACCCCCACCACTTTTTTTTTTTATGAAAGAATTCGATTTAAATTCATGTGGACGCTGATCTTTCAAGAGTGACAGAGTTAACTTTAAGTTTGTGTTCTTTGTTAATTCCTTCATTTTTATAATGATAATTGAGCTTCGGCTAAGTACACGGAATTTTATTTCAGAAATAACGCATAAAATAGATGTTCTACATCATTATTCTGTAAAACTAAGGGGTAACCTCGTCCCTTAATTCCCAAATTCCCATCTTCTGTCTATCTAATTAATGCGCTTTTGGCAATCATATCTTATTTCTTATTATTTACAGTCTGGAAAAAATTCATATAAATCCCATTAAAGGTAGGGGATACCTTTTACAGACCTCCCAAAATGCAACAAAACATTAAATATGAACCTCAGGGGACTTGTTTAGGCCATTGCTGATAAATTTGGAAGTCAACAGTTATCTACAATTTGAATAATGCACAAAACTCAACTACTCAGTAGTTCTGTGTGTCAGCCACACTTAAGCCTTTTTGTTGCAATCTTCTGTATTTTTTTATCTGTAAATACAAATCTAAAAGTATAAGAGCTGATGTAATAACATATAGAGTGTGTGGCAAGAATGTATATAGAAATGTTTGTAAGTTTTGATGAACTTTCTTCACAAAATATACATGATTGACACACATGCAGTGCATGGGTCTGCAAAGGTAGCCTAGTAATGTACTGGAATTTACGGTGAGCCCCGAAAAAAAATTCAATTCAAAATCTAACGGTCAATAAAAATGTACTAAATGTTACCTTCAACTTTCAATACTTTATGGGAGTTTCTAAAATGATACTCTCTTCAACATACCACTGTATTTATACAACTCTTCATTTGAGGCATGCAAATGGGATTCCCTACCTTTAACAAAAACTGTCAACGTGAAAAAATATACCACACAATATAGGAACGTCACTGTAATGTTATATTTTTGAAATAAGTTTCTTCCTTCCTTTTACATCTAGAGGAAAGTTCCACAAACCATGCGTTCTTTTGAAGACTTTTACAATGTAGGTTTGAATGTAATCGCATTTGTTTTTCTGTGTTTTTGAGACACCTTAGTAATGGGTAAAGTTTCCTTGTATTTATTATGATATTACGTTATGAAAAACTGATGGCCGGTAAGGAACCAAAGTCAACAAAATAAAAGTCATTGTCGGAGCGACGAAGCGAGCGTGTTTGAAAATGTTTGCATTTTTGCAGTCCAAACTTGCTCGTAGTCGCTTTATTATATCCAAGTTTATTATTCCCTGTAAATTAAAGCTACTTCTCCATTTTTCTAGGAGCCCCCCCCCCCCCGGGCCACATACTCAATAAAACTGTATTATAGCGATCTCAGGGACGTAACAGGTGTGGGTGGGTGGGGGGGGGGGCAAGACCAGCATTTTCCCGGTCAGTGGCAAGTACAGATTTTTTTCCTTTTGGGGGGGGGTGGAAGAAGTAATTTTCCCTGACTCTTAAACATAGGTTGCTTTACAAAACACATTCCTTCAGAGTCTCCCTGCTGGGGGTCCGGGAGACGGAGCCTCTGGAAGCTCTCGAGATTTAGCCACTTTAAGTTGAACATGTCAACTATGTTTTGTTTTTGTTTTTTAATGTGACGCGCGTATGTTTTTATTTACACAATACAATCAAGATGTATGTGCATAGGGTGCAGGCTTCAGAGCCCCTTGCCCCTGTCGTGGTTCGGGGAACGAGCCCCCGGAAGCTCCCAAGATTTTAGACATTGTAAGCCTTGGCTTTGGGCGCTGTTTCAATCGAAATTAAGCATGGGTGGCTTTACAGAACAAATAGCTTCAGCGTAAAACTTAATGTAAGTGGGGTGCAGGGACAAAGCCCCGGCCTGCGGGGGTGGGGGATGGGGGGAGTAGCCTTTTGTCAAGGACCTCTCGCTGTATGGTGAAGAGAGCCCAGTTGAGTGGGCTGGGCTCGCTTCGCTCGCACATTACAGCAAGAGGGTCTTGACAAAAGGCAAGGGGGGGGGGGGAGCGGAGCCCCTTGAAATTCTCGAGATATATACATTATTTTAAACCATGAAGAAGGCTGCTATTTTGAATAAAAGCGTGAAATGCCTATATAATTATGCTTTACAAAATAAATTGCGCCATTTCATGGCTGGCTTTACAAAACACATCGCTTCACCGTAAAACTTACAGCCCATCCCGGGGGTCCGGGTGTGAAGCCTCCCCCCCCCCCCCGAAGCTTTCGATATTGAAGCACTGTAAGGCTTAAAGATTTTTAATTAACAGTGACATGCCCATATACTTTACAAAAGGTCATAAGCACAGTTTTTCCTGCATGGAGGGGCACAATTTTCCTAAATTTTGCGAGGGTGCGAAGCGCCCGAGTTCGAAATTTTTGCATTTTCAGAACTGAAATTGAGTGATTAGGTGCACATTTTTGGGGAATTTCGGGGGCGATTGCCCCCCCCCCCCCTTGCTGCTCATTAAGCAAACACTTTCGACAATATAAAACTTCTGTCTTTCTTCACTTTTAAAAGGTGTGTACAGTTCTGGTTGAGGTGAGGATTTAGCTTTTAACGTTTTGCGAGACATTCAGAAACCACTCTATGAGATGTCAAAGAGCATGCAATTCTAAGGGATATCAAAAGTTTATTTGATGAAAATTGGTTTTGAAATGGCTGAGATATCCCAAAATAAGGTGAAACAAAGAGATCCGAATAAAAGGCGTGGCCTGTCACTTTTTATTATTATCACTCTTTTTGATATCTCATCCATTTGAAAAACAATTTTCAACAAATAAACGTTGAATCCTTTTTAAAATTACATGCTCTTTCATATTTCATAAGAGGTTTCTCACTATCTCACTTTGGAATGTTCAAAACATGAATCCCCACCTTAAAGGGATGGTACAGTATTGGTGGAGATGACAATCGGGCTTTTAACTTTTTGCGAGATACCAAGAAAACACTTATGAAATAGTACAAAGCATACCATTTTAAGAGAAATTTATTTGATGAAAATCGGGTTTGGAATGACTGAAACATCCAAAAACAAAGTAAAATAAAGCAACCGTAATAAAATGTGGGTCCCACACTTTATAATAATCGCTCTGTTTTGGATATCTCAGCCATTTCAAACCAATTGTCATCAAATAAACGTTGAATTCCTCATGGAATTACATGATCTTTCATATTTCAGAAGAAGTTTCTCATTATCTCATCAAAAAATGTTAGAAACCTGAAATTAGTTCTGAACCAAAACTATATGATCCCTTCAACCAGTACTGTACAGTCCCTTTAAATAAGTGGGTCCCCTCGCGTCTCCCAATCTAGGCTTATGCAATATGCCGCTTGGCCGTGCCCTTTCCTTTTCCCTTTCTTCCCACTTTCTGTCTCTATTCCTTTCTTTATTTTTTCCATCCTCCTTTCCCCTTTCACGTTTTCCGTCTTTTCCGCTCCGTTTTGTTCTTCCCGATTTCCCGTTTCTTTTTGCTCATTGTTTCCTCCTTATTTCTCACATAATTTGTTTTCCCCTAATCCTTCTCTTCAACTCCTCTTTTCTTTCAATTTCCGTCTGTTTCTTCACTTCTCCCATTCCTTATCTTCATTTTCTTTCTTTCCTCTTTTTTCCTTCCCCTCTTTTTCCTTTCCCTTTCTTCCTTCCCCTTCCTTTCTTTCTTCCTTTTCCTCCTCCTCCTCCTTTCTCTTTCTTTCTCCCTTTCCTCTCTTTCTCCACTCTTTGCCTTTCTTTCTCCCTTTTCCTATTCTTCCTCTCCCTTCCTCCCCTCTTTTTTCCTTTCTTTCTTCCTTTCCTCTTCCCCCTTTTTTTTCTTCCGTTTACATTTCTTTCTTTCTTTCTTTCTTTCTTTCTTTCTTTCTGTTCCTCTCTCTTTCTTTCCCCTTTTTTCTTTCCATTTCCTTTCTTTCTCCCTCTCTCCCTTCTCCCTTTTTTCCTTCATTCCTCTCCCTTCATTTTCCCGGTTAGGGTTAGAGTTAGGGAGGACTTCCGGAGGGCAGTCTGCACTGTTTGTTTTTTAGTTGTTTGTTGTTTGTTTTTGTTTTTGTTTTTGTTTTTGTTTTTCTTTAGAAGGGATTGTTCTGGGCAACTTAAAATTTCTGCTTTGTTACAGGATAACATTCCCGCATTTCACATTTGATGTCTCAAAAAGTACTTGGAATTTATCAACAGAATCAACTTCACTCTCACTTATTACAAAGTGCATGAGTCCCCCCCCCCCCCTTTTTTTTTTTTTGCAGGATCAAAAGAGGATATCGGCCCTTTCAGCTGCAAGATAAAAAGTGCATGTAACCACCCCCCCCCCCCCCCATCCCAAGCGAGAGGGAGACTTTCAGGCCTGGTGGGTAATAAGTATGGGGGGAGTTGTCCTCGGGGGGAGTGGTCCTCCGGGAGAGCAGTCCTCCGGGGGAGTAGTCCTCCGGGGGAGTTGTCCCCGGGGGAGTTGTCCCCGGGGGAGTTGTCCCCGGGGGAGTGGTCCTCCGGGGGAGTGGTCCTCCGGGGGAGTGGTCCCCCGGGGGAGTGGTCCTCCGGGGGAGTTGTCCTCCGGGGGAGACATCCTCCGGGAGAGTAGTCCTCCGGGGGAGACGTCCTTCGGGGGAGTAGTCCTCCGGGGGAGACGTCCTCCGGGGGAGTAGTCCTCCGGGGGAGACGTCCTCCGGGGGAGTTGTCAGGTGGGAGTAGTCCCCGGGGGAGTTGTCCTCCGGGGGAGCAGTCCTAGAACCCACTCTTATTTAAAACATGAGATTCGTGGCACGTAGATTACGACTGCAATTTATTATGGTTTAGATAGTTAACTGACATACGCATACCGTATACGGGCAGTTCAATGAAATCATTTAAATACAAGGTATAATATAATATGAAAATCGAACTTGATACCAGCCCTTATGGGCTACCAATGGAGACTATGCTGGATCGCAGTTATGTGTTCAGATTTTGTTTTGGGTGATACACGCATTCCGACTGATTTGGGATCAATTCGAGTCCCTCGAGCTGAGATTCCGGAACTGCAATGAGCAAACCATCATTATGACTAACAAAGTGACTGAGAATAATGCATGCACCAGTTTCTGTTTCGTTGTTCTCTACACAGAAAATTGTAACGTTTTCCAATCATGTGTAGGCACGCAGAGATTTGCAGATCACCTTAGGCTATAACGACATGGTCACGTGCAAAATGAATGCAGCTTATCTAACTTGTAGTTTCCGAATAGGGGACTACCGCGCTTATCCATATTAATCGGATGATAAACCCCGTCAAAGAGTAAATTGCAGATATCATATACCATTGTCAAATCCATTTTTTGTTCTATACACAGTATCAATGAAATCTTATGAACCACTTAAGCATTACCAAATCATGGAGTAAAATAATATCATATTTCCTTGAAACGGCTGCATTTGTATGAGCGGGAACAGTTTGGCATCATACATATAGCAAGTGTCAAGACTACAAAACTAAATACATGTATTATACATAAGGTTTCAGGACATTTTGAACCGTGCCCCCCCCCCCCTCCGAAAAAAAAGCCCCAAAACAACAACAACAACAACAACAACAACAACAACAACAGCAACAACTAGTGAAATGTTGTATACCCTAGCTCCATTAACCTATGATCTTTGACCTTTGAATACATTGCCCACATTTTTCAACGAATAGGCATCTGGATGCAACGTAGGTATATATAAAAGGAAAAATATTTTAGGAAAATACATTTGACCACTTCAGAAATAACTATGGAACAAATACCATAATACTGACATGTTCAATTCTTCCTTAATGACATGACAGAAAACTTTCCTCACCGAATCATTATGTCGTAATTTAAGTACAAGTCATTGATAATTATATACCTAGTTCGATTAAAAGTATACATGGAGTCATTGCAAAAAGTATCGAATGTAAAGTATGCTTCAGAAGTGCATCATTGTCATTTATTCTATAACGCTAATAATAGAGTTATTGTTCCTCCATATTGCCTAACAGGTTGTAGTCCTCCTATGACGTTTGTTCAGCAAATAATGCACAAAATAAAATTTTGAGAATTTTGCACGAGCCCAAGCTATTTTGACCCCTTCCAGGCCTAAGGGGGGGGAGACACATTGTGCCCCCCTATATAACTTCTTTATTATATGATGTGTGACCGTCATATTTGGCACGTGGGTAGAGCAACTCATACTCTACATGACCCAACATTCGAAATTTCCCAAGGTCATCCACTGAGGGCGCTATTTACCAATATATAAAGAAATACATAGGAAATACGCTAAAATCATGTTTTTTCTTGGTATTACTTTATCCCCAGTATATATGTTTTTATTTTATATCAATCATTTTCATATTTACCACAAAGGAAAAGCAAGTCAACTTTCACTATTTGTTATGGTTGAAATTTCTCAAGGTCAACATGTGGGGGCGCTATTCATTACAATATGAAAAAATATATGAAACCTATCATGTATTGCTTGGAATGGGTACATAATATTGGCATCACATTTCATATTTTCAAAATATTGAAATTTTGAGTTTGCAGATTGATAATATGATATACAAATGATATTACCGGCAAAGCTTGTGTGAAAATAACACAAAATATAAGGGTAGTCTTTGGAAAATGCTGTATTTTTGATTATTTCTATCATATCTATTGTTTGATGCCTAAGTCGTATAAAAAATAAAGGAAATAATAAGAAGACCATTTCAGGGTAATTCACAACCATAATTACTTCACAATTTGGTCCTTCAGCAAATTACAGCCAAGAAAACCCCCATTTCACCCATTATTATATTGTTAACTGAACTTGGAATGGAAAATCATGCAAAATCTGACGAACATGGTTGTCAGTTTATGGTTGCCATAGCAACCAACAATACTGGACATAGCTAAATCATACATCAAAATGTTTGCAATAAGATTTTAGGAAAAGTCACCAAATTTGGTTGAAATCGGGTGAAGGGTGTAGGAGTGGCAAACGAAAATATGGTAGGGGGGCACAATTTGCCCCCCCCCCCCTTGGGCTTTATAGGGTTAAACATGAATTACGAGAAATACTATATTTACATACAAGCAGGCTTACATCTACCTGCACAATTACTCATACATAACCATTTCTGAAAAAAAAACTGTTATAGTGAAATGAGGTGATGTATGGAGGTGGTAATGATTCCATATTGATTCCCTTTAGGAAGGGTCTGTAGTTTGTCAATCCAGAAAGATTCTATGTATTGTTATTGTCATTGTAGATTCTGAAGAAGGACTAAGCCGAAAAGCATAATTTTGCCCCTCAAGGGGTGCTACCCAACATCACAGCCACGTCGCTGTGCAAGTTTTGCTGCCAATATATATAACTGTCCTTGCACCGCCTCACTATATTTTGGTTTAGACCATAGCTGCCACTACTACATATAATAAAATTTTGCGGCAAATACATATCTTGCTGCATTCAAGCCACAAATACAAGTAAACAGCCACAATGATTATTTTTTATTGGTAAAATCATCTACCATCACTTCCATTAGATGATATAACCGTAGCAGTTGTTGTCACTACTTCAGTGGATTGATGTGAATAGCAGGAAAGTAACATCAGACACAAACACTTAGAATTGGCAAATTTGAGATCTCAGCTTTTTAAAGAGCGACACTGAAACTGCAACATTTTTAACAATTCTCATTTCTATCAGATGTCCTCGTATTACGTTCGAGGGTCTGACCTTCTTCGGTTTTTATTTTTTCTTAATGACAACCGTAAATCGTGGGCTTCATTTCTATATGGCATTTAGATGAGAGATAAACAGTATAGCTATTGAAGCCCATAGGTTTAGAGGGCAAAAATTGCATTGCGAGTTAGGAATGCTGACCGGTTCTGATATCTTATGACATACGCTGATATCACAAATCAATGGTTTTGTTTGCTTTCCCTGACTTTTGACTACATGATATATGTATTAAATTGAAATGGCCACTTATAATCATAAATACTCGAAGTTTTGTACTCAAACGTCGTTATATGTTTCCAATGCCATCTTCAGGCTAAACGCAACTAAGTAAACAAGACTAATAAGTTTAGGTAAAACTGATATATGTTCTGTTTATCTCTGTTACTTACTATCGCCTGCATCGATTGGTGGCGGTGTGGTTGCAATCCTCGTCGTCGTCTTGGTGAAATATCCTATAAGGATATCCAAAAGTATTGAATAATCATAACATACTGACTTCAAATGGACAATTTATATGCTGTGGCACAAAGAGACTTAAAAGAGAAGTATCCAACATTTGCAAAGGTGCCTTTTTATGGCGCTTTTATTCTCAGGATTTCCAGTTAAATTTCCAATGAGTCTGGTTAAAAAAAAAATACAAAAGAAAGTAAAATCTTGCAAGAACGAGGGTGAAAATTAAACCCTTTTTTTCAAAATCAGATGAAAATAAGGAAGTTATGATTTTATTAAGTTCCACTAATTTCTGCAGAACAGATCTCATACAGTTGGTATATGAATATACAAAAGAGTGAGCTATCACAACGTGTGACCACTCTCTCGCTCTTTATGCCCCTGTCATACTATGCCGGATAGGCCTACCATTTCTATATGGCATTTAGATGAGAGATAAACAGAATAGCTATTGAAGCCCATAGGTTTAGAGGGCAAAAATTGCATTGCGAGTTAAGAATGCTGACCGGTTTTGATATCTTATGACATACACCGATATCATAAATCAATGGTTTTGTTTGCTTTCCCTGACTTTTGACTACATAATATATGTATTAAATTGAAATGGCCACTTATAATCATAAATACTCGAATTTTTGTGTGCAAACGTCGTTATATGTTTCCCATGCCATCTTCAGGCTAAACGCAACTAAGTAAACAAGACTAATAAGTTTAGGTAAAACTGATATATTTTCCGTTCATCTCAGTTGCTTACTATCTCCTGCATAGATTGATGGCGGTGTTATTGCAATCCTCGTCGTCATCTTGGTGAAATATCCTATAAGGATATCCAAGCATATAGTATTGAATAATCATAACATACTGACTTCAAATGCTGTGACACATAGAGACTTAAAAGAGAAGTATCCGACATTTGCAAAGGTGCCTTTTTATTGCGCTTTTATTCTTAGGTTTTCCAGTTAAATTATTAATGAGTCTGGTTTAAAAAAAATAGAAAAGAAAGTAAAATCTTGCAAGAACGAGGGTGAAAAATAAACCCCTTTTATCAAAATCAGATGAAAATAAGGAAAGTTATGATATTATGAAGTTCCACTAATTTATGCAGAATAGATCTCTTACAGTTGGTATATGAATATGCAATAGAGTGAGCTATCACAATGTGTGACCACTCTCTCTCTCTCTCTCTCTTTATGCCCGTGTCATACTATGCCGGATAGGCCTACCGTACAATAAACGGGCGGTATTTTGCCTATCCCTTCTTCAAATCGTCAATCCGGTTGACAAAGTTTAAAGTTTCCGTTTTTAGCGTAAATGAACGGTCAAGGAGCAGAAAACAAGAAACAACGCACCTAGGGCCAATGTTTACATGCCAGTGGAACGTGAGAAAACGCATAGGAAACGAATATGAACCGCATGCCCACGGAACAGAATGCAGGAGGAATAAATGGGTGACGCATAAAACGTATATCAAACGTCAGAGATCCATTCACGTGACGGCTATCGGGCTTCAAATACTTGGAGCGCTCTGCCTCTACTACCTCTACACTTCACATCTTATCAGCTCCCATCAATATGCCTAAGGGACCGACGGCCAAGACTTGGCTTTCTCCTCAATATGATGGCTACTTTTGTTAGACCTTTGACACTACTTTTTTGTCCCAAATATCACTTACGTGCAGGTTTAGCCACACATCTCTCATTTTACACAAAAGTATTTTCATACATGCCCGGTGTTACTTCAAAATATTAGCTTTGTCCATTTTTTTTTTTCTGATCATTTCTTTTAAGATGCCTTTTATGATGACTAACACCTGGATCAACATTAATTTTCTCGAGTAAAGGCACACATTCTCCTTTGAGCTCGGCGATTGCATAAGGAGATCCTGAAGTAAAAAAAAAAAAATAAAAAAAAAAAAATATATATATATATATATATATATATATATATAATTTATGACTACATTCAGAATATCAATGTCAGGACAATGTCAGTCAATGTTTGGACATGAACCCAAGGTTTGAAGCAGTCTTTCTCTCTCTCTCTCTCTCTCTCTCTCGTTTGTGTAGTGTTGTATCGTCGTAATGTCGTGTTGTAAGACATATTGCAATGTGAAATAGAAAGGAAAGCATTCAGTAGTTATCTTACTTGTACCACCGCAATATCACATTCCGTACATTCGAAAACTCACCATTAACTGTAAGGTTGACGTGGCAGCAGTACTGCTCATTGTGAAAAACCACATGTCCTGAGTAACGTCCCTCGTCATTCGGTGACACATCTCGGACAGTTAAATGAATTGGTATGTCCCCTGGAGATATAGTAACACCATACTTGTTGTTGGAAGCTGTGTGATCCTTCCTTTGGTGGTTATATTGTTTCACCGTCGTCCCGTTGACTTCAATGGTGACGTAAAACAAGTTTAGGGGAACACTTTTCAAATCTTCCGCGTTTAGACAGTTTAACGATATATTGTCTCCGACACTGGCTTCCTCGTCGTGATGACTTATCTCTATTCCAGTACATTTCTCCGTCAGAACTTCGATGAAGTCAAGCAGGAAGAAAAAGAAAGCAAGATTTGATAAATACCATGTTAGTGAGTAAGGCAAACCTAGTCTTTGAGAAACATTTGATAAGTCAGGTGATCTGCTAATAGCTACCTTCCTGCCTTTTTCGGCTTTCTTATCTCGAAATGATTATTTTGAACATGTTCTTTTTAATCCACGTACTTCATATTATTTCGTCGTTATTTTCGGCTTTTTAATGGGTTCCGAAGCTGAAGTATTGTTCATTAAGGTTCATTATTTTGAAGGTACGTTATTCAAAAGGTATGTTATTCCGAAGTACATGAATTCCGTATACTATTACTTAGATGTTCGTTAATCTGAAAAGAAGATTTGGTTTCGTGATCCGAACAGCAAATATAACATAAGGTTCGTAATTCAAAAGTGCAAATTATGTTCGTATTCAAGATTCACAATGACGATACTTATTTCGTATTTTGATTAACAGACCTTTGGAATAACGAACTTTTTTTCTGATATAAGAGTCTTGGGAAGAACGAATCTTGTTTCATTTTCTTATTAACAAAATTTTGGAATGTTGAAGCTCGTTCTATTTTCGGATTAGCAAACCCGTAATAACAAACCCTCAAATTACCAAGCTCTACCCCCTGAAAATACAAAAAGAAAAGATTAATGTATTTTAGTATTAGTATTTTTGTACTATACTCGCAAGAACAGGAAAATGAAACAAAAAAGTACTACAAGAAATATTTGTTTCACAGCGTAAGGTAATCAATGTTGTACTCACCAGATTCGGGTCTTACACTTAGACCGGCAATCGCAATGTGTAGAAGCAGCAGCTTATTCATGTTGGTTAGCTTCCTGGCCAACCAACGGTACTGCGTATACTGATATCATTCAGCGGATACGCAGTCCTGAAATATCACACGTGAGGTGAATAGATGTTCTTTTACTTTCGACTGTATATCTCGTAACCTTTGAAGGTAAATTCCCCGCGATACTCTTTACACTTTTTTCTTTATTGCTGCCCCGAGAGAAGATCGCGCGTGAGTAAACAGTACGGTCTTATACCTTAAGCGGGGTTCCCACTATCGTGCGATCCATTGCGAACGCCACGATTGGACATTCGTAACTGATCGTGGAAAATTTGTTGAACTCGTCTGAAATTTCACGTATGGATACGGGGTTATGCGAGTCAATACGTGTTGGTTCGCTTAGATGCAATATGGTCACGATTGGTCTATTTCAAGCGATACGATCTGTCACGATCTGGTCTGCCGTTCAAATACGATCCGACAGGATTGCCCTGATTGAGTTCACGACTGGTACCGATCTAACATGACCATTACGATCAGGATCCCCGATCTGGTACGTGCAGCAATACGAATACCGCGAACCAATACGGGCTGCTGAGATAAGATACGATATCTTTTACGATCGGGATCAGAAGCGACCCCCATTGAAGGCGCGATTGGACCCGAATGGGAATATTATAGTCCGGCTGACGATGGATTTCATTGTTTCCCTTAGATTATGCAGAGTGATTAGGCCTATTAATTTCAACCACAACCATTGATGATGGCAAGGCTTGACAAGTTGACGATGATGACACTCCACAGATTTGACAACCTGAATATAAGTTTTTCGAGCAATGCCTGTTAAAACGACGTTCAACCCGTGTTTTAAGATGTCTGAATATAAGAACGACCCAAGTCCATGGAAGACCATTTCGAGTGAACTTAAAAAAAAACTTCATATCTTTTTTTATTTGTCCAATAGTATTCTATTTAACTATGATGGGAAGGCAACATTGTTATACAAATTAGAACATATCATTATGGCAATTAACATTTACATTAATTGTGGAGAGGCCATTTTGTGTGATGGACTTGGGTCGTTCTTTGAATCATATGGACTTGGGTCGTTCTTTGAATCATATACATGATATTCTGCTATGGAGATGAGAGAAGGATGGGAGAGGGCGCTATAATATGAATGTAAGAATGACCCAAGTCCTTCATTCTTACATTCATATAAGATTTAACTCATTCATTTCAGGCACTTCCGGGGGTAATTAAGATTTTATCATTTATACAGAAGATGAGTCCATGCATAAGCTACAATTTTCCATGTCAAACTGAATTTGGCCAAAAATTGGACTTGGGTCGTTCTTATATTCAGGTCGTCAAATCTGTGGAATGGAATCTGTGATCACGTCTACTTGACCATGGAAAATGAGAATCTGCAAGTATTGTAGCTAGGTATAGCTGGCTAGCTAAACCATTGCAGCACACATAGGCCTACATGCACATTGTATACACCTCCATGAAAAAAAAAAAAAAAACACAACTCCATCCATTGCGTGTGTCTTCAATCCGTCGTAACCAATAACAAGTGCAGATTCTTCTTCACATCCATTCATTAATTTGTCTTGTTTCGGTCAATAGATAGAGAACGGATATGCATCAAATAAGATGTACCCAGCTGTATTTGGGTTTTCGGGGCTTGTATTGCTGTAATGATGACAAACAAAAACTGTGTTACTGTGATAAAACAAAGAATAGCTCCATTTATATTTAGTAGTGTTTTTTTTTTTTTCCAGGGTGTAATTCCAGTTTGGTCATATCAAATGCTTTCACTGTAAATAGTGATATTTATGTCCCTCACGAATCGTTATCTTTCTTCTTTTCTGATTGGTCCAGGGCATTGAAAGTGACAAAAGATATCTTCATCATCAAAATCTAAAGTCCAACTATTTCACTATAGGGAAGCAGTAAAAAGAAAATTGCAGTGCGTATAAAAAAAAGGTAATCGAAATTTGGAGGGTTACTATTTTATAATTGTCAGCTATGTAAACACTTATGTTAGTTGTGGAGAAAGGGGAACTCTTCATCTTGCCATTACCTCATTACACTGACAGATACCATGCATGACTGAGCATATGAACTTTAAAGACAACAATAACAAATTGTACTTTTTCCGAGTTTGAATAAAGGAACAATGATTTTCTCACTAAAAAGTTGAGATCTGTCAATGAATGTGATCAAATGAACATTGCAGCCCACACGACTGCAGATTCGTGTTTAAGGCTTCTTCTGACCTTTTATGCTCCATAATCTTCAGCATGGCCACATCGTCGATAACTTGGTCACTCCCACAAAAACTTACCCATTATCTCTCTTCGTATTCAAGACATGGGCCTTCCCTGGGAGATATCTGTTGAATATGAACAGAGAAAATGGACTGTGTGGTTTTGCCTTTGTGGATATGACCAAGTTATCAGACATTTGGCCATGTTAACGATTATGGACCATAAGGATATAGACGCAAACCTGCATTCGTACAGGCTGGCTTGTTTATTACGAAAGTGACACTGTATATCATGGTGATATTTACAAAGTGAACGAACCCCACTCTTCTCGCAAGCACCTATATTAGTGCTTGAGACATCACGTCACAGAACGGTTTTCCAACAAAAGCACGGCGTCTACGTTTCGGGAGAAGACAGTATACGGTATCGCGCAGTCGATGCATACACTTTTTTGTGTAATTTTATACGTTGAAAACAAAAATCTGACAATTACCCTCCTTTGCCGTTACTCTTAGAATTCATTGGAAGGGATATAAAAATAGTTACGCCAAGCCATTGTTAGAGGCTGCATGGTTTCACTACGTGCCTTCGGTGACTTCAATGGCACTTCGGCGATCATGCACCCCTCAGAAAATATTACTGTTAAGGTCACTTCATGCACAGTTCAACCAGAAACTCTCAGGCCTGGTATATTTGTATGTTTTTTGGTAGGATTAGAGATCGTTAAACATTAGCAATGACTTGATTCATATAATAACTTGTACAATCCGTCATTGTTTATTTCAGTAAACCGTCGCGTCAGGTGTCGTCACGTCGTATCAAGTCAGCATTACATCGTAACTGTTATTCGATATTCATATACTGTAGCAAAATCGTTGTTATTTGCTTATGGTGATCATTAGATCATCGTTTGACGCTGCATAACAAGAATCCATGTTCAACGAAATTTAGGCCTATGTGCGTTGACTTATTTATTGTGTCGTTACGACGTTTGCACTGTGATTAACCCCAGAGTAAGCAGCTCATGTGGCAGAGGCCATCCACAGTTAAATCTGTCCATATCTAGAGAAGCACGTTAACGGAAGATGTCATTTTTAAAGACTGTAATGTCTGTATTAGCAGAAAGCAATTCTCCAGATTGTTTTTCCATGGAAGAATGGGAGAAAACACACATTGAGTCATAGCATTTCTATTTTACTGTACGCCTTCCCTCTTTCTTTCTTTCTCTCTCTCTCTCTCTCTCTCTCTCAAAAAAAAAAGAACCCTCTGCTGTGGAGCATATCGTGAAAAGAATTCTCAGCTCTTGTCAACCATAGTTATGGTAGAGTTAAGATCTTGTTTCGTTGTTAGTGGATTGGAGGACAAGGCTTAGGCCTACTTTCACTTTCTTCATCTCTTTTGCCAAACAGGCGTTGCCACCAAAAGTGAAACACATTTTCACGGTAGGCTGACATCTCAGAAAGCATTCGAAATATAAACAGATGTACATGTACATTGTATTGGAAGGCTTGTTTTATAATCATAAGGATTCGTCTCAAGAGGCTGAAGTATATTAGCGAAGTGGGGTATTTATGATAATTCGCAGGGGATGTGGTCAGGATAATCGAACGAAAAAATATGTATCGAATAATAGACTTAATTCTTGTAACCCGGCGAAAACAATTCATTTCTCCATACTACCATGAACCCTACTTACGTCTCTTCTATTCCCCATCATTGGAGCGTTGATTTGTCTCAGTTGGTAGCACATCTGCCTACAATTTCCGAGGGTACCAGGTTCGATTCCCGAGTCTCACTCTTAGTCACTGAGCAATTTTGTGTGTAATCATTTCGTCTCCTCTAATTATTGGCAAAACATTCTGTCCATCGGATAGGATTTTGTACATGGAGGTCTCGAGTGTGAGTTAGCCACTCACACACGTAACAGCTGAACATCAAGCTGCAGCGACATGAGATTGACAGGTCTCACCGTGTGGGTGCCCCGCGTACCACCAGTTCAAGACCAGGGGCAAGGAAACAACCACCTCCACGCGCCATCATAGTCAAGTTCACCACTTACCGCACCAGAGACACGGTCATCAAAAGCCGGAGAAGACTGAAAGGTACTCATGTAGGGATTGAGGAAGATCTCACAGCAGAAAATCGCCTCCTGTTGACCAAAGCAAAAGAAGAAGTGGAAAGAAACGACAAACTGTGTGCAGCATGGTCCAGTGATGGCAGAGTCATCGTGCTGGTCAAAGCAACCAATGGATCCACTGTGAGAAAGAGAATATGGTCAGTCAGTGAATTGAAAAAGCTTTAAACAAAATATGTTATTTTCGTAAACTGACATCTACTATACGCATATAATATGTTAACCTAATCAAATTTCCTTGATACTTAATGCATCCTCATTCACTCTTTAGGAGCAGACTCTCTTTTTGCTCTCACCCTCTCTTATGTACATGTATGTTCTTAGTTCTTGAAGTTATTTTAATTGTGTGTAGTGAGTCTTGTTTTGTTGCTCAATGTATTTTTCTGATATAGTCAACCAATGCCAGTTTTCTCACGTGAACCCTGAACTTAAAAAACTACATGAATATATTTCTCCTGCTAGCGATAACGAATATGTCTCTGATCAGTATTACTATTCAACCAAAGATTTTAACAGCGTTTTACATTCTAAGATGATTGCAAAAGAAAATGAATCTCCCCTTTTTTTGTATTCATTTTAATTGTAGGAGCATGTCTCGCAACTTTGATAACTTAAACTCATTTTTAACTTCAATTGATATTGCACCAACTATAATAGGAATTTCTGAAACATGGCTGAATGCTAACTCACCTCTTGATATGTACAGGCTTGATAATTATTCTTTCTTTGCAAATAGTCGTAAATTTAAGACGGGTGGTGGAGTTGGTTTGTATATAAAAAATGATGTCAAAATTGAACGAAGGACTGACTTGGATGTAAACAATAATTATATTGAAAGTATATTTTCTGAAATTGAAAGGAATCATCGAAGAATTTTATTTGGAGTTGTGTATAGACCACCTAATCAATGTGTTGAAGATTTTATGAAAGTTTTAAGTGAAGTATTACAAATTGTGCAAAATGAGAAAAAAGTGTTTTATTTGATGGGTGATTTCAATATTAACCTCTTAACAATAGATAGAGAGCAATACGTAAATGAGTTTTTTGATATGTTGTTGGTTCATAATATGTTTCCTCTTATCAAATATCCTACAAGGATTACTCCAGACTCGGTTTCGTTAATTGACAATATATTTGCAAATGAGGATAGTGTGAATGTATCTTCATCGGGGCTTTTTTTTATGTGATGTAAGCGATCATTTTCCCATATATTGTATTTGTAATAAAATTTCTATTGTTTTTAAAGAAAAATGTTTTCATAAACGTGAAATCAGTGAGATGAATATAATTAGATTCGCGCAGCATCTGAATAGTTTCCAATGGAATATCACAATTCCTAATGCCAATGATTGTTATAATGAATTCATAAATGTATTTTTAGATTATTATGATGTATATTTTCCTTTAAAACGCATTGATTTAAAGGAAAGCAAAAGTAATAAAAGTGCACCTTGGTTTAATGATGAAATTCGAAAGATTATAAAAAAGAAAAACCGTTTGTATAAGTTATATTTAAAAAATCCAACTGAATATAGAAAAAGGGTGTATAAGAAAATTAGAAACAAAGTTGTTAATAAAATTAAGCAGGCAAAAAAACTGTATTATAAGATTCAATTTCAGGCTGCATATGGTGACAGTAGTAAAACGTGGAAAGTTATTAATAGGGCTTTGGGAAAACATAAAAAGAAATCCTGTGTTGATAAGATTATTGTTGATAATGAATTGATTTCAGATAAGAATATAATTCCTGATGTTTTTAATGAGTATTTTGTTAATGTTGGTTATGATTTGAAACGTAAGTTCGATGATGATAAGAAGTCACCTAATGTAAAATATATTATCAAAAATGAGAAATCTGCATTTTTTAAACCAATATCTCCTGATGAAATTGTTGACATTGTGAAGAATTTTAAGAATGATACAAGCCCAGGTTCAGATGGAATTGCAATTTGTGTTTTGAAAAGAGTTATTGATTATTTATGTGAACCTCTGTGTGCAATATTCAATAAGTGTTTAGATGCTGGTGTCTTCCCAGATAAACAGAAAATGGCACGTGTAATACCTGTTTTTAAAAAAGGTTCTCAAGAGATTTTAAGTAACTACCGCCCGATATCTGTTTTATCTCTTTTTTCAAAGATTTTTGAGAAATGCATTTATGTTCGTTTATTATCCTTTATCAAAGAGTGCGATATATTCACTTCAAACCAATATGGTTTTAGGGAGAGGCACTCCACTTCTCATGCTTTAATCAATTTTATTCAAAATGTGATGTGTGCAATAGAAAATGAGGAAATTTTAATCGGCATATTTTTGGATTTGAGTAAGGCTTTTGATAGTCTTGATCATGATATTTTACTTAGTAAGATGTATTTGTATGGCATAAGAGGAGTTGTTTTAGATTTGTTCCGCAGTTATTTATCCGACAGAGTGCAATATGTTGTTGTGGATGGTTTTCAATCTAAATCTAAGGAATTGAAGTGTGGAGTACCCCAAGGGTCAATCTTGGGACCTCTTTTGTTTCTTTTATATATGAATGACTTATGTAATACGTCAGAGGTTTTTAGATATATATTGTTTGCTGCTGACACCAGTATTTGTATATCTCATAATGATCCCCAAACATTACAAATCATAGTCAATAATGAGCTAAGTATAATTTCTGAATGGTTATATATGAATAAATTATCAGTAAATACAAGTAAAACACATTTTATGATATTCACCAATAGAAATGTTGATGTCAAGGATATTAGTATATATTTAGCAGGATCTGAAATTAAGCATGAAGTGTCTTTGCAATTTTTAGGAATCACAATTGATAATAAATTGACATGGAAAGATCACATAAATATTATATGCAACAAAATTTCAAAAAATATTGGGATACTTTTTCGACTTAACTTTTTACCCACTGTTGTTCTTAAAATGATATATAATGCAATTATTGCGCCTTTTTTTGAATATGGTCTTTCTGTTTGGGGAAGTGCTGCAAATATATACATAGACAGACTTTTTAAACTACAAAAACGTGCAATAAGGGTTATAAACCATTCAACTTATTTAGCTCACACTTCACCAATTTTTAATTCCCAAAAGATTTTAAAGTTGTATGACAGATATAAATATATTTTAGGTAATCTTATGTTTCTATGGCATAGAAAGCTTTTACCCGATTCTCTGATGCATTATTTCACCTTAAATTGCAATATTCATTCATATTATACCAGAAACGCTAAGAATTTTCATATCCCAAAAGTAAGAACATCATTATTTCAGAAATCTGTGTTTTATCAAGGTCCGCTTATATGGAACTCAATACCAGATGATATTCGTAAAGTTACCTCTTTTAATGTATTCAAACGTAAACTTAAGGAGAATTGTATACAAAATTATAATTCCTAAGTTTTTGACATGCTTGGCTGGCAATACATGTATTCTATCTAATGATCGTAACTCACTTTATTCGTATTGTCTTTGTAATGTAAATGTAGTGTATTGTATATCATGCTGTATTGCTTTATGTTTTGTCTTGCAACGGTATATCTGTTCATCTCATTTTTTTTTTTATAGATATGAAAAATTTACCAC
Source organism: Diadema setosum (assembly GCF_964275005.1). Taxonomy (NCBI): domain Eukaryota; kingdom Metazoa; phylum Echinodermata; class Echinoidea; order Diadematoida; family Diadematidae; genus Diadema; species Diadema setosum. The sequence goes on along the minus strand of NC_092690.1, from coordinate 36,670,861 downwards.
CAATGCATTTTTTAAAATGGATTTTCTGGGTCGGCCAGATTTTAAGGAAACTTAATTCCTCGTTGGCTGCTTCCCTTCAGCTTTATGTATTCCAAAGTTATGTTTTTTTTCTCTGTGTCTGTCATGATTGCTCATCATTGTCTTTCTCTGTTGTTTTTATGCTGAATCAATAAATTCAATTCAATTCAATTCAATTCAATTTATTCATCTCAGAGAGCATGTTACTAACCCCCTGAAGTGGACCCCATACCTATCCACACACACAAAAAAAAAAAAAAAAAAAAAAACGCGCAGATGATGCCGACCCCTCGTGCTTTTCCCAACATGACTACAGGTATAGAAGCAAACGGTATCAACAAGGCACATTGTATCATACGCTTGAATTATCTCCCTTTCATTCATTAATCAGCCTGAAAGAGATGGCAATTTTAAGCTACACGTCAATAGAGGGAAGAGGGCATTTGTTTTCGTACAAATCATATGTTGTAAATACGAAGTTTCCTCGCGAACAAGCTAAAAACATTTCTTTATGGGCAACACATGTTCAAACCAAGCTACTAGTAATGAAAACTTAGTCGAATTCTTAACTCTCAAGAAAATACACTACTTCCTCGAAAAATTGAGCCCCCATCCCCCCCCCCCCACACACACACACACATACACACACACACAAGGCCATGTTTTAATAACTGGACTATTTATTTCGTTGAAGTGAGAGTGAAATCCTTTACTGTGTATGTCCAATGACAATACAAAAATTAGATGAAATTTCAACCCAAACTTTCCTTATAAGTCTAATGCGCATACCTTTAAAAGTCGATAAAGATAGAACGGGCAATTTGCATTCAATGGCTTAGGTGTGTAATTCAACTATACAAGCGGATGTCGAATATCGTCTTAGCCGAATTGCTAGATGAACTTAAGCGGTGCTGTTCTTTTGCAAAACCATAAGGACAAACGGCAATTGTTGCGCCTTTCTCTCTCTCTCTCTCTCTCTCTCTCTCCCTCTGTCTGTCTCTCTCTATCTATATACAAAGTTGATGTACTGATGAAACTATGTTCTCACATGAAGCTGGTTGATATCAACGGAACTATGTCCACACACACACACACACACACACACACACATAATCAGAACAATTTTGTGAGCGTTTATCAGGTGAGTAGGGAAATACAGATAATTTAATTGAGCGGTCTAGCGCATTAACTGAAGAAATGGAATAATAGCCATAGTTCTAATTGAGACCTACCTTAAGGTTTCCTACAATATATTTGAGATAATAAGGAACGTCTTATGAAATATGAATGACCACGAAATCCCAAGAGCAATCCAACATCTATTTGATTAAAATTGGTTTTGAAATGGCTGTGATATCCAAAACAGAGCGATCCTAATAAAAGGTGGGACCCGCCTCTAATTAAGATCACTTTGTTCTACTTCAACATTCCCAAACCGATTTTCTTCAAATGAAATTTGGATACTTCCTAGAACGTTATGGTCTGTGCTATTTCATAAATGGTTTCTTGGTATCTTTCAACAAGTTAAACGCGCAATCCTTATCTCCACCAGTATGCCCACTATACCATAATCTATGCAGGGATACCGGGAGACACAAGAATAGTTCGCAGCATGCAAATAATTGGAAAGATTATGAGATCCATTCTTTGTCTCTGTTCTCACATCAAGATTTTTTTTCCATACTGATTTCTCCGCTTTAGTTTTTACCGGAAGAAGATACATCAATTAAATTCAGGCTGACGATTCTCGACGACATGTTATGACTGAGGAATGATTCTACTGTTATACTTTTTTAGACTGTACGTGTGTTTGTCAATAAAAGAAACAATCACGATTTTCACATTATGCAAAATTGAAATGGCCTCAGAGTCTAATGGTCTAATGATCATAGTTATGTTATATATTATATATATGAGGTTTTACAAAAAGGATTTCCCACTTTTGATCCCCAATAGTTAAAAAACTATACATCAGGATACTGTCATTAATATGAGTAATAGCTGAATAATGTATAATTTAGTCGGAGGTGATTTGAATATGAGCGCATGAATCAGATACGTTAAATCCATCATTGATATCAAAGTTATGCTCCAGATTTTGGTAAAATTTTAACTCGTTGTACAAAATTGGACTTTACACAGGAACCAATGATGTGTATACATGTGATTGACGATGGGCTTACAATGAGCCTAAACAACAGACATGAATACCACGAATACAACCTTTTCAGAGCTCTGCTGACTAGGCTTCTGGACTCCTGCTCCAAGGCACATGAATAATCTATCAATAATTCATGTTGGATTGCCCCGGGCACTGCTAGTCTGAATTCATAGTAAAGGATAAAATGCATGGACATGAAAAAAAGAAATAAATAAATAAGCACATATTTTCATGTACTTGCATACACTGCGTTTCAGGCTAAATAAAGACTAGCTGTGACAGTGGAGTTTCTCATTATGTAGTAGAGCCTTCCAATCCTGGTCATTGTTCACTCCCACACACACCAATTGACCCCTGTGCCAAATTAAAATTTTGCACCCGTTGAGGGTTTAAAATAGAGCAAAATCTGAAACCAAACTTAGAATTACATCTTGAATGTAATGAAACTGATTTATGCTATCATTTTTATTCCAGTTACCTCAAACGAAATCGTACACTGTTCAGCTGTTGCTCATATCAATGTAAGTGTTATCTGATATTCAGTTTTTTAACTATTACATTTTTGTACATATATATACAATATTGATATATAATGTATGAACTATTACTTTCTATTTTAATGAATATTAATTTCCTTTCACTCTGATGTTTTGTAACATGAAGAGATTCTTGATTTGACGATTTGACAAACATTTAGATGGCAGACAGTGGTCAGTGAACTGTTCTTGAAACTTCACTCAGAAATACATTGCCTTGAGCTTACTGTGATATTAAAATTTTTTTTTTTTTTTGCTATAAGAGGAGAGGAACCGCCGTGACACAAATATTTTCGTAGAACTAAATCAACTTTCGGTGCGCGGTGTTTTTTAACAGGAAGTGAATTCATTTCTACGTGCATTAAAACTTCAATCGCTTCGAAATTACTTTAAAACTCACGGTAGCATACGATAAGATAAAGCAGTAATGGAAAATATTACTTTGTTTTTTTTAATCTAACTTCATTTCATTTCACAACTAATACATTGTGTTTAGCTCAGGAAAAGAGGATAGTTTATTCAAAGACAAGATACAATATGTACAATGTTTATAATTAGCTATTTCCTTTAATGATGAGTAGTCGAATTATTCACATCATTGACCATGCATCACGAAAGCACTACGAATTCCTGAATTGATTTTCATGTTTAATGATCATACAGCTTTGAAACTTACTGTTTCTCATCCATCAAATTAAATGTTATAATTACTTACGTGCAGAGAAAGTACTACTGAGAAAGGAACTTTGATTTAAATGCTCTATTCAAATGCACTTAGACACACTTTGTGAGTAAAACACACACACACACACACGCACACACACACACACATGAAATTATGAATTTTGCAATAACCATTGTGCCCACGCTATCAGATTAACTCAAAACATTCAACACCACTCATCAGGAACATGATTATGTCGCAGTTATTTAACAGTTTTCCTGCACACTTTCATACTCCACATGAGGGTTATAAGTGTTGTAAATTGTATTTATGATATCCAGAAATGCCACTCGATAACATGAACACCGAACACTGAAACAGCTGATTTGAGGTATTACTTATCAACTTTGTGGAAAAGGCAAACTCACACGATACTTGATCAGTGAGTGATAACATTCATATTCATATGATCAATCAAAGGGACAATGCAACGACTTATAATAATAATTGTACAATAGTATAATGATGAAGAATGATCTTTCAACTAAAAGTGTTTCCATTTCACATCTTGTCGCTGTGGGTTTGCAAAAACATGATTGTCAACATGATAACGGACTCTTCAAGATCAATATGGATATAACAATCATTATAAAGACAAACTAAAGATAACAAGCGATGTAATACTTATTGTTAATATTTAAGTACAGTTTAAAGGAACAAACATTACATACTCATATCAACATATACATACTCATTTGACGATGATACATCTTGCAATCAGCGAGTATGTCTTTGTTGTTGTCACATTGTCCTGTGACATATTAATTTTTGTGTCAGAGATTCGATTTAGCAGCAACACATTTCTTGTTACATTATCTCATCAATACATGGTTAAATACAACATTAAGTAACAGCTCCTCTTCGTTCAATATTCTATGTGATGAGATTATAGTATAAAATAGGTAAATGCTTCGTTATACAAGCAGAAGTGAAATTGTTTTTGTTTTTGTTTGGTTGTTTGGCTGTTTGTTTTTAGGAAGTAAGCGATAGATATAATCATGGTTTTAACACACTGTGGCCCGAATTCACTAAGGTGGTACATATGAAACCATGGTTTAAACGATCGGCAAAAAACCATGGAGCACCAAGTGTCGCATGGGATATTTCGTTACGAAATCAGCCATTTCGTCGATGAAATGTTTATTTTCTTTTTTTTTTCGACTAAATGATCAATTTCGTAACGAAATATTCCATGCAACACTTGGCGCTCCATGGTTTTTTTCCCTGGTTTAAACTACGGTTTCATTTGTACCACCTTCGTGAATTGGGGCCAGTTTGTCCGTAACATAACCGGCGTCTGATTCTCCTCTGTGTTGATTTTAATACAATCATGACCGTTCCGCTATTCTACATAGTATGTTGACATACGCATGGTAACTTTCTAATTCATAGACGCGATTTTCGGTCTGCCTATCATCAGTCACGGACTTCTTGTCACTCGTAGACACATTCAACTCAGTCTCCCGACATGGAGATGATGGGCGAAGAAATGGTCTCGGAGGCATGTAACCCACTGAACTTTTTCCTGTCAGGAGATTCCTGCAGAAAAAAGAAAACACACACACACACACAAAACAACAGGAAGTCAGTTCTTGTTTTAATTTTCAAGACTGGCACTGTACGTTTCATTTGTGTTATATTTTGTTATATTTTGATGTAGGCTATTCGGCGTAATTATGGAAGACAGTACAAGTGAATGATCAAATTTTCAATTCAATTCAATTTATTCATTTATTTCATTCTCGGGTTTTTTTCAAAGAAAACATAACACAAGGTAAATCAGAAAATCTAGCATAAGCATGATTAGTAGGCCAGCCAAGACGATTTTTTTTTTTACTTTGGACGGCAAAATTTGTTAATGCTAAGTTTCCCAGCTGAAAGTCTTGCAAAAATACTGAAGTTTAGCGTACGGCCGGATGTCAAGCGCGTTTTTGCCGAAAAATGCCTTTCTTAGCCCAAAATGTGAAAGAATGTCAAAAATCACAATTTTCATTTTTTTCATCGAAATAGGTAATGGTTGATAAGTGCCTTTCAAACTAGAATGTGTTATCTTCCATTCCAAGTTTAGAACCTGACTAATATACATTTGAATGTAGAATATTACACGCACATATATGGCGCAATGAAACATAAAATCGGGATTTTACTCAAAATTGTACTTTGTAAAATCTACCTATATTTCAAAGTTTTTTAAAGCTACCTAAATCAATCTATTCAAAAGTTTTTATTTTTTCGAAATATGATATATGTCCTGATATCTTATGCAGCAAAGAAATCATAAGATAAGGCGAAAGATAACTCGTTTTATGTTATCCTAAATTAGACGATGTATTTTTACTGGACGCGCATTTTCAACGAAAAATCGAGTGTATAGCGTAGGCCCATATACATTGTACATTGTATGCTATATAGTGCGTGTAGGTATTTATCTTACATAATCGGCGAACTCAATGGACAGGTTGGATAGCTGACTGCAAAAACTCTTTGTGGCACCTTGATATGACTGAAATGCGCTTATTTGCAAAAAAAAAAAAAACAAATACAAAGAGGGGTGGTCAGTAGTGTTGTTACCATGGCAACTGATCATTATCAGGTCACTCCCTGAAAATTTCAAATATTCATGATTGTAAAACGTACAAGTGTTAAAACATGTGTTTTGTGTGTGAAAAATGTATCAATCTAACTTATCTACGTTTAACAATGAAACCTAAGAGTTATATATAAATTGTTTAACATGTTTGGAAATGGTTGTCATGGAAACCGTGATAACAAATCACGTTTTACTGGGAAAATTACGATACCAAATCTCCCATCCTGCATAGTCACCCCTCCGCCGAGAATGCTTGGGAATTCATGGTTATCAATACAATGCTATAGTTTGCATTCTCAGGCCCTGAAACGCAGCCCTGCAAGGGATAGGCACGAAATCACTTTTACTTTTGTAATGTTCTAAGGCGAGGTGTTTGCAGTTTATTTTGATCTATCCTCCCGCAGAAGACTTACTAAATGTTTCTTTTATGATGGTTGATTGTTTACATGAACATTGTTTGGAACGCACACTTATTCGGCGACATCAGAATATTATGTATCCCAGATATTTGTGTGAAAAAGTAAGGCAAATATCACCCTCAAAAAAGAAAACAAGAAGTAAAAAGGAAGTAGAATTGAAATGCGTTCAATGCAATAACAGCCTCATTTCCCCTTCCCATCATTAAGTCGGTTAAATCATCGATTCTATCGTGCAGATTATATCTATCCTTGGCCAAGTTCTATGTCCTTGGAGCAGACATGTAACAAATTGTTTGTTTGCAATTCGATTTTTTTTTTTTATATACAAGTACTATCACATCTTCGTGGAAAAAAAAAAAATCATTTCAGTTATCACCAACACTCTAAATTCCCAGTCAACCAACAAAACGTACTACACAATGTGCACACGCCCGCAACCACCGTCTCAAACAGCGTTCACGGACTATATCAACACACAATGAAATACAGTAAACAGTAAACGAGGCAATTTCTCTTTTTTAAAATGATGATTTGCCATTAGCGTACATTTACTAGAATAGCAGATCTTGACATCTATGTTGCTGGTTACCAAAATGCTGACGAAAATACCATACACAGTAAGAACATGCTTGAATCCTGCAAAATATAAATAATTATTTGTCTTCAACAGTATTTTATTTTGAAAGGTAAAGAACCTCAGTCTCGATTTGTGGATATCTAATAACAAAAACAAAATTCCATCTGAAAGCAATCTTCTAAAATGATTAAAAGCATTAAAAAAGAATGAGTCCTCAGTGAAAGTATTTATCTGTGTTGTCTGTCGTTCTCGTACACGGGATGGCACTTTTGCTGCTGTAGCTATCGAATTTGCCGATGAGGTGTTTATTGAAGATATTAGTAGAGATATGTGGCATAAGAATTATTTACTTACAATGTAAAAGATATTATTTTTGCGACCAGGCAATAGTACCTAATTAAAACACAGTAAGAGAACAGAAAGCTGTGTGAGAGATTCTGTATGTAACAGAACTTGTATTATTTTATTTTGTAAAATCCTTTAAGAATCCTCTTTTGGCGATAGCTCAACTTTTCATTTATCTTAACATGGGTGTGATCATAATTTTTTTCTTTGCTTGTTTGTTTTTTTGTTTGTTTGTTTGTTTGTTTGTGCTTTTTTTGGGGTGGGGCTGTTTTTAATTCCCAATGCGGTTTCAAATGCGCATTTTTGTACCATGTTAATATTCAAGGCAGAATCCCTGTCTTGAATACCAAGGTTAGATCTGGCAAATATTGCGCAATTTTATATGGTTAGAAACTTTTTGAAATTTTCTGCGAATGTATCAATCCCGAATCTCCCTGAATGGTAAATTACATTCCGTCTGTTATCAGAAAAACAGGTTTCCTAGTATCAGTCGTTGTTGTTGTTGTTCTTGTTGTTCTTGTATTTAATGCAGAATTGCCACAGTAAAAGTATGTTCACTCCCTTTGTATTCCTAAAACACTGTACATTCATATCATGTGAATTCTTTTATTAGTCATTTTATTCATAACGCAATGATTAATAAAAAATAGGCTTCTTGCACAGATCAATGAGTATGCCTAAATTCTCCCTATCATCCCATACTTGATCATTAAACAATGTTATACTCTGTGGACTGTTATCGTATTGCCGTTGATATCGTCAAAACTGTGCTGAAGTGCACAACAAAGTTTAGTTGCCATAGTGGCAGTATGTATCTTACAAACAAGAGATGGCGCTTCACAACGCCGGGTGACGGCATGCATTGACAGCTTCGTAAAATATGCAGGCCTATGCCTGCTTTGATTTTTGTTATCGGGGGCCACTTTTTTTCTTCTTCTTTTTAACTTCAATATTGTTGTCAATGATGGATAAAATCAGAAAGTGACCCGAAGTGTAACTGCTTAAAGAAAGGGATATGAGTAAATCACATTGGCAAACAAAGCATCCTCAAGAGCAGGCCGAGGGGGAGGGGTCAACTGAAGCCCCGACTCCCCCCCCCCCCCCTCCCTGTATAAAACGTTTCCCATGAATTTGTACTGACAGGAACAAATAGAAAACAATCACTATACCCTTACACTTTCTCCTTTCCCGAGAGACAATCAGGGCGACGATGAGTATCACAAGGAAGACGAATGTAATGACCAAGGTGACGAGAGAGATTGTGTATTCAGTGCAGCTTTCTCTCTGGCAACCTGTACGGCATGGAAAACACACGAGAGTAGGGATGGAAAAAATGGCCGACTTCTCTGCTAAGAAAGATACCTATAGCGCCTTATCAAATCAAAAGTAAGAGGTTATAGGGATTTTTTCCTCTTTATTATATTTTGGAAGAATATTTGTCTTCAAAATCTCTTTCGTTGTTCCTCCTTTTTAAGGTGGCAAATTATCATAATACGCCCGTATACAAATGAAAATGAAAAAGCTTATCCTCAGATGTCACAGATGTATCATCCTTTTATCTAATTTGTACTATGCACCCTTATCTACTGTGTATTATGCACATGTATATTATCTAAACAGATACATTAAAGTTTTGTAACTCATTATCACATGAAATTTGTTAATTGACGTTTTTGCAATTATTACAAATGTATTCCGCTTTATTGAATTTAATTTTCTCTGTTTATTTGAAGGAAATGAAAATAAATTTAAACTTTTTTTTACAGATTTTGTACTTTGATCTTTGAATTTTATTTTTACGTTCACAGATTCCACACACAAACAGTAATTTCTACTCCCTTCATTAGCACAATAATATCCCAAATATCCGAACATTTATCCTTTTTCTGATAATGTGGCCCAATATCCGTGCAAAACATCGTTGATTTAAAACAGACGTTTGCAGTTGTCAACACGAACAACCCACAAGTCGACGCACACACAAAAAAAAAATCTACAACTAAACGCTTCCGTAGTGTCATGGTGGTGCTTAGCAAACAGCGTGCTATCACTATTTCTTATGTTTGAAATATCATGTCTAGTCCCTTCGATAATGTTATTCATCAGTGTCCATGGCAATGGGGAGGGGGGAGAAGATGATTTAAGACAGATATCTTATGCAAAAGATTGGACAGGGCAAAACCAATGCTTGTTCCTGGCGTCTTTGATTACCGTCGGCCTACATCCCGTCATATCACGTCCCATTATTACGTCATTCTTAATTAGAGATAATGATTTTTTTTTCACCCGTAATGTGTGATATTACACTGGAATGGCCCCTTTCTCTTCTTCATAACGTTTGTGTAAAATGGAAAACAAGTATTTTCTTCAAGTTAGAATCGATTACAATTTAGGCATTTTATTTTCCGCAGGGAGTCTTAAGAAAATGTATAAAAGTTGATTGACTCGCTTTATCAGCTTTTTAAACATTCACTAAGAAACATTAACATGGCATTATTTATTCATAATAGGATCCTCAAAATAGATTATCGAAATTGCCTTCCTTATTACATTGTACGAGATACCGAATGATTAGACCTATGCTTGTTTTACCTGGCAACTTTCCAAAATGGCATAGAGTAAATTCACCTCAAATTTGATTTGTTACTCACCGGCACTCATTGATGTAAGTATCGCTGAAGTTGTTGCTTCTTAGGGATGAAATAATTACGGGGAGAAAAGAAAAACGGGCTCACATCAGAAGTACTTCGATCTATTCTTCAAATTCATGTACTCCCTTCAAATGCAAAAAAAAAAAAAGAAGAGGATTAAATAATAATTTCTGTTATTACACACATCTCACCTCACAGAAAGGACCCACAGTATCCAATTATTAACTGTGGAAACGAATGCATGTAACCGTTATAAAGTGATTCCTTCTATTTTGACAATATGTGTAGTCAGCCCTGAAAAGAATTGCATAATTTACGTCGCTTTGTGGATACAATATTTTTTAAAGAATCGAAATACAGAAGTTTAATTGTTTTTGTAATGTATGTGATATAGATATAGTTGATGTTTGTTAATGATCATAGTTTTTAATAATCCAACGTCGGTGAAGAGCTCCAGGGGAAACAAGGCTACAAAATGACCTTCACCTGATATGGACCTACAGAGAGCACAGGCCAAATTGATGATACAGTCTGTGTCTGTTATTGTTGTTGTGGTTTGGAACACGCTTAAAAGAGTGAACGTCAACATATGGTTATTGAAGTGTTACTGCTCTTGACTTGTTTAGACAATAGCTCTATCTATGATGTGATTGTTTTACAGAGGATCAAGAACAACAACAATATTAAAACACTTTAAAGCTCTCAAATCTATCATCAAATTACGATCCGTAATTATATGTGATAGTCTCATAACCCGCCTATGCAATGGTTTTGTCAGGATTTCATTTCCATGTTTGCTATTAGTGGATTTAATACTTAAATTGAAAGGTTTGCAAATGGTCTTCGCTTGATAAGTTTTTTTTTTTCCTTTTCTCAGGTTAATCATATGATTAATTGATTAGATAATGGTTAATTATGAAGTGTTAGTTCTTGCTTATAAGTGTCTATAAATTTCGACGTAATTCAGAAATCATCCATACTTTGATTTTGCTACGCACATCTGACTCGTATATTTCATATTTTACATTTGTATTTAACAAGGCACAACAGGAGGAAAGAGCTATTAAAGGACATTCTTTAGCAGTCAGACAATATGCACATTTTTTTAAATTGAGTCATAGAAAACTCTGTTCAGCTCTCTCGTGAAATTTCCCTCGGGATTTATCTTAACTACTAACCTTATCATCAGTAACATAAGTTGGAACACAATTTAAAAGAGTGAACGTCAACATATGTTTATTGAAGTGTTACTGCTCTTGGCTGGTTTAGACAATAGCCCTATCTACTATTTGATTGTCTTACAAAGGATCAACAACAACTAATGATATTAAAACAATTTAAAGCTATCAAATGTATTATGAAATTATTATATTCCACATACTAAGAATCTTGCTATAGGATTGGTCAAGAGTTGATCACGTGATAAAGCGTAGTTTTGCCCATCACATCACCTGAGAAGAACTAGGTCACTTGATAGTACACAGTGCAACGCACTTTCCCTTCAGTGTCGCGCGCAGCCGTAATCTGGCAGAACTGCGTATCTCCTTTAACACATTACGCCAGAAATCGGGCTTAAAGATTCAATGTTACACCTTTCTAAACTGAGATACGATGAGTTGCATTTTTCCTCTTTTCTTGGTCATAATTGGTCTAAAGAATTTATTTCCAGCAAAAAAATGACAATTTGACTTTTTTAAGTAGTAAAAATTACCAATTTAAAAAACTTACGCAGTTCTGCCAGATTAATCGTCGCCAAATTGTTGCGATCGTAATCTGGCAGAACTGCGTATCTCTGGTCACGTGCCCGGGTTGATCAGCCAGAACTGCCTAAGTTTTTGGCCATGCGGGGGGGTTTTCAGGCAGAACTGCGTATCTCTAGGAGATACGCAGTTCTGCCTGATAAGCACGTGTTTCATCAGGCAGAACTACGTATCTCTTTTCGTCGTCAACCACGTGCTTATCAGCCAGAACTGCTTATCTCCTAGAGATACGCAGTTCTGGCTGATAAACACGTGGTTTATCAACCAGAACTACGTATCTCGGTCTATTTTCTGCGGGTTGCCTATCGGATTTTACCATCCACCCCCTTACTATTCAGCGGATGCAGTGTCAAAACAATGAATATTTTAGATCGAGTACAATTTTTTTGAAATATTTGTATTGTATAAAGTCATCATTATTGATTCACATTTAATTTCATTTTATCAATTCATTTGTATGTGGAAAATTACTTGCTTTCCCCAAATGTTGTCAGTCTGTGTTCATGTTTCAGTATTATTTAGCGGCACAAGAAGTATTGCTACATCAAAAGCCTGGCTGCTGCTTGGGTTATTGTCGATCTCATGAAGCATTGCATTTGGATTAAGAATAATATTAGACTAGGTTCTAGATGTTAAGCTATGTTGTTCATCAAGACTACAGGTACTACACTGTAGACCGTCTAGACCGTAGTCTATTGAGGCCTAACGATACACTAGACATCTAGAGACTAGTAGAGCGGTACGTAGGAATCTGCATACGATAGGCCTACTAATCTCATCATTATCCTACTCTATGCCCAAAGTAAGAGTATGCCTAGACCCTTTTGGCTGAAGGCCTAAACTCTTTTTAAACTAAAGAATACTAGGAGCTAGGCCTGACTAAGAGTGTATTTACAGCTTTATTAGAAACAATTAGAAAAAAATAGACCCTAGATCTCGTTTGTGTCGACGCCTACTGTAGGCCAATTTGTCACTACAGTTCTAACGTTAGGGTAGTTCTAACCGTTACTATCTACGCAGGCCTAAAACGTACGAGAACTCTCGAACTCTTTCTACTCGATTGTCTAGGACTAGGTCTAGAGTATGTAACATCCAGACGTCTATTTTGGGGCGTCATTATAACAGACTAGTAGAACTAGATCAATGAAAATTAGTTTCTAGATTTGCTGGTCTAGACTAGATCTAGACTCTATGTCCAGGTAGGGGCTAAATCTACAGCTAGACTGTCTATTGGGGATCTAGGCCTAGTACTAATGTTCAGTAGATCTAAGAACAACGTAAAGCCTAACCTGCCTATCTTATGACTAACGGATCACAGATCTAAATCTTACCACTCAGTTTCAGATCTATTTCTAGGGCTAAATGGTTATAATTTAGCGTTTAACCTGTAGATTATTACAGACTTCAAGAATGTCTAGCCGAATCAAATCTAGAAAAATAGAAAACTGAGTAAAGACAGAATAACCGGCGATTCAGCCTAAGTTAAATAACGGTAGGCCCCAGTAGTCTAGTAGGCCCCTACTGCACAACTCTACTGGGAGTAACGGTACCGTACCGGTATTAAAAAGTAAACTGTAAAAGTGTTAGTAGATGGTCAATTTCTGACGTCTGTAGGATTGGATAGAAAATGCCATCGTTATAGACGGTATCCTAAATATTCATTAAACTTCTCGAGATCAATCCCATAGATCCAAGCCCACTAACCGCTTATTACAATGAAAAACAAAATAAGAAGCTATGGTCAATGGATTACAGATATTGTTGTTCGCGTGACCTACGCTACCGCACAGTACATTGATTTCACGTACACTAACAATGGACAAGTGCTGCAGCAGTACTAAGTAGGCCTAAAGACTACTGGAGACTGGAGCGTGGAGCGTGATGTCAGACAAGATGCAAACTATAACGTTTGTTAGATCTAGAAATGCTCTAGGCTTAAAAAACACTAGATTGTAGCAAAACTTAATAGTAAGGCATACCGCATATCGACCTGTTTTGAAGCCTGCCAGTCTATGAAGGGAAAGAAAGTGGCAATTTCCCCCAAGAGTAACGAGGGTTATTGCTTTAGCGTGACTGTCGTCGTGTACAATACACGTAGCCGTACGACGTGTAGCTAGCTAGCTAGGCACTGCTAGCTTGAACGCGCAGCGCGTTCGTCACTACCAAGGTCGCGCACGCGCGTGTTAAGATATACCATGTCCGTGCGGGATGCAATAACACCTTGGTCCAAGCGTTGTCGTAAGTCGATTTCCGCAGTTCTGCCTGATTAACATCGGAAAATTCATTTCGTATCTCGACTTACGCAGTTCTGCCAGATTAATCGCCCTCTCTCCTCAGGAATTTTGCCAAAATTACTTTCTAAAAATAACTTTCTGTACCGAATCACAACTTATTTTTTGGCCCACTTGAAAGAGCATGAGAAAAAACACACAAAACACTCAAAACCTGAAAATCGACCAAAATCGACTTAGGGAGTTCTGCCAGATTACGGCCGCGCGGTGCGCGCAGCAAATTCATTGTTTTGTCATCTATAAGACAGCTGTTTGTTTTGCTGATCTCTGGCAGTCCATACAGTCTTAACGCGAGATGAGTACGCGCAAAATAAAAGTGCGTTGCACTGTGGACTATCATTTAACTAGGTCACTTGATAGTACACAGTGCAACGCACTTTCCCTTCAGTGTCGAGCGGTGCGCGCAGCAAATTCATTGTTTTGTCATCTATAAGACAGCTGTTTGTTTCGCTGATCTCTGGCAGTCCATACAGTCTTAACGCGAGATGAGTACGCGCGAAATAAAAGTGCGTTGCACTGTGGACTATCATTTAACTAGGTCACTTGATAGTGCACAGTGCAACGCACTTTCACTTCAGTGCCGCGCGGTGCGCGCAGTAAATTCATTGTTTTGTCATCTACGCCAACACGTAGCCTAAGCCCTAAGGATACCTAAAGACAGCTAAAACGGTTTCAGATGTGGAATAAAATAGGAATGTCTAGGACCCTAGATGTGGAATATAAAGCAAATAATTAACTTTTAGTTTCAGGCAATGAAACAAACTATCACTACCTCGGCGATCTGAATGTGTACGCTATCTTTCCTCAGCTGCGCTTCGGAAAGATAGCTACATCCAGATCACCTAGGAAGTGATAGTTTGTCCCATCACCTTCATCAACGTTGATTATTTGCTTACTATCCATAATTATATGTGATAGTCTCATAACATGCCTAGGTAATGGTATTATCAGGATTTCATTTCTATGTTTGCTAATAGTGGATTTAACACTTAAATTCAAAGTTATACAAATGATCTTCGCTTGATGTTTTTATGCCTCCGCCACGAAGTGGTGCCGGAGGCATTATGTTTTCGGGTTGTCCGTCCGTCCTTCCGTCCGTCCGTAATGAATTTTGTGGACCGTGTAACTAAAAAACCTTTTGAGGTATCCTAATAAAACTTGGCATGTATGTATATTAGGGGGTGAAGTTGTGCCTATCAACTTTTCGGTGCACATACTGAAGGTCAAAGGTCAAAGGTCAAGGTCAAATACGTAAAATGTCACTATTTCCACCATATATATGCAATGCCTGAAGATATTTTCTTTAAGCTTAGTGTATACATGTATTACCCAATTAAGATTCTCTGATGAAAGTTTGGGGTCATGAGATCAAAGGTCAAAGGTTAAAAGGTCAAGTAAAAGTAGTAAAACTTTACGTTTTTCTCCGTACCTTGGAATTTGTTCAAGGTACATAATATCTTCATGGAACATAGTATATATACATGTACTGACTGGCAGTGATTATCTAGAGAATTTAGGGTTCATGGGGTCAAAGGTCAGGGCTCAAAGGTCAAGGGCAACACTTCAAAATTTTACTATTTCCCTTATATTCATGCAATGCCAGCAGGATTTTTTTTTTTTTTTTTTTTTTTTTTTTTACACTTGGTGTATGCATGTATAACGTAATAGAGATTCTCTGGAAACTTTCCCCCCCCCCTTTTTTTTTTGCCTCAAAGGTGAAAAGGTCAAAGATCAAGGGAAAGTGCTAAACTAACTTTTTCCTCCATATCTCGGAAGTGGCTCAAGTTATCTTGAAACTTACTACATATTTATGCATGTTCTGCCTGACTGCCTGATAGTGATTATCCTATGAATTTTAGGGTCAAAGGCCAGATGAAAATAGTAACAATGTACTTTTCAATACAGAAATTGCACTTATTCTCCATAGCTTGAAAATTACTCAACGCATAAATTTATGAATGGGTCAAAGTCAAGTTAAAGTCCTTAAATCCCCATATAAATGCTCTCCTATTCATCCAATTAAACCTAGGTCAAGGAAGGTGAACATTCAACACATTTGTGACAAACTTGTCATTTTAATATTTTGCCAATTTTGTGAAAATGTAATCACACATCGTCCACATGTACTATAGACCTATAAGGAGAATCATGCATTATGGTGGAGGCATACCAGTCGCCTTTGCGACATTTCTAGTTTTTTTTTTTTTCTCTGGTTTATTATATAATTGATTAATTAATTAATGGTGTATTATGAAGTGTTAGTTCTTGCTTATTAGTGTCTCTGAATTTCCACGTAATTCAGATATTATCCATACTTTGATTTTGCTTTGCATCTCTGACTCGTACATTTCTTATTTTATATATGTATTTAACAAGGCACATAAGGAGGAAATAGCTAAAACGAAATTCTTTAATAGTCAGACAATATGCATGTTTTCTAATTTGAGTCATCGAAAACTCTGGTAAGCTCTCTAATGAAATTTCTCTGGGATTTATGTTAATTACTAAACTTATCAGTAACATGCTGTTTTTGCGCCTTACTACATGTCGGATTATCATTATTCTGATACGAGATGAACATTAGGTACTTACTCTGGTCTGTAACAACAGTTGACGGTGTACATGTAGTCGACGTTGTTCCTATGGAATTATCAGAGGACGCCAAAAGGCAACTAAAGTCAGTCGCAGTTACCTACGCTTGGCACGACCCGACATATTTAGTGTTCTCTCCAAAAGGAACACTGATTTCTGGACATTTTTGTCATTCGTTATGTTGCTGCACAGGATGATATACAGATCATATTAGATACAATATAGAAGGAAATAAACGTCACAAAGAGGATTTCTTTCAAGGCGTGATGCCCAACAACTTATTTTAATTCCAATATCAGTATGTCGGTTAATACTTAACTTAAATATAAAAAAAGTGCGCAGACATCATGTGACATACTCACGAATTCTTTTTTTCATTAAATGTGATTAACTTTGGAGCAAGGACATTAGTATTTCAGTTATTTTGAAACGAATATTGTTGTATACATCTCTAAAAAAGGCAAGGAGAGTTCTCCAGCGCATTAGAACACTAAGCGCACGTTTTGTGCGTCTTCGATTCCAGTCAGCAGGGTGGTAAGTAGGCTATCGAGTTCTCCTTGATCTTTTTTTTTTCATTGTAATTGTAATTCTTCTTGCAATCCTTATTCTCATGTATCATTCTAACGCTCTTTTCCGTGACCACCATTGCACTCATCCCTTATTTTGATAGAACTAAGCAAAGTACTGGTTGAAGCATTAAAGTGGGGGTTCCTGTATGTCTCCCAAGAGCAATTTCGTTTTAGATCAACTTACCTTGCACTGTTATATTAATCAGGGCACATTTCTTTCCAGTCCTTGTCCAAACTTCACAAACATATTCTCCTTCGTCATTCATTGACATATTTCGAATGATAAACTGAATCTGTTTGTTCCCATGAGAAATAATGAGGCCATATTTTCCTCTATGAATGTTGCTGTCACTTTGCTGCCGTTGATAAGAAACAACTTCTCTTCCACTGAAAATCAGTCGTATTTGATACACGATGAAATTACTAGATCCCGAATCAAAGTTCAAGCAGGTGATGGTCTTATTGTCCCCGATATAGGCTTCCTCTGTAGGATAACGTGTCTCAGTTCCGGGACATATCAACGAAAAGACTTCGATGATGTCAACCATGAATAGAGAAAATGAACAATGTGACAGTTATAGCGATAGTGACAAAGAACTTATCAAAACAAGCAATAGTTATTTTTGCAGACATTTCTGCAGACGTGCAGTCTCTATTTACAGAGCTGTAAATGCACTTTGTCGAGTTTACATTTTGTCTGTTTGTTTTTAAACACAAAGTATGTAATTCAGCAGGTCAGGAAGGTTTACTTTTTTTCTTCTGTGTTCCTCGTGTTCAGTAATTGATACGAGTTCGAAAGTTTTCTGAGAAACTCACCATTGGTAGATAGTAAAAATATACAGGCACTCCAAGCGATGTGTACCAGTGACTTATACATATCTGCTTCTTCAGAGTCGGTCAAGTGTACCCTATACTATACAGATGTACACATACTATACACATGTAACAAATACTCTGCTCATACTGTAACTGTTATACACGTGATAGCTATGAGAGCTGACATGCCATTTTGTTGTTCAACACAGTAGCTACATCTTCAGTGATGAATGCGGATACCCTTACTATATTCAGAAGCATAGACGGTAATTATACACATACAATCATGTAACTGCTACAGTGTGCCGAAATCCACTGGTATACATCCGGAAACTATCAATGTCATTCTACAGTACCAGTCACTAGTTACAGTTTCAGTGGTCAACGCCTATATATACTCTTAAATCCAGACGTTTGAAAGAATTATCACACTACATAGGCCAACTGGAGTTACAGGAGGATATGGCAAACTCTTGAAATTGCATTTTGAATATTTTGCAAGACATCCACTCTTTCAGGAAATCACACAACATGTCCATATACATAAAGTTATTAATCTTTATCCCGGATTCTCATTGTTTATTCAGATGGTTTGCTAAAATGTTTGCCCATCAAATTCATGGCGATTGTATTTACTGAAAAGAAAAAGAAAAACAGATCACAGAATATAAATGCACTATCGATTTCACGTCTCAGCCATTGCATCATAGAACGAGATTATTTCTTTGATGTTCGTCCTCTTGTGAGATGTCAAATCTTTATTCAAATATTGATTTCAAAAAAAAAATGTGTATAATTTCTAATACCAACCTTAGACATGAAAAAAAAAAAACCTTCTCATTTCTGAAACCAGTTGTGGCCGTGTTAGATGCCGTTTGATGATCTTTTGTTTAGTTGACAGTTTTCGTAATGTGTTCAAATTCTATGTATGATGTTTTTGTTACCCTTATTTGTTATTAAACAACTACGAATCCTCCCGTACCATAATGACACCTTACCTAGCAACAACTAAGCCAATTCCTGCATATAAGGACCTTAATGTTAAAGAACAGATGAATATAATGTTAATAAGTTGGTAAGAAAAGAATCATCCACGATTTGTTACACATTACAAACACTGGATTGCTGTTAGCTTTAGATTGCCAACATTGTGAAGAATGGTGTTTTTCATGAGGTGCAGTAAATTTTTTCACCCAAGCCTCCTATGATAATATAATGTAATATTTCTAACAAAAATGTTAAGGAAAATTTACCAGGTCATCAGGTGGTCATTGTTCTGATGGTATTGCGCTCATAGGGATATACACATATATATACACACACATATCCTATAGGATCAACAGATGGTGCACGCCCCAAAATTGTTTTTGCAGAAGTGATGTCGAGATAATGAGAGTGACCAATGACTGTCCACACATTTTTGCCGCTATTCTTTGAAAAATAAATCTTTAGAGAGAGCCCGTTGGTCAGGTTTCACTCTGCAAATAATCACAGCTGAATTACATACCAACACCTAAGTCTGCAAAATCAATACACCCATCGATGCAAAAACACAACAGTTAATTATTATTGTGTATTAGATAGCGAGTTCGCAAACAGTAACCACACGGATCCGTTATTCTAGTATTTTGACCAACCGCATTTTTATCCCTTGCTTCTACAACTTAAAAAAAAAATGTTCATTCTTTCAGGCAAGTGCGTGTTGGGGAAACAAAGCGTTTTCTTGCTAATACTATAAGTAACTTTATGAATCATCGAGGTGTAAACAAGATTATGTAAATATTCGCATTACGGAATGATGTTTAATTCTGTAAACACCATGAGGAGTAGCCGATACAGTACTGTTGAAGCATAATAAAAATAGTCGAGTCTTTTAAAGCTTGCATTCAAGAACATCTCTGAAACCTACAAATCAATGCAGTTCTAAAGTGAACTAGATTAGGGAATTAACCCTGTCCACAATGAAATATGCCAACCTCTTTGTTAGCACCCTCACACAACATGTGCTGCTCAAAGACTGTAAACGTTTTCACGAGTAGAAAGCAGTATCAGAGTTTTGTTGTCCCCAATCGGTGCTACCAGATTAGAATACTTTGAGTCATATTTATTTTAAATTCCGCCTCTCTCACAAAATAATCCTGGAGGGCGAGCATCGCGTGACCGAAATTCTAAGTTCATATGAACTCAAGATTTTGTTTGCAAACAAGTGTTAGGCCTACTTTCTGTCCCTATGTCAATGGGAAAGCAAATCCAAGTTCCTCATTATAGGTAAACGTACTTTTTCCCCAAAGAAATTGTATTGTTACTCAAGGCTGTTGTAATGTTCTTGTCACTGCGATCATAAACAAATCAAAGAGTTTTGGTTTTGATATACTTTCAGTGTGAGTACTTCTATAGAATTCCACAATCAAAACCAAGAGCCTGCAGAGATGGTGTTATTTTTTTTTTGGCACACAAGATATTTTGAAGGTAACAAACTTTGTCACTGGATACATGACAATATATTACACAGAGTAAAGAATATATTGGCTTCGTTTGATGTAATTGTGATGTTGATTTTCACGTAAAGAATGCACGTTCAAAATTTTGCTTCTTTTTAGCGTAATTTTGTCATGTGTTTTATTGTCATAATTGGTTCTTTTATTCCAAGATCAAATAAGGTAGTATGATTTGCAGTTCTAAGAAAAAATAAGAAAAGAAAATGTAGAGTGAAAAGAAGGCAATGATTTTATGACAGGTCGATTTGGTATAGAATCGAAATATCACATGTTAATCTACAAAGTTTGAAGCATTACAACAGAGAAGATAATTATATCTTGATATTTATGAGTGTTAACTTAGGACATTAAAAACTTATGAATGGCAGACACTTGTCAAGTTCCATATGATTGTGAAAGATGTTCGCTTTGATATGTCAGAAAACAATGAAACAAAAGAAGTTGCTTAGGCATACAGCATTTTCTTTAACGATATCTTTAAATTTTTTTAACAACGTCTTCGGTTTCTTACATGTGTTATTACTTGTCATTATTTCTAATTTTGGCGAAAGAAGATAAAATACTATTATCATATTTTTTTCCTCTCATAATGCCTTTATTGGTGTTTTACCCAAAGACATGATACAATGTTTATCATTGTATTATGTATCTGAATATGTTGTAAACAGAAATAAATTATAAAGTGACAAGTGAGAAATGATATTCACGAATATTCATGAATATTCACTATTACTGATATTCAAGTGAAATTCAAAAGAATAATCATGGTAATACACTAACACGAGCCTTTGGAAGAGCTTGCTTGCAAAAGGAGCTAAATTCATTTGAAAAATGTGGATTTGGAAGAAAGCTCTTCAATACGTAATCTATCATTAATTTAATTTGCTGTTTCAAATACATTTCCTTGTACGTAATTAATTTTATGGCTTGTACACTTTGTTAACATATTTTAAATCCATTGGAGAAAATGTGTAAGCAACGTATGCATGTATACATTCTACCATGTACAAGCACAATGACAATGCAGGAACCAATCAATCAGTTAATGAAATCATTGTGTAAGTACCTTGTTTCAAGTAACTATTACTTGAAATTATCAAAAGAAGACAGAAACGGACATGTGTATTGCGAATGTACTATTAAACAGTGTGTTTATGTTAAAGATATTGTACAATTGAGTCGTTATTTGTGATTTTGTTTTTGTTTTGGTTCCCAGTGTGTACTTGGGTAGGGTACCATTCGTGTGGATTATTACCACGGATACTTTAATTAGGAACAGTGAGATAAATATGTAGCGTTTATTAATTCTGTGACAAAAAGAATCGGGTTAAATAGACCACATATTCAAGACTTCTCAGTGGGTTCAGTGCCATCCGTGTCGATTATACCACTGCTCCATTAATTAGGAACAGTGAGATAAATGGGTAGCGTGTATTAATGTGACAAAAAGAATCGGGTTAAATAGACCAGGCATTCAAGACTTCTCAATACTAATCATGATGAAACTTTAGAAGTACAAATATTATGTTGACAATCGCTTGTATATATAGTCGTTTACAGTTGTTTTTTTCCAGATCCAAAGAAGAGCTGCTGCATAAACAGTTGTTTTCTCAATGTACCTAAAACCATAACTGCTATCTACCATGCTTTTTACAGTTTTTATTGCAATATGATATTCCCTAGTAATCACAACAAAATTGCGTGACGTAAATCTCTAAAACAAGCATCAAAATCAGAGTATGTCTTATTTTCCCATTGTTGTGTAATATCTTTTAGATGTACAGTGTGAGAGACGTGTTTTAATAGAAACAAATTGCTGGTCACATCTTCTCGTTAATACAAATACCGTTACACAGTTCAGTAACAGTTCCTCTTATAATCGTATTCTAAATTAGCAAGTTTATGATTCCGAAGACATATGTTCCAGAATGATGACAACAACTGATGTAAGAGCAATATAGGTTCGCTTTAACGGCACAAGTATCGTTTTGCTTCCTGAAATAGTTATCATGCATGACTAAAGAAACAAAAAATGACAATACGTACCTCACGTGAAAATGAATCGAAAACTTAAGTCCTAATTCACATGAGACCACAATCAGTTTTCTTTGTTTATTGTCGTACAACTAATGGTTTCCACCTCTTCCGTACTCATACATATGTACAAACACGCATACACACACACACACACACACACATATATATATATATATATATATATATATATGAAGTCCATTTTTGGAGATTTTGAAGTACGGTCTCTGTCATAAGGTACAAAATAATACTTTTTAAATGATATATTAGTCACTACATGTAAAGGTACACTTTCGAAGTTATGGTCAAAAGAAGCAAAAATTTTCTTATTATTCTCTTTATTTTTCTTGACCTTTAATGGCAAATATCTCCATTTGGCAAATATGGACTTATCGGTTTTTGCGAACAAACTCTTCATATATATACATATATATGTATTATATACAAACAGACAGTCAGAGAGCTAAATACAGAAAAGAAGGCGCTTTATGTATATAAAATCTCAGACAGACAGACAGAAAGCTAAAATAATACAGAAGAGACTGTGCTTCTTGTTTTCATTTTTGAAGAATACAATAGAATAGAAGGAAAAAAGTCATTATTCAAAAAGAGTTTTTCTCGTAGACAACCGGCGCCTATTCTGTATTGACGTGTGAACGCTCTGCTGGATGGGATACATTGACATACGCATGGTTACTTTCTAATTCATAGACGTGATTTTCGGTCTGCCTATCATCAGTCATGGAGTTATTGTCACTCGTAGACACATTCAACTCAGTCTCTCGACATGGAGATGATGGGCGAAGAAACGGTCTCAGAGGCATGTGACCCACTGAATTAGCCCTATCAGGAGATTCCTGCAGAAAATAAACACACAAGATAACAGGAGGTCAGTTCTTCTTTAAATTTTCAAGACTGATATTGAACAATGATGTAGGCTATTCGGCATAATGGAAGACAATACAAATGAAATCAAATTTTCAATTCAATTCAATTCATTTATTTCATTCTATTTTTTTTTAAACAAAACATAACACAAGGTAAATCAGAAAATCTGTCATAAGCATAATTATATACAGTACAAAGTGCGGAAAAACGATAGCCAACAAACTAAAAGAAATAGATTATGTATACATACGAAAAAATACAAAGACCAAAGACAAATGACAGAAAAAAACAAACAAAGCGTAAGGTCAGGCTGTTCAAGATGTGATTCTAAGTTTAATGACTTATTGTCTGCATGCCATTACGCATCCCCCCCCCCTCTCTCTCTCTGTCTCTCCCTCTCTAGCCCCCTCTCTTTCTCTGTGATTTGTAGAATGTCATTAACATTATTCATGCTATTGTCTCTCAATAATTAGATAGTGTGTATGCTTACCATCAATGCTTTTTCTTCGGCAATAACTGGAGATGTTATAACACTAAGTCCATCATTCACCTCCCGTGAGGATGTTTGTCGTTCTCGTTCACAGGATGGCACTTTTGCTGCTGTAGCTATCGGATTTGCAGATGAATTGTTTATTGAAGATATTAGTGGAGATATGTGGCATAATATTTACTTACAATGTGAAAGGTTTTCTTTTTGCGGCAAGGCAATAGGACCTAATTAAAACACAACAAGGGAACAGAAAGCTGTGTGAGAGATTCTGTGTGTAACAGAACTTGTATTTATTTAGTAAAATCCACTGAAAATTATCTTTTTGCTAAAGCTTAACATGGGCATAATCATGTTGTTTTTTTTGTTTTTTTTTTTTGTTTCTTGGGCTTTTTAAGGGAGGGGAGAACTTTTTAATTGCCAATGTGGTTTCAAATGCGCATTTTACTACCATGTACATATTCAAGGCAAAATCCCTGTCTAGAATACCAAGGTGAGATCTAGCAAATATCGTGTAATTTCTATGGAGAAAATTTTTCTGAAATTTTCTGCGAATGTATCAATCCCGAGTCTCCTGAATGGTAAAACACATTCTGTCTGTTATCAAAAAAAAAAAAATTCCTAGCATCAGTTGTTGTTGTTGTTGTATTGAATGCAGAATATTGCCAAAGTAAAAGTATGTTTACTCACTTTGTATTCCTAAAACACTGTACAATCATATGGAAATTCTTTTTATTAGCCATTCTATTTATAACGCAATAATTATGGGAAAAATACCGCTTCTCGCACAGATCAATGTGTCAGACTACATTATCCCCCAACTTGATCATGAAACAATATTATACTTTATGGATTGTTATCGTATTGCCGTTGACATCGTCAAAACAGCGCTGAAGTGCACAAGTTTAGCTGCCATAATGGCAGTGTGTATCTTACGAACATGAGATGGCGCTTCACAACGCCGGGTTAAGGCATGTATTGACAGCTTCGTACACTATGTAGGCCTAGGCATACTTTAATTTTTGTTATCGAGGCCCACTTTTTTTTTCTTTTCTTTTTTGACTACTGTTCATAATGAGGGATAAAATCAGAAACTGCTTAAAGAAAGGAATATGAGTGAATTTCGTTGGCATGCAAAGCACCCTCAGAGCAGGCCGAGGGGGAGGGGTCAACTGCAGCCCCGACTCCCTCCCCCCCCCCCCCCCTCCTCCTCGCTGTATAAAACGTTTCCCGGCTCCATGACTTTGTACTTACAAAAACAAAAAGAAAACAATCATTTTACCCTTACACTTTCTCCTTCCCCTAGAGACAATCAGTGCTACGATGAGTATCACAAGGAAGACGAATGTAACACCCAAGGTGACGAGGACGATTATGTATTCAAGGCAGCTTTCACTTTCAAGGCAACCTGCTCGGAAAGACAAACATGCACAGAAGCAGGGATGGAAAAATGATAACCTTTTCTACACAGGATGACATCTACAATTATGTGTCTTTTGAAATCACAAAGAGAGGAGTATAGGAATCTGCCGTCTTTATGATATGTTTGAAGAATAGTTCATAATCACTTTGTTCGTTGGGAGGAAAATAACATATGATGATGTGGAAAATATTCTCTGACCTCATAAATGTTTTTTTTTCTTTCATTTCTCCATGCACAGGTTCCACGTACAGATAGTAATCTCAAACCGCTATTGTTCCAATTACTTTGAAACAATAGGACAGTTATTAATGAGATAACCTTCGCAAATTACATTCTAAGAAATCAAGATTCCTTCATCTGTAAAGGGCTTATTGTACATACATTTTTGTTACTTATTTCTTTTCCTAAGAGTGGATTGGGTACGTTTTGATTTTCATAACTTTTGTTTATAAGAGATCATTCCCTTCAATTTTGCTTTAACCTCGATTTGAGCCAGGTTTTTTGTTTGTTTGTTTGTTTTACTTTTCGGGAGAAGCATATAAACATAACAAATGCGTTCGTTGCATATACTCCCTTTACAAATAAAGTTACGTACTCAACAATTCTATGTAGAGTGTTAACGTGAACATGTCGCTGTTTCTCGAACTTCATCATAATACAATCCCCTTAAGGAAAACAATCACAGAACCCGACGACAGTGATATCAAATACGGTTATAAGAAAATTTCGGATAAAACGTAAATTCGGGGCCAATATTATCATCTAGATTGTCTTTATACATTTCATTTGTTGGAATACCGAAATTTCGATATAACGAAAGAAAACTCCGTGTTAACGGGAGTGTCCTGAACTGAAAGTCCATTAAGAAGGACTAGGCAATGAGGATAAGGTGTCTTGCGTAATAAGGCAAAATGAGTGAAGCCAGGGACTCGTAACTGGGAACTCACGTGATTGACAGCCAGTTATTTATTTCACTGAGCCACAACAATTAGAATCAAAACAATGTTTGCCTTGAATTTAGATTTGTATGACTTACCGTCGCCAGGATTAAGTGATGAAAGCATGACTGAAGTTGCTGTCGCCTCTGGATGTGATTAGTAAGGGGTAAACAGAAGGTTAGTAGGCCTATGTAGTAAGTATACTTTATGTGGTCATAAACATTGAGGCTCACGAAAAAGGCAATCCGAATCCATACCATTTGTGACCGTGCATCACAAAACGAACAAAAAGTCGCACCCCTTGATTTTACGTGAGGACTCCAAAAAGGTGAAATGAGTCAATCAATTAAGTCAATCTTGAGTTGTTCATATTTTCTGAAAGAGCTATGCTACTTTTACATTTCTCTTTAGTTTGGGATCATATAACATGAATGAGAAAGTGTGTTTTCACCAGTTTTTTCTGGGGGGATGGAATGATCAGGTTTGCTTTGAGTCCGCTGTCAGAGGTAAACGGCACGGAAGGGTTTTTTTTTTTTTTTTTTCCTTTTCTCCTACCCTCTTGTTTACGGTGGGCTACTGTCTAGGTAGAAAGAATTTTTAGGCCAACAGCTGGCGAGATCGAGGTTGCAAGCTGCTCGCAGCGCGGGAAGAAATGCTTGGCTGGGTTTCCCGCGAATTTTGGTATGATTCATTTGGTTATAAATAAAGGCCGCACCCCGGTATTTGCATAAAGAGAATGTAAGTGACAGTGAGTAGTCAAATTACAGGTTAATTATTATTGTATTGGTATGGGAGTGAAAGTTAGAATTAAGGGAATCGCACTGATTGGCGAGTGATAATGTATGCAAGGTTAAGAGCGAGAGAGGGAGCGTGAGAGAAGATAAATAGCTGTGAAGGAGGAATAAGAGAAGAGAAGCTAATCCGACGCGAGAGTGGAAAGACCGTTTGTGCCCATTGGGAAGGGTCCAGGCTCGTCGAACTAGGAGGCTATCCAGGATAAGACTCCGCTGAGATCCGAGCTAAAAGGCTGTGAGGGAGAAAGCGAGAGAGAAATTAAACCTGTGATACTCCGAGGTTAAAGTATTCCTGCTGCTGAGCGGAATTGGCAGACGGGGTACTGGACGACAACTCCGAGGGCAGACGGCAACTCTCTGCGCGGTGCAGGGCAGAAATAACTCCGCATTGCTACGAGCTGAGACAGCCGCACCACTACGAGCTGAGGCAGCCGCAGTGCTACGAGCTGAGACAGCCGCACTACTACGAGCTGAGTCCGGGACCAGCCGCTGCTCGGTGACACAATCACGGTCGTCAGCAGAGACGCTGTCATCACTGGCCGGGCCAGACTGGTCGACGTCGGCACCGACGCTGCACCCTAGCGATCTACAAGACGCACGAGGGCGCCCTCCAGCGACGTCCTAGGACGCTAGAACTCGGCAAGATAACGCCTGACGGTTGATACATGTAGTTACAGGAGCTCCGTAGGCAGTAATACAAGTGCATCAGTGTAATTGTAACAGGGAGTTTGATGAGGTTGATTTAATCTAGTGAATTCAGGGGAATATTTGATTTAAGTATATAAGTAGATAATTCATTTATGTTGTGTTGCGTTATGATGACATCTGTCAGAAAACATAGAACCCGCAGAGGAATTAAAATTTTGTTTATTGTATTTTGAATCCAAAACAAAAATCTTCACGCTGTGTTTTTTACGTGGTCTATACTACAGTAAAGTAGCGCAGTAAGTTCCTCCTGACATCCGCTTTTTATTTCTTGAAATCCTTTACACACTCTTCACTTTCAAGTCTAATAGCTTTTAAGAGGGCTACTCCACTGCTTTGAAAGTTGACATTAATCGCAGACAGAATGTGTTAATAGTACGTGCTCAATTTCAGCTTAATCTGATAATCTCTTCTTTGTTGTTCTCCGGTTGTTGACATCCAGCGTTTTGTCCCTTTCATTGCACAGCTTGGTAAAGATTTAGTGCTTGAATAGAATGTACTTCAGAGCCTCTTTTCTCAGTTCACACTTTTTCAGAGCGTGTGCTTTCTTTCTTCTGTTTAGATTTAGTTAGGGGAGTCCATTTGAATCGAGTTATACAACATTTTAAAGCTGAGAGTCTGCTCTCTAAGAATCTGCCCTTAACTAAAAATATAAGTCTGGCAACTTTTTGTTGGTTTCGTGATGCAGGGTCACATTTAGAATTGAATGCATTTTATAGTTCATAGTACATTTCTTTTGTCAAATGTTAATTATCTGGCTCTGAAATTAAATACGTAATTCTACGCCTGGAACTGGTTTAACAAATTATCTTGAAGTAAAAATCTGAATTCGATTTGCGTTTTGATAGATATGATGTAGGCTGGCGCTTTTACATAGACGCAAAAACCTGCGTTAAGAAATGCAGTCGTCAAATTAATGAAATTTTTGGGTCGAGCTGCTTTTATGGCAAACGATTGACAAACTGTCCTACATAGACTTAAATAAGCATCGAATCAATCGGTGTGTTTAGTAGTATCCACGATAAAATCATGGGCATACATGCCCCTGGCAGAATTCGCAACTACGACCCCCTGATCACGGACGGGCGTCTTATCCACTATACTGCGTATTTATTCAAATTAAAGAAATTCTTTCGTTTATTTGTTTCTGTTGGAACTGATTAATAAATTGCCCTTCATAGACTATTTTTTGTTCAGTCAGTCTTTAATAGCAGATATCCGCGAAGCAGCCGAATACAATACAATGTCTTCATAGTTGTTTTGTACACCTGCATCAGCAGATTATTCTTTTTGCCACATACTATTAGAATACATGCAGGTCGAAGGGTGCGGACGTGCCGTGGTGCTCTCGCTGTTCTACTTGTACTATTAACCGAATTTTGCATCTATTTTCTGCCTTTCAGCTTTGATTAATATTGTTTGTTCTTCTTGATCATATGAGTGAGCCTGTTTTTCATTTATTTGATCCTTATGTGACACATTTCTGCTGAACTTGTTTTGAAATTTGACTGCGGATCTGAACCCAAAGGACAACGCATATCATCGTAAGTTGTTCGACTCACGGCAGTTAAGCACTGCTTTGCACAGCCTGTCGCAGTGAGTGCACGTCCGCTGCTCTTTAGCTTCCGCCCTATACAGTTTGAGTTACCGTGATTTATACATGTTATCACTTACTTTACTACTTTGTTGTGTTGATGTTATATAGTTCGTAAGATCATTTATCATTCATTGTAGCGAACAGTATATTGTCTAATTATTATTTTTCTTTTTGTCTTAGATGTGTAGGCCTATTTTCCTCTGTTTTGAGTTATAGTATCCACTATTAGTATTATCCATATATCTATATCTTTGATTGACTTCACCTGTAGTTTATTTGTGAAAGGAAAGTATTATCTGTCTGTTACTGTGTTATTATATATCCACTGTGTATTTACACCCAGGTGTCAAAATACATCTGATTCTGTGTATACTTGTGTAAACTGCAGTGTTCGGTCGCTGCACGTTGCCAAAGCTATAGTGTGTAGCTACATGTAGCTGCCATTTTGTTTCTCACCTCCTCTATACACGCGTTCTCTTTTGTAATTCCCTTTGTTCTATACTATCCGACCTATTTACTTTATAACTGAGAGGCCTCAGACTTTCTTTAGAGTTCCTTATCGCTTGGTCTCTCTTGTCATTGCCTGGTTTTTTCCTTTTCTTCGTATTCGGTCCGGTGCGCCTTTAGTCCTCCTTTTCCCTTTTATTCATTTCGCCTCTCCCTGCCCCACTCTATTGTTTATCCCCACTCGATCCTCTCCCTACATGGCCGTCACAATGGCGGCCATGTCTGGAATTCAGGACGTCCCTCCCCTCATTGTTCCCGCTAATGACTCCGAAGAAAACCCCAACAACCTCTCAGAGATAGAACCTGACCCCACTCCGATTCCTAGCCGCGACACTGGCTTTACTGAAGTATCACGAAAAAGACAACGACCGAATTCCCAACCCTACTCCGATGACGAATCTGATCTGTTTCACACACCCACCCGTCCTCCCTTCAACCCGCATGTAACTATCATTGGCACAGTCAAAAACATTACTCTCATCAACCCCATCCAGATCGCACGTGAAATAAACAAGCTAGTAGGAAAAGTGTCTCAAGTCCAACGCAAACAAAAATCCTTCACTATCAAATGTTTCAATCCTAAACAGGTTCGTACTCTTATGGAACTGAATGAATTCTGCAAAACCCCAATTCGTGTCATTAACGACAAGTCATTCTCTCCTGTTCTAAAAGGTGTCATCAAACGCGTCTCGCCCGAGTTAACGGAACAAGACATCAAGGAGGCGCTGGCGGGCCAGGATGTGACCGAAGTTAAGCGCATCTCAAAGCGATCAAACGATGGTCCCACCCCAACCAATGTACTTGTTCTCTCTTTCGACTGCCCCTCACTTCCAGAATCAGTGTGCATTGGCTACGAAACTTTCCCAGTAAGTGTATATGTTCCCCCTGTTTCTCGCTGTTTTCACTGCCAGAGGTTTGGTCACACAAAAGATACATGTAGATCTAAACAGCGTTGTGTAAGGTGTGGAGAAAACCATGATCTCTCTTCTTGCCCGTCCAAATCCAATCCAAAATGTCTGCGATGCGGGGGCCCCCATAGCGCGGCATACGCAGGCTGCCCAGAGTTCAAACTTGCACGTAAAGTGCAAAATTACTCCACTTTGAATCATGTTTCCTACGCTGAAGCTGCCAAAAAACTACAGGTTACCCAATCCAACACCCAGGCTATGAATTCTAACCCAGATCAATCTGACCCGCAACATCTCCCAGGTCCTCATGTGCCCGATTCTCCTCCTCAATCCACCATACCTGCTCCCATTCATAACTCCAAGTCCAACCCTACCACCTCCTCCATCACTACTTCTCGCTCCCATCCTACCACTGTGAATGTGACCCATGCACTTACTCAACCCCAACAGGCTACTGACAGGGCCCAGGTTCACAGAAGCCTCCCAGTCCCCACAGATACAAATACGGCCTCCACTCAAACTAACAAACGGCAACTCCCTCCTACAACATCCATTCTCCTAGTAGAAAAACTAGTCTCCTTTGTGAGCACAGTTATCAACAATCTTCATGCGGCTGATTCTGACCACAAGAGAATCATGTTAGTTGTTCAATCTGCAAACACTTGCTTCGATGTGGTCGTTTCCCAGGAAAAGATATTCGAACTCCTACACCAGAACCAATAATGGATCTGAACCTCATTATTTGGCAGTGGAACGCCAGAGGGCTCCCCTCTAATGGCGCGGAGCTGACTCAACACATCTACTCTTCCCCTTCTCCCCCACATGTTATCCTCGTGCAAGAGACCTGGTGTCACGATGACACAAATTTCTCCATTCCTAAGTATACTGCTCTGTGGCGCAATCGCGTCTCATCACGTGGAGGTGGCTGTGCAATTTTTATTCATCAAGACGTAAATTTCAGCAATGTTCATTATTTCCCTCACCTAGAGGGCTTAAAAGTCAATATTCTGTATAGAAATGTTTCTGTCACTGTGATAAATTTTTACAATCCCATAAAAAGATTGTCCACACAAGATTTACTTTCACTTACAGTCGACTGCCTGCCATACTATGTCATTGGAGGAGATTTTAACGCCCACCATCCTGCATGGGGAGGAACCACTATGGACCTCAACGGAAAAGTCATATTTGAATTTTGCAATGATCACGATATTGTTATGCTTAACGATTCCTCAGCAACACGCTTTGACATTGCTAGAGGATCTTCCACATCAATTGACCTCACTCTTGTTCCTCCGTCATTAGTCCCCCACTGTAACTGGTCGGTATCCCCGTTTTCCCTCGGGAGTGATCATTACCTTATATATTGCAGTGTTCATTTTACTTTGCCATTAAAGCGACTTTCCATACCTAGCGCTTCCTCTCAAAATCATGACAATCTTCCGCCCCGTTGGGCTTTTCGAAGAGCCAATTGGGAATTATTTCAGCGTGAACTAGAATTGTTACATCATTCACACAGCTCCCGTCCAGCAAATATTTACGATTTGTATGATCTTTTTCTACAATGTATTACCCAAGCTGCTAATGCTTCTATTCCCCTCCAGACCCCGACCTGTCGCCCACCTCTTCCCTGGTGGTCGGCGGCCTGTTCGAGAGCTGTCCGCGACCGTCATCGTGCCAAACGCAAGCTTGATAAGTCATATCTTTACGATGACTTAATCACTTATCTACAATTAAATGCTGCAGCCAGGCGCACCATTATATCAGCCAAACGTTCTCATTTCACTACTTTTTGCAACTCTTTGAACAGTTTTTCCCCACTCTCAGATGTATGGTGCAAAGTAAAACTATTGTCTAACAATAACACCAGGAGTACCTTCCCACCCATACTTATAAACAATACTTATACTCATGACGCCCACTGTATCGCCAATGCTATGGCAGTTGCTTTCTCTCAAAAGCCTTCTTTAACTCCCACTCTCCCTCTCCCTACTTCCCAACCCCCATCCTATATACATGACAATGATTCTCCTCTCAACGCTCCTTTCACTCCCAAAGAGCTCGAAATGGCGATCAAAGCTTCCAAAAACTCAGCCCCTGGGGGCGATGGAATCAACAAACAGTTGTTAAGCCATTTAAATGACAATATGTTTTGCTCTCTATTAGAGATTATTAACATGAGTTGGGAAACGTCTGTGATCCCGCCCCAATGGAAACACTCCATTATCAAGCCCATACTAAAGACTGGCAAGGACAAACACTCCATCAGCTCCTACCGCCCAATTTCTCTCACACCTATTGTATGTAAACTCATGGAACGTATGGTTGTCCGTAGACTCTCGTACATTATTGATAAATATGATTTAATTTCTTCCCATCAGTCAGCTTTCCTCCGACATCGTAGAATTCTCAATAATCTCTTTTGCTTAGAATCCGAAGTAAGGAAATCCCTATTCAGTAAAGGATATACGGTCGCTATCTTTCTTGACATTTGTCAAGCCTTCGACTCTATTAATCATCAGGTACTGCTTTCCAGACTATACTCAATGGGACTTCGAGGCCGATTTCTAAGCTGGGTACAAAGTTTTCTGGACTCACGAACTTTTCAGGTGCAAATAAACTCCACACTTTCAGACATTCGTACATGCCAAGCTGGCCTCCCGCAAGGTAGCGTCATTAGTCCTCTATTATTCAATTTGTTTATTGATGAAATTATACATTATTGTGCATCAAACGTGTCTATGTATGCTGACGACATCGCTTTATGGAATTCTTCTACCAGTCTTCGTCACATCAATACAAAACTCCAGTCCGATGTGAATAGCATCTCTGATTGGATGACACAGTATGGACTCTCTCTGTCTACTAATAAGTCTAAAGTGGTTATATTTCACTCTCGCCCAGTTTCTCCCACAGGTTTCTGCATTCGTCTCCAGAACGCTCCGCTTGAAGTCGTTCCTTCTCATAAATACCTAGGGGTTACCCTTGATTACTCCTTGTCATGGTCCCCTCATGTTCAAGACATCTTAATGAAATGCAACAAACGGTTAAACCTCCTCCGTTCCCTAACTGGTTCAAACTGGGGCGCCGATACACAAATCCTTCTCTTACTCTACCGGTCTCTAGTTCGCCCTCATCTCGACTACGCCTGTGAAATCTATGGTTCTTTATCCCCGCTCCTTTCAAGCAAACTAGATACAGTACAGGGCCATGCCCTTCGAATATGCACCGGCGCGCTACCATCCACCGCCCTGCATGCACTTCAAGTAGAATGTAACGAACCACCACTCCATATACGCCGTGAAAGGGCCGCCTTCAATTACTGCGCTTACTTATACACACTGTCCCCACTTCACCCCGTCCGAAAAGCCATTGTCAACTGCTGGCAATACTCTTCGAATAAATGGCCACAAAACAAACTTCCTTTCGCTCTCCGAGTAAAGCCGCTTACGGACACTTTCCTAAAGCTGCAACCAATGCATGTTTATCCCAGTCCCCCTTGGTCCATTGAACATCCCAATATTGACTTCTCTCTTCACAGCTCATGTCCCAAGACCGCCCTCCCTTCAGCGCAACATCAAACTGCTCTTCAAACCATAAAGACCACATATTCAAACCACCTGACAATTTACACTGACGGTTCCCATGATCCCTCCACTAACTGTTCTGGCATTGGAATTTACGTACCTCACTATCGTCATGAAATAAGTGAAAGGGTTTCACCCATCTCAATTTGTCGTACAGAACTGGTAGCAATTCTTCTTGCCCTATCATGGCTGGAATCCTCTCCCCCTCTCAGAGCTGTTATTTTCTCAGATTCTCTCAGTGCATTGACACTTTTGAATAACCACACCTCAAATATCCTTGACCTTCCCAATGAAGTCCTTCTTAAATGCTCAAATCTTGTAATGAATGGGTGTGACATCACTTTAGCATGGGTACCAGCTCACTGTGGTCTAGAGGGCAACGAAAAAGCCGATTATCTTGCCAAACAAAGTTTACGTAAGAATATTACAATCAGTGTTCCTCTAAGTGTTGATGATATACGACATGTAATTAAACATAGGTGTCTTGACGCTTGGAACGCGTTATGGCGCTCGTCTAAGAAAGGACGCCATCTTTTCAACATCCAACCCTGTGCCTCAAACACCTTCACCTTTGAAAGTCTGAATAGACGTGATGAAATAATAACTCACCGACTCCGCATGGGCAGAGCCAGATTAGCAACTTTTTATCATATTATCCGTAAGCATCCCACTGGTCTTTGCTCAATATGCAATGCACTGGAAACCGTGGAACATTATCTATTACACTGCAAACAACACACAAATCAACGTACAAATCTCATGCGTGCTATCCATAAGCAATCACTAAACATCTCTGATTTACTCGCAAATCACAAAGCTCTGGACGCAGTTATTGCCTATGTCAAGGAAACCAACAAATATCACAGTATTTAAGATTGCATAACTTTGCTGTAGCATGGACTTTGCAAAGTCTTGCAGAATGTACATGTACTTTATCATTTTGCAAACGTAGATTTCAAGATATTTTGTGAGTCGTCGTATTATATGTTATTATGCATTATTGGTATTATCAAATACTTGTTTATTAACAATGTCTCCCACGTTGCTGTGGAATGCATTTGAAGAGGTATGTACATGTATCATACATCTTCATAAATAATTGCGAGTTGCCTATACACATGTTATGTTGGCATATATCTGCTTATCAATGATATGTGGGTTTTTGTGTTTGTTTGTTTTGTTTTGTTTTTGTTTGGTTTTCTTTTTTCATGCTTGATTGTGATAAATCTCACTTATGTTTTATTTAGTCTCGTTTTCCCCTTCCCAGTACACAGGGGAGGGACTTTCAATCTCCCCTATCCTCAGCGTAATAGACCTTCACGACATTCGCAGCGGACATCGCTCTCCGGTCCCCTCCGACAACAAGCCCACCTT
Source organism: Diadema setosum (assembly GCF_964275005.1). Taxonomy (NCBI): domain Eukaryota; kingdom Metazoa; phylum Echinodermata; class Echinoidea; order Diadematoida; family Diadematidae; genus Diadema; species Diadema setosum. The sequence goes on along the minus strand of NC_092690.1, from coordinate 36,635,072 downwards.
TGAATTGGTCAGCCATCACGTCGAGGCCTCCATCCGTCCACCTCGCCTATAGGTGCCGGAATCTGCAGCAAGCGGGTTTGGGGAGTCACTCGCTGCTGCAGATCCCGGCATCTCCCTCAATGGGTCTCTATTATATGAAATATATACATGTATATTGTCTTACGTTCCTTGCGTGCGTTTCCCTAGCAAGAACAGGGGATCCTTTCGTTCATATACCTATAGTGTAATTTTATAAATGATACACCTTTCATAATTTTTGTGATGAGAACAACTTAAAAATATTTGTTAATCCCCTTTCGTATGAGTCGCCTGCACCTAATTAATACTTTAAATCTGTGGTTTGAATTTATTTTGAAAATTATTATGACTCCCATTTTCTGGCACTAAATTGTACTTTTTTATTTTTTGAGGCTTGAAGCCCGCAGGTATACTCATACATCTTTGATTCCAGGATTATATCTGTATCATATTTCTCCGTTGTTTGCTGCAAATATTTTTCTGTATCAACGCCTTAGAGCTCCTTGATATAAACACTGCAAGTATATGCAAATATTTTTCTGTATCAACGCCATAGGGCTCCATGATATAAACACTGTATATATATTTTTTTCTTCTTCTTCTTTCTTTCGAAACAATGATACAGTTATAGTAATTTTGTCTATTTTGTAAAAAACATATCATTGTGTGTGTGCTCTATTTAAATACTGTACATTATTTTGGGTTGAACCATGATATGGATGTGTCTGTGCGTGGTTGAAGGTGTGTGTATGTGGTTGAGTGTGTGCACGTGGATGAGTTAGTGTGCGGTACACGCGCGCGTGTATTGTGTAGTTATTTGAGTTTGTCTGAAGAATAATATGAGGTATTCATCAATATCATATGAGCTCCCTCGTGGAGACGTAATGAGCTCCTTTATGGAGACAATATGAGCTCCCTCGTGGAGACTTTATGAGCTCCTTTGTGGAGACAATATGAGCTCCCTCGTGGAGACGATATGAGCTCCCTCGAGGAGACTTGGTATGCATTTAATATTCTTGTTTATATCTCTTTACGATCTATAATGTTTGTTTTATGTTATAAGTGCTGTCTGGGGCAAATTATTTGTATAGGGCCCCATTTCTCTCTCTCTCTCTTCTTTCGATCTTTAAAATAACAACAACAACATGCCGGATTTTTCGGTAACATTAAGAAAGTAACGGTGGTTTTGACACTAAATACAATACTTACTATGTTCTGTAACGATTGTTGAAGGTGTAGTGCACGTAGTCGATGTTGTCGTCCCTATGTCATTATCAAAAAAAAAAAAAAAAAAATCATAAGATACCTATTATCAGTCACACCCAAGAGGGCGCTTCTCAAAATAGACACTTCTTGTCAGATAAGAACATTGATTTCATGCTATAGTTTTTCTTTATAGTATTTCTTTTAACATCTTTCATACATGAGAAGGATTACACAAGGCTTAATTGTTGACCAATTCGGTTAGGGTACTGTTTTGTAAGGTAATTTCTAACTGGGGAGGGGGGGGTTCAAGTACAGTGGGACCTATGCCTAACAAAGGATAATTTATGCACTGACATAGCAATGCATGAGGCTCATTGAATGACCCATTAAAAGTGCTTTTATTCTTCTTTGGAAGTCCAAGGTTATGGCCTCCAACATATCATAGTGATCTGAAGTCGGATTCATCTTCAACATATACCCTTTTTTACTGAAAGGGAACACGCAGGACATAAGTAGAATAGAAAAAAGAACTATATTGTACATATTGATTTCAAATAGATAACGATTTAAACAAAACGATGTTAGATAATCAAATAGGCCCTTTGAATATTTGAATATTATTTCAGAACAACATTCGTACTTTCATATCCTTTTTTTTTTCAAAAGTGCATAGATATCGCATAAAGTCTCACAACCTTTGTTTTTACTTGATTGAGTCTGAAGAAAATATTCCATTACTCCTTTTTCAGCATTAATTTAAGGCCGTGTCACACCTTTCCGGGCAAGCCTCGCGTGCGACTTGCGAAGAACAATTTTTACTACCCGGAGGGCCCCCGCAGATGTACCGAACATGACAGTATCGAGCATGTATCCCACCCGTAGTCGCCTGGAGGTGCGCACGCAAATCTGTTTACCCGCAATTATGTTTAGGCCCTGTCACACCTTTCCGGGCAAGCTACGCGGGCTTGTTGAGTGTGGGGATTTCCAGCATACTGGACAATTTCTGAGGGCGGACATGGATAAGTGCGAGTCAGTGCATGTGCCTTACTTGCTGAATGAGTTCTACTGAAGTTCTACTTGCGGGTATACTGGGTGACCTGTGTGCCAGGCATTTGGGGCTGACAAATCAGTGAAGGGATTACTCTGAAGGAATGACAGAAGTCCCACAGAATGTCATTATCTTGGCCGCATACGGGGACTGCAAAATACCTGCGTGGGAGTTGCGTGCGAGGTGCTGCAGATAAAGGTATCCTACTGGCGTTCTGCGTGAACCTCGCAGTCAGCACCTCGCAGGTAATTCCAACGCAGATACTTCGCAGCACCCGTAAGTCGCTCATAACAGAAAATGGATCGGTTTCAAAGCTCTCACGCAAGTCACACGGAATACACGCAAGTAGAAGGTAATTAGCACATGTCTAGCAGGTAAGACACAAGCGCGAAACTCGCAAACATTCTTGTTCGCCCGCGGAAAATTCTCATGCGTGCTGGAAAATCCTTACTAGCCACAAGCCCTCGTACCTTGCCCGGAAAGGTGTGGCGCGGTCTTTAGGACAACATAAGCAAGTCAGCGTAATTAAATTGACCAAAGGGGAGGTAAAATATGACGAACTACTTCGACTATCGTTTGAATTTACTAAACTGTAGGTAAAATGTACTGATACCAATATTCTATTTTATTTGGAGACTCGTCGTTTCTCTGTGCAGCTCTTGCAATATTCAACTGAAGTTCTTTGGCATATTGGTGGAACGCACCCTTAGTTTGGAGTTGATTCGAGTGACCGAGGCAGTGGAAGGTTCTATAGACCTACATTGTGGAAAGGTCCTTGTACCATAAACCACGCGGTCTTCATCTGTTTATTGTGCAAGGCCCTTATACAACCTCCATAGTTTTTTTTTCTTATTAATGTTAAAATCGTTAATATCGTTACTCGAATTTGGATTTTCGTAATCGTCATTCAAATTATATTCATTCAATAATGTGATGATAAAAAAAAGGACATTTAAATGTCTATTTCGATGATGTCCTATAAATTTCAAAGAGGCAAGACCGTTTAATATCTAAATGTACATACCTTTCACTGTTAAGTTGATAAAGGAACACCACTGTCCAGTGTTCAAATTAATGTCACAAAAATATTGCCCTTCGTCATTTGTTGTCACATTTCGGATGATAAACTGTGCCAGGTTGTTCCCATGAGATATGATAATGCTGTACTTTCCTTCTGAACCACTGTGGTCACTGCGTCCATATACATAGGTTACTACTTTTCTCCCATTGAATATCAAATTCATGACCAGCACGGTGACAGGAGTACGTACCGAATCCGAAGAGTTCCAGCAGGTAATAGTTTTATTGTCCCCGATATACGCTTCTTCTGTAGGCTGATATGATCTAGGTCCCAAACATTCCTCCGCCAAACCTTGATGGTGTTAAGCACGTGCAGAGAAAATTGGAAAAGCACATTTAATTTTGGCAGCACATGAGATGGAAAAAAATGCAAATAATGATAATCTCTAAAGACATGTAAAATCCAGTAGCTGAGCTGTCAAGTTACAATTTCGTTTGGGTTTTTATTTTCGTGTTTTTGCTTCTTCTTCTTCTTCTTCTTCTTCCTCTTCTTCTTCTTTTTTCCGGAACTGTTTCCCCCGTTTTCCTATCCGGCGATCTTTACGAGTTAGTCATCCCCCCCCCCCCTCCATAACGTACTAACATTGATGATATTCATATATCAAGGGGAAAAGATCTTACAAAGTCACAATAGATATCCCAAGTGCTATGTGTGCCGTCTACAAGAAAAAAAAAGTTTCAAGTGAGAATTTGTAATACTTCAAGGAACTCACCATAGCTAGGTTGTAAACATATCACGGCAATCCAAGCGACGCGTAACTGCAGTAGTGTATCCATTATGTTTACAACCAGTAAATCAAATGAACACTGCAATTATGCCCAGGAAAGAAAACGTTGTATATCTTGTAATCAGAAATACGGAAGTATTATGAGGACATAGCAGACATTGTAATATCAATTTCATACTGACCTTCACTTTCAAAACACCCAGCTGCTATTAAGGATGATATTTTATTCTTCTGCATCACTGACTGTAGTTACAGTTTCAGTGATCAACATGGGTATTCTTTGTTCCAGGCCTTTCATAATACGTGTATTATAGCACTGCACATTTTTTTTTTCCACAAAGGACTACATCACATTATGAAACTTTGAATATTCATACTATATATGCTGTAATACTCTCATGTTCACATATAGTCACAACACTTTTCTACAAAATAGTGTTCTTTGCGGACCCTTATTGGTTATCCAGATGTTTTGGCCTGAAGCATGTGTGTGAATTCCATGGCGAATTTAGTGATTCAAAAAATCCTGAAAAATAGATACATTGTTCAGTGTATAGGTACTGTATGGTACAAACAGATAATTATCAAATCTTAGATGCTCGTTTTCCTCAAAGACGTCTACCGATATTGTGTATCAGACTGATAAGCCCCAAACGTCTGAACAAAGTCTATGTGGAAATATCCTGCATCGAATATTATATAACGTTATACTTGAAAAGAATTCGATTTAAAACGGACGTTGCTCTAAATGTTCCCTTTAATCGCAAAGCTTTCACGGCCTTTATCAAGATCTACCAAGAGAACATGCAGCGATAGTCTAGATGACATGATGTGCCATAATTTAAAGGGGCTGTACAGTACTGGTTGAGGTGGGGATTCATGTTTTTTACATGCCTAAGTGAGATAATGAGAAACCTCTTGTGAAATATGAAAGAGCATGTAATTTTAAGAAGGATTCAACGTTTATTTGATGAAAATTGGTTTCAAATGGCCGAGATATCCAAAAAAGTGATAATGATAAAAGACTACATGCCACAACTTTATTGGGATCTCTTTGTTTCATCTTGCTTTTCGATATCTCGGCCACTTAAAAACCGATTTTCATCAAATAAACTTTTGACACCCCTTAGAATTGCATGCTCTTTGACATCTCATACAGTGGTTTCTGAATATCTCGCAAAATGTTAAAAGATAAATCCTCCCCTCGACCAGAACTGTACACACCCTTTAAGTGTTATATCTAACAGTGCGATATTGTCATATAACTGTGCTGACAAAAGTGCTACAATATGATATGAGATCACCATTATCATAATTCACTCTATGCAGCTGCTATGACTGGACATACTCATTTAAACAGATCTTGACAAAATCAAACTGTATTATTTGTTACATATCTGTCAACATGATTGTGATAATGTGTTGAAATGAGTGGGCGCTATGTCGAATTGTTTAATGGACAAGAGTAATATACGATGATCTTGCATCTTCGTAAACTTTTGTCGACAGATCATGACTCTGTATAATGAACACAAACCGCACACTGCTGTCATCCTAACTATTTAACATAACCATTTCCTTTTTGTAGTAGCTGATGTGAAACTATACACAATTCAGAAGCTAACCATAAGATTGTGTTATGTTATATTTGATTGTCAGAATGAGAGCACACTATAATGTTGACCTTCCGTAATTCGTCGGCATTACCACGAACCGACGCTATTTCGTTTTTGAGCGAAAATGCAGTTCTGAGAAAATCGCGTTTAAAGATCTCACAAGTTTTAGACAACGTTTTCAATGACTTTTCCTGTCTTGTGTGTGAAAATTTTGACAGGGTGATGAGAGTGGAAGTTATTCTTCCTATCCATAGGGTAATTTTAGTGTGAATTCAAAAAATTTACGATATTTCTGTCTTCAAACTCACTGCGTCGGTTCGTAAATCCATCGTTTCTTGCGCGCACCATAGGTTATGTACTTAAGCGCGGGTCCCACGAACCGACGTAAGTTGTATTACGCCGGTTCGTGAGACCCGCGCTGTAGGGCCTGTACAATAGGTAACGTGCAATACGCGTGTATCTACGAACCGTCGCTATTTCATTTTCGTATGTGTTTACATACAAATACTATTAGGGCTATACCTGCTTATCAACAATAACCTTATTAATTGAAATTAATTGTCATGTAATGATTGTTGTGATGATTACAATACATTTAGTGATAATTAAGATGATAATACAAGCCAGTTTCTCTTAATTGTTCTAAAAAGAGTGTTGTCATTGTTTTCATCTTCATTTAGTACACGCATGTATTGTTATTATAGCTGTGGTTGATCGTTCCAAAGATTTCTTTGCGCCCCCCCCCCCTTTTTTTGTGGATATATCATTATTTAACACTTTTGCATTTGGACATCTATGGTAATACATGTATTCGGTATACTGTGTTTCATATTTTTTTTACTTTTTACCGTTTTTTTTTTTTACTTAATTAACTTACTTTTTCATTTTTTCACATTATTTTTAATTCAAATTCGGTTCACTTCTTTCATAATACACTGTAATTATGAATGTTTGTTCTAAGATGAAGGATACCGCTAAATCTTGGGAAAAAGACGTGCCAGTCAGTAATAATTACTTGTATTTACTCATCTTTCATACTCATGCATGCACTCTGTTATTTCTTTCTCTGAAATAATATATTAATTTCTTTATTTCTTATTATTCCACATATTTGTGACATTTACTTTGTCACAATTTTTATCAGTGTCATTATTGTCATTTGGCTCGCATGCGAATTCACTCATAATTCCTCATTTTCCATCTTTCTCTTTCCTGCTCAACAGATTCTATGATAGCTGCACCTGATCATATAAAGACATAAACTCATCCTGCATGCACTCTTCGAAACTGATAAACTCCTAAAAATACATGAATATCAACACTATCAGAATTTCAAGCTTCATTTTAAAAATATAATAATGGTCATGTTTTATTATGCCTTTTGCAGCAATATATTGAAGAGGTACATTATGTAATCGAAGAAACATAGGTCCTCAATAGAATATCAAATTTGAATTATTCAGAGATGAGTAATGACAATGGGAAGGATAACAATTGTGGAAGAGCTCCATAAATCAATACATATCCAATGGCAAATGGAGATGGAATCAAGATTCAAGAATATGTGTAATTCAAGTTCATTATTATATCAGTTCTTGTGTGTTCACAAAAAGAGGAACACAGTTCGAACATGCACACCAAATCTTACATCGTACATTTACATCTATAGAGTGCGGACGGAACATATACAAGAGAAAGAATAACATCCTCAAATTAATATATCAAGCATAACTACATGTATGTATATGACCACTCAAAGATGTTGCTGCATATGCATGAAGCTTGAGAGTGCTGCAACACCCATATGCTCAGATAAAAACTTGATGTATATCATACAAAAGAGAAGAGGTACTGCATGTACATGTAGTTACACTATTCACAGGACAGTAGAGAAAAAGCACGAGAGAGGGAAATGGGTGTCTAAAATAGGTCGATGTAAGGAGTGCCAAGCCAATTAAGTCTCTAATAGAAGTCATACATATATAAGGAAACAAATTAATCACAACATAAATGATCATGCTCATGTTAACCAATAATTAGCATCTAAAAATGTGTGTAGAAAGCCCATAATATCAGCCTTTCGCCCCGAAGGCTTGTATTATGAGAAAAGAGAAATTTTGGCCGACCCCCCCCCCCCCCTGTGAATCCTTAATCCACCAGTACTATAAACACATTCTGAGAATGTGTTTTAGTACATGTACTAGCAAATTCACAAGAGGGTTGGGGAAATTCAGCCAAAATTGTGTGTGGCTAAAATAATTAAAAAGAAAGGTCATCAGCAAAACTACGGGGTGGATGCAGACGAATTTTCATGTGATGACTAAAAAATATGCAGCTAAAGGAAAAAAAAAAAAGACGGTGGAGAGGGGCCAAGGCTAATTTGACTCCCCTCCCCCCTCCCCCCACCAAAAAACAAACAAACAAACACCACTGTTTTACAGCACCTTTCAAGGACTCTTAATTTTTTGTTTGTTAAAAACAAACGTCTCGAAGTAAAGAATTCCATATTGTAGGCGAAATGTAGACCGATACAGTGTATAAAGTGTACATCCCAAGCTATTAAAGAAAAAAAAAAAACAGATTATGAATATCATTTAAAGTAAGAATTTCAGTGTGTTTAATCATCTTTAGTTGAGTTGCAAATGACATGTACATATTTAATAAGAGCAGTAAACTTCGAAGCGCCCCCAAGCCCTTCTATACTTAATTATTCATGTGTAAAGGTAGCGCCAGGGCACTCTGGTGGTCTAGTGGTTATGACGCTGGTCTAGTAATCCAGAGGTCGTGGGTTCGAATCCTGCTTGGGCTGCCTGTGATTTTTTTTTCACAGCAGCCTACAAACTGCACACTGCAGTTGCGTGCGTTACTACGGATGGAGACAAATGAATAATCTATTATTTTAATATACGATGTTTGACATCCTTATTGCAGTCACTTTCTTTAATCGTGAATTTAGAGACATAATGAATTATTATTAAAAGAACTCAAATTTCTGTATTTTGTTGTGAGTTTGCATGGGAACATACACGTATCATAATTTACAATTTTAGTTAGATAAAGAACATCTTATAACAGAACAGTCTAGTGATGGTTGAATAATTATGTCAATTTGTGAAAAGTCCTATCATTTACATGGAGTGCATGTTCCCATGTTTATAAGAATCATACGTGACACATTCAAAGTGGGTTGAAGACAACAAAATAATAAATAAAAGAATAAAGGAGAATAGAACTTAATCTGATTACAGCATCATCTAAATATTGCCAATGTGCACTTAGAAATCTATCAAGATTTATCACAAGGTTATGATTACCACACAAAACCTTCAAGATTTATTATCATGAAATACATACCAATGAACACTTAAAAAAATCTAACGTTCCACATCCACATGAAGCTTTCCTTGATATAAATGTCTCTCTGTAGTGTTATTAAAGTGTAGCAAAATTGTAATTATGACATCACAGAATGGAATGCATTGTTTTCACCTTCAATCTTAGGATCTCCTTTCATGTTTCCACTTTACAATCACATTTCACTGTAGATATACCGTCCTTATGTTGTCGCCCTTCATCCCAATTTCTCCCTTCTATCCTATCTGTAGATTGTCTTCTTTCCTAAGCCATTGTATTCACATTCCTTGATGATCAGCACGATGCTGTACTTTTTTCTTCTTCTCTGAAACAGTCCAGCTCTTCGCTACTGCATGGCATCAGTCATCTGAAAGAAAAGACAGAAATTAAGAACTTTCGATTAAAATCAAACATCATGATACAAGATACAACTTTCATTTTGAGAAAAAGAAATCAGCCAACTAAACTGTAGTTGAAATTATTTTGCTCTATTTATTTAAACATAAAACAAAACGGTATACAGGATCAAAGAATGTCAAAAAAATACTGCTGTTTTTGATGCATATTCAAATTGTCTCGCCTTTTACATATTTTAATGATGCAAGATCTTATGTCTAGCACTTAGTAAGTCTCATGTAGAATTTAAATTATTATTCACATGAATAAATCTGCATGTCCTTGTAAACAAGGCATTGCTTTGAAAAAGCTGAATATTACTAATTGCATCTGGGAAAGAGTCTACGACAATCAAACTTGTTTATTATCAGAGACTTTAACATCTTAATAAGACCTAGACTCTACATTACCATTGTATTCACATCCGTTGGTGATATACACGACCCTGTACTTTTCCTTTTCTTTTCTGAGACAGTCCAGTTCTTCGCTACTACATGGCACCAGTCATCTGAAAGAAAAGAAAGAAATTAAGAACTTTTGATTAAAATCAAACATCATGGCACAAGATACAACTTTAATTTTGAGAAGAAAAAAAAATCAGCCAACAAAACTGAAGTTGAAATTATTTTGCTCTATTTATATTAAACATAAAACAAAATGGTAGGCCTATGCAGGATCAAAGAATGTCAAAAAATGCTGCTGTTCGTATTTGATGCATATTCAAATTGTCTCTTCATTTACACATTTTACTGATGCAAGATATTATGTTTAGCACTTGGTATGTCTCATGTAGAAATTGAATCATCATTCACATGAATATAAATCTACATGTATTTGTAAACAAGGCATTGCATTGAAATAGCTGAATATTACTACATGTACCTGCATTTGGGAAACAGTCTATGACAATCAAACCTGTTTCTTATCAGAGACTGTAACATCTTAATTAGACCTAGACTCTACATTATCATTCAGCTTTTAAAGGTATTAACCATTCACCTATAAAACACTGGCATTGTCATGTGCATCATATTTCTTTGATACTGCACATATTTTCATGAAGTCTGCACAAGAATGCAAATGAAACACGTCTGCTGTTTGGTATTTATGAAAAAAAAAATCACTAACCTGGAAGTCCTTGGCCTTAGAAATAACACGTGGCGAGTTAGTAGGAATTGACGTTAAAATAGAATAAGAATAGATCTACTAAATAGGCCTTTGCCTCATGAATGTCTGGTCTAATTATAGACTAAGTGAAGTCTAGACCTTTCACTTTTAAGTTACCAGTGGTTCACAAAATTTATATTATAGATCTAGACTACATCTAGATCTAGACATCTAATACTATTAGATCTTGGCAACTTTTGTCTTTGTGACACGAAATTAACACGTCACGGATGATATTGCGGCGATATCCAACAGGATGACAGTACCACTATTACTGACTCAGTAAGTTGACATAGATAACTAACATCAACTTGTTAACGTACGTTAGAGATGGCACTATATACAAAAGCCGGTGACACTGACACTGACAGATCGAACGACTACGTTTAGACTAACGTTAAAGAGTTAGACTCGCCATCTCAGTAAGTCGGCCAAAAGACAAAGTCAATACAGGGCTAAGTCAGTGTTACTGTTATGTTAGGCCTAACAAATGTTAACGGTTACTCGGTTAGGTTAGGTTTACCAGAACTCAAGAGTCCTGGTTAAATCAGTCGAGGGACATTTCTTAGAAGTCCTTCGATTCCAAGAATAAAAAGTGTGAAAGAACAAAGGGAAATAAGGAAAGAAGAAAGGACAAAAGATTATGTATGGCTGCTGTGGAAATCGACAGCGCCACTGTATCACTATCAATCAAGCGTAAATATATAAACGCCATTTGGTTGGGCCACATTCACAAGTTTTAGGGGAAAAAAGCCCCACCGCTGTGCTTAGGTACTCCACTCGAACTAACGTTAGACATACACTACACACAGTACGGTACTAGGGCTGAATTCACAAGTATACTTTAACACTGCACTGTACAGGAAAGCCACCTAACCTGTAGAGTACTCGTAGTGTTTAGGTAGTATCACTAGACCACATACTGTCATAGATGACATCTACACCAACGCTGCACACTGGCACTGGTCCGACGGTCCCTGACCAGGAAAAATCACTGTTGGACACTGACCAGTAACTTTTTCAGGAATGGGACAGTAAGGATTGGGGGAAAAAATGGGTGGACTCTACCTACTATCACCACTAGTCTAGATGTAGATCTAGAGCTAGACTACCGTGTACCGGTATGGCTCTGAACTGTGTTAATTTGACTTGGTCTTAGACTTCAGCTGATCTTAGTTTTAGTAACTGGTACCGGTATTACAAGTAAAGTCTTAACTTAGACTTAATAGTTAGACTTGAAAGTAAAAGTCTAACATGTCTAACTTTATTCTTTATTCTTCCTTTGAGTTTTACTGTTAGACTTTTTTTTTTGTTTAAAAATGTCAATCTCATGATTTCATTTTCAACTCAAGTCAAAAGTCAAGGCTTTAAATAGTGTCTTCGAGACTTTGAAATCTTGCAATCTGCATGTCTTGCACACAGACGTTACGACTACAGTACTCAGTAGTCTCAGAAGTAACGACATAAGTTGAAAAGAAACAATAAATAATATGATTTGGGATCTAATTTGAAATTGTATGGCGTTTACAGACTAGGCTTCATAAGCATCACGCGATTGAATACATGGGACTACACACTACCGCAATTAATGGTTATGGTAGTCCAACTGAAACTGTTATTTTGAGCATGATTTTAATAGGATTATAGCTTACCATTCACTTCACTCGTGGACAGTGGGCTGGCTTAGGCCGTCATTCATCTTTCAGAAGGTTTGGTTCTCACTCTGAGATCTGGATTAGGGCCAAAACCTAATTCTAGGCCAGTAAGTTGAACAAAGCTCAAAGTAACGCAACTGCGACAGTTCGTGAAACCCGCATTGCTCTTCACCGTAGCAATTCGGGTTTTACGAACCGGCGTATCTTTCGTGCGTCGGTTCGTGAAACTCCTTTTTCTCAATTTCTCGATATTTCGAGTACCGTCGTTTTTTTCTTTCTTTGATAAAATTAAGAATAATTAATTTTGTGATCTAAAATTTTGGGATTCGGTAGAGTTTTGAAAGCACTTTCATTTGGTACCAATATCTCGATTTTGAAAATTTTGACCAAAATCGAAATAGCGTCAGTTCGTGAAAACGCCGACGAATTTACATGTAGTCATTTCATATAATGATATGTTTACAGTCATTATAGAATATATTCACTGTATTGTGGAATAATGACACAAGAATTTAAAATCGTTTTATACTAATAATTGTGATACTCAACACATTTTTGTTATAGAGATAATATTAGATAACATTTTCGTATTGAAGTATCACGATAATTCAATATAAAAAGGTAATACTTGTATTTCAAAAGGAATATTACTCATGTCACCATTTGTTAGAATGTTATATAACATTGCACTGTATGATATTGCATCAACATCACGCACTTCATGCAATATCGACCGAGATTATGTTCTCTTGGTATCTCATACCCTGATGAAGTAAACACTAAACAAAAATAAGTTCCCCCTAAAACAAATTGCTGTAATTTCTGAATCAGGAACCGTTAAGGAAATCTAACCAAGTGACAAGTAGCTGTACTTCCAAGCTACTTTTCATGTGGAATTCAATGCATATCGTCAGGTCACGCTTTAGTGATCACGTCCTGAAGGGAAAAATTAATGGTCATTTATTTTTTTTTTTCGTAACTTTGATTCGATGATATCGGAACAAATTTCAATTTTCCAGCATAAAAAGGAGTGTAACGTACAATTCATGTGCTTCCTGTCAAACAATATGACTTGTATGAATTTTCACGGTTGGGTGATCACGGGGTAAAAATGAGCAAAATGGCAGTTAAGACATATTTCCCGTTCTTCATTTGTTGTTCCAAAAGATGGGATTTATGTTTGGAAAGCTTAAAACGACTTTTGCACACAATATTGGTCAATTCACGATGGAATGAGCACATTATGAAACAAAACAAAAAAATCACATTGAAATTAAGCAGTCAGAAGGGCTTTGATGTTTTGTTTTGTTTTCTTTTCTTTCATTGTGTCTATTAAAGACCGATGTGATCCTGTGGCATTTCCTGCAAGAAGACACGCTTCAATGACCATGTGGGGCTGACTGAATGACCTCAGAAAATAAAACGATGTTGTAATTTCATCTAACTTTACATTTCAATTTTTAAACGAATTTCAAACAGTGCATGTATACTGTTATTTTGTAGTCAGATTCTCTTACTTCAGTCAGTGGTTTTCTATACCTTGTAATACTCCCCCTTTCATTCACAAATCAAAATCATAAAATTCAAGAAAACAGAAAAGTGAATTGTTCTTGCATTATCGCAAGAAAGTGTCGATTTCGTGTGAGACAGATTATTCTTGATGAAATTTTAAACGAATGGAGTCTTAAGATTTTAAAAATTCATATTGTTTATAAAGGAGTTTAATATGTAATGTGTTAATGCAGATGCAAACCACTCTGCATGATATTGTCAGAATTATCGCATAGAAAGTCTGCAAAAATTCAGACATATTGCCTACACATAAGAAACCTGAATATGTTCATGTCATGTGTGTTGAACGTGTTAAGTGATCATATTATCAAAGATCCGGGCATGTATTCTTTTGTCACTCATGCATGAAAGTGTGGACATGATATCAAACATATAAAGCCTGTACCTCCTTTACTGCAAGAATGTATTTTCAACAACGGTGGAATTTTACAGAAGTGAACTTCGGCACGTTTTCATTAGTTAATTACGCTCATTTTTACCATGATTTAATGCATGACTTCAGGACGTCACCAAGAATTGAGTTGAGCAGGGTTGAGTTGAGTTTATTAAAACATATTTGTACATATACATGCGAATATGATAACATGTTAACATGAAATTACATAGGATAAGATACAATAACATGAACATTTTTTATGAGAATACAATGACATTATACAAAGTACTTACAGCTATGCATGCATATATTTTACATACTTATATCTATCTTACATAAGAATACATGTGGTGTAGTTGATTTAGTTTCATTATGATATTCATCACTGAAAAAGCAAAAAGAATGGATAAGTATGTAATATAGACATATATGCATAGATAAAGGTTCTGAACAAAACAAAAACAGAAGATAAAGCTGTTAAAGGGGGAACCAAAAGTTAGCACAAGTGCTAGTCGAGAATGGTTCTCTGCTCATTGCGAGGTCTACCCTTCTAACGTAACAAAGGTAATACAATAAAAGTACATCAAACTAAACATTTAAATATTCTTTTCGTCACTAAACTTTATTAATTTAGCGATTGATTTTTTAGATTTCTTCGAATTGAAGATCTTGTTCTTTCCTCTTGAAGAATTAAGATCTTAACGCCAAATCAATATCCATTAGCAAGGTCATAAGAATTTAATTTGGGTAATTGCTCCTCTCTGTGCTCGTTGAAGCGTAGTACAGTGTGATTTTAATCCAAATAAGATCAGAATCGATGAATGCTTCAATAACCAAAGGTTTCTATTGAATTTTAATCAATCAGCATATATGGTGTTTTCCACACCCACATGCTCATTGAGGTGCAAAATTTTGAAAGGAATTTCATAGAAATACTGAAAAACAAACACTTATATCTGCCATAACCACAGTGATAAAAATGCCGTTTAGTTGATTTTTAGTGCGCGGAATTCAATCAATATAATACTCCACACTTTATAATGTGGTATTTTTTTTTTGTTTTATAATGTGCTCATTCAACCGTGAATTGACATATATTGTTGGCAAACATCATGATCAGATTTCCAAAACATGAATTCGAGCTCTTAAGGTAAGATTTACCATGGGAAACATGTCCAAACGCAGTACAGTGTACTAACAATTTTTACCCCGTGGTCATTCAACCGTGAAATTTTGGCCACAAGTTATATGTTACGGTAGGAAGCACATTATAAGTTTCATGTTGCCTACCTTCTTTTAATATGGTGCAAATTTGAAATTTGTTCAAATATCGTCTAACCGTAGTTACGAAATTCAGCTTGTGAACTTAAAAAAGTGACCATTTTACCTTTAGGTTATACTCACTGAAGCGTGACTGACTGATATCTACTAAATATCACATGAAAGGTAGCTAATTAAGAAATACAGCTACATGCCCCTGTATTCAGATATCCTCATAGGTTTTAGATTTAGAAATTACAACATATTTTTATACTTTTTCTTTTGTTTGGTGTTTATGATAGGTCGGAGGCTTGATGATTAAAGTGAACATTTGAGTGAAGCGTTCGTCTCAGTTCTAATTTCTTCCACATACACTCTTTACAATGAATGTATTTGGGCCGTCGGGCCAGAAATATAGGTCACAATGCAGATTATTCGAGAGGGTAACAAAGTATGCCAACAAGCTATTTTAATACCGTAGAATCATAAGATTGCACCAGAGAAAAGTTCAATCTTTTTTTTTTACTGAGTATATAGAGTGGGAAATGTTTATCTCATGATTCAGTGATTTCCAGTGATGCCAAGAAAATGCATATCACATTACGCGCATTACTTTGTGCATTCTGTTAAAAAGTGAAAATAATACTGGAATTAAATTGAATTGAATTTTAGCAAACATGGATAAACGTGTGCTTTGATAAAAACTTTCGTAAAGAGGTAAATGAAACTCATTGGAGAGCCGACTGGAATATTTAGATTTGATGCTAAACTTTGAATTAATAAAAAAGTTGCTAACATCCATAATTATGAGAAAATATATCAAAAATGAAAATTAGAAATCTGTAAAGGTTATGCTACTGCAGTCGGTTTTACGTTCACTCTTCTTCCTTTTATGACCTCCGACTTCATACTTGATAATATATTCCACAGATGTAAGAATAAGAATAGGTTCCGGAGAATCAAAATTTCATTTTGTAGTCCTCAATAACGCGTAAAAATACACGTTTATAAATCGACTTCTTTTGAGCGCAATTGAAGACCTGAATATAAGAACGACCCAAGTCCAATTTTTGGCCAAATTCAGTTGACATGGGAAATTGTAGCTTTGCATGGACCCATCTTGTGTATAAATGATAAACCTTAATTACCCCCGGAAGTGCCTGAAATTAATGAGTTAAATCTTATATGAATGTAAGAATGAAGGACTTGGGTCATTCTTACATTCATATCATAGCGCCCTTCCTTCCCTCATCTCTATAGCAGAATATCATGTATATGAATCAAAGAACGACCCAAGTCCATCACACAAAATGGCCTCTCCACAATTGACGTAAATGTTAATTGTCCTAATGATATATTTTCTAATTTGTATATACAATGTTGCCTTCCCATCAGAGTTAAATGATATGAAGTTTCTTTAAGTTTACTCGAAATGGCCTTCCATGGACTTGGGCCGTTCTTATATTCAGATACTCAATTTCATCGGATGTTTTATCATTATTGGTTATGTTAAAGTAGTCTGATTTGCAGGATCAGGAAAAAATGAAGCATCCTAAACCTTATACCAAAAAAAAAAAATAGAGGACGTGAGAAGAAGTCATTGATTTTGTTACAGTTCGACTTCGTATACTAACAAAAGATCAGATGCTAATCTACAAAGGTTGGAGCATGTCGGACAAGGGCCTGAGAAGATATGTCTTCATAATTACATGAAAGTCAACTTACGACATTCAAACTTGAGGAAAGAAGACGGGTGTTAGGCTTCACTTGAATGGAAAAAATATTGGCATTCAGATACTGCTTGTTGTTTACTGCATTTACTTTTTATGTTAACGCCGTTAGTTAACTTAGCTTAACATTAATTTCCATTTTTTTGGAAAGAATGTCAATTATAGGTTAAACAAAAATTCTTCTTCTCATAATGTGTCTGTTGGTGATATGAGATATGTGCATATACAGTACCATCCATGTCGATGACTAGCACTGTTCCATTAGGAACTGTGAGCTAAATGAGTATAGCTTCTAAGTCTCAGCAAAGAATCCGAGCTAAACAGACCACAAACTTCTCCCATGACGAAATCTCGACAAGTGTAAGTATGTTGACAAACGCTTCCCCCAAGCCTAATAGTGGTACAGCATAGATACTTACATAGGCCTAGTTGCTTTTATAAAGCTTCACGAGCATTTAGAGCTAGTATATTACATCGGCTTTCTCAATGTTTTTCTAAAACCATACTTGCTACATATCTAGCTTTTGTACAATTTCTTTTGGTACTTACTTTTGGGATTTCCCTGGTACTTACGTCAAGTTTGCGTGACGTAGGTCCATAACATACGCATCACAATCAAAATGTATCTTTATTGTCACATTGTTGTGTAATATCTTTTCGATGAAAGAGATGTTCTCGTCAATATACAATTCACCGTTATAAAATTCAGTAAAAGTTATTCTACATGATAAACTTTATGATATTGATAAAATATTTGTAATAATAATTATTTAAAAAAATGTAGGAGGATATATTTTTCTATGAAAACACAAATGCATTCGGGCTTCCTAAAATGATAATCACCCGTGACTAAAGAAAAAAAAAGTAATACGTATCTCACGTGAAAATAAACTAATGAAAACTCATGTCCAATGCACACCAGAGGTCCAATTACCTTTCGTTTTTTTATTGTCGTACAATTACCTTCCGCGTGTAATTAGGGTAATGTGATATATACAAAGACAGAAAAAAGCTACAGAGAGATAAGAATGCGTTTTTGAGGGAGTAATCGATAGAAAAAAAATAATTATGATTTAACCAATGGCTTCTTCGTAGACAACCGGCATGTTATCTGCATTGACATAATCTAGGAATGACCGCTGTGTTGGAAGGGATTCGTTGATATATGCATGATCACTTGCAAGTTCATAGACATGGGTTTCTGTCTGTTCGTCGTCAGCCATGGGCCTCGTGTCACTTGTTCCCACAGTGAACTCAGTTTGTCTTAATGGAGATGTCGGGCGGGAAAATAGTTTCAGAGGCATGTAACCTGTTGAAGTATTCCCTTCAGGAAGATCCTGCAGAAAATGAAAATGGATAGTAGTTATGTTCTTTAAAATCATTATTTTCAAGACTCACATAATTTATGTTTAGACACACACACACACACACACACACTCTCTCTCTCTCTCTCTCTCTCTCTGATGAATTGTGTAAATTGTTGTTAACATCATTCAAGCAGTTTTCTATCAATCGCGCCCGCCAGTTTAGGCATTCTTAAAGTTTGAAAATATAATCACTTATCTGTCATGTCTAAATCACAGTTTGCAGAACTAAACCAAAGTTAGCCTAGTCCGCAAGGTTAAATCTCATTCCAGCGTTAAAACAGTGACTAAAGACACAAGTGACACTGTATTGAATTTTAATACGCCTTTGTGCGATACCTTTTTGTATTGAAGAAACAAAGTCACCTTCAGCTTTGATAATCATTTTATTTACAAACTCACCATTAATACTTTTCCTTCGACAATAACAGGCGATGTAGTTATCCTCAGTCCATCATTCCCCTCCTGTGAGGATGTCTGTCGTTCTCGTTCACAGGATGGCACTTTGGTCGACATCAGGTTTGCAGTTTAGATGTTTATTGAAGATATTAGGGGAAAATATGGCAAAAATAAATTATTCAATTTGGTTATTTTGTAAGCGACATGGATGATTAATTGAAAACACAAGAAGTAAGCAGAAATATTTATATCTGGAAGATTCTATATAGCTTGTATCAGATGATTATGCGTTTATGTCCACAGATATTCGGTACAATCAATGGAAAATCTATTATTGGAGATATCTTTTACATCTCTTAACATCGTATGACCATGTGTCATGCAGGCTCTGTATTCATGGTTAAAAGAGTGCGCTTTGGTCTTTGCGTACATATTAAAAGCAGAATCCATATTTTGAATATTGAAGTTACATCTGGTAAATATCTTGTAAAACTAGCTAAATTTCTTTTCAAATGATCCTGTATTTTGAAACCTTGGGTACAAAGGAAAAATTCGTCATTTAGTTTAATCATATTATTTTCATTTCTCTTTACAGCGTTGTGTTGAGATTACCAAGAACAAAAAATAAAAAGGCTTGTGCCGCTTGAGTAGCAGTGAGGCGAAAAGAAAAACACCATGAATTCATTTTTTATTATGGATCCTTGGTCTCCCAGTGTTTCCGGTAAATCAAATATTGTTTAATGTCAAAATAAAATAGTTGCAAGTGTAATTTCTTTTCATCTACTGCAGAAATACTCTTAAAGTTATAATTTGTTTACACCTTTTCCATTGCAGTGAAACCTTGTCACTAGGGATTTATTTTTTGGTCTTGTTCATTGTAATACCATGTTTTAGGAAAAGATTAAAGATATAATACAGACCACTTCTTGTACAGATAATGAGTCTGCCTAAATTCCCGGTTTTATTCCCTAGATGATCATGAGAAATATTTATCATTACAATTATATCTACGTAAATATTGTAATAACACTACTGAACTGGCCTTTGGTGCCGTTTACTGATAATTACAAAATTGTATCAGTCATCAAGCGTGCAACTGCAGATATTACGAACACGAGATGGCGCTATAATGCAGGATTAGGGCTTGCCGAATCGAATGGTTATGATTACATTTAGCTTCAGTTCAGTTCCGTTTTTAATTTATTTTTGCGTTCCGTTTTTAATTTATATTTGCGTTCCGTTTTTAATGCAATGTACAAAAAGTAACAAGATTTAACAGGATATCAGGAATTGTGTGAATTGTTTTAAATACGCAATATGGAGTACATACAGAAAGATATAATGAGGGAAATCTCTATACGATAGGATGCACTTCGATTGAAGATTTGAGAGAGAAAATAATTGAAGCGTTTGTTCGCAAAAACCGATAAGTCTATTTTTGAAGATTTTGAATTACTGTCTCTGTCATAAAGTATAAAGTAATACCTTTTAAATGATATATTGGTCACTACATATAAAGGTACATTTTTGAAGTTATGGTCAGAAGAAGCAAAAATTTTCTTATCATTCTCTTTATTTTTTTTGACCTTTAATGGTAAATATCTCCATTTGGCAAATATGGATCGGTTTTTGCGAACAAACTCTTCAATTGTTAAAATTGGAAAAGCAGGGGCCACCTCCATGCGTAGAGCAGTTTGATTGCGAATTCGGAACAATGAACATTCCGTAAAATGTATGTTCACGAAGGCCACTTTTTTTCTCTTTTACCACTGCTATCGTTGATTGATTCTGAAGTCAGAAACTGAATGTTTGATTTCACAATGATCCCAAAGTAAAACTGCAAGAGGCAGGAATAGCTTGAGTGAATAATATTTGCATGCAAATCACATGGTACACGTTAGCTGCATACCCCCCCCCCCCCCCCAAAAAAAAAAAATGAAAAAATTAACCTTTGAGGTATAAAAAAAAGGCAAAGAAAAACGAGGAGAAAAAATAATAGTACAAAAAAAAAAAATGAGAGGCAGCAAATCCCATTCCTCCCCGAAGGTTCAACTAGAAAATTTTTTCCGTTATAGGAGACCTCCGGATGATTTCCACATTTTTACATGTGAACAAGTATAAATTAGTTATACTGGGGATAAAGTTTCTGAATTTATGATGATTTGGATGAAGAATAATGTCCGCAATTTATAGCAAATTGAAATGAACAAGCGTGACGAAATGGTCCCTTTAAAGCGCGGGTATGATTGACCCTTTACGCTCCCCCCCCCCCCCCCCATAAAGCATTGCTCGGAAGCTGTTTTGAACTGATATGTAAAGGAAAAATAAGAAATTCATTATACCGTTAGACTTTCTCCTTTCCCTAGAGACAATCAGTGCGACGATGAGTATCACAAGGAAGACGAATGTAACAACCAAGCTGACGAGGGCGATTGTGTATTCAGTGCAGCTTTCTCTCTGGCAATCTGTACGGTAAGGATTATACGTGGAGGAGGGATGCATAAATTAATGTTGCTCTTCTCTGCTTCGAAAGATTACATGACAATGGAAGAAGTAGAAAGGATCAGCTCTCCCTATCCTCTTTTTAAACAATATTGTTTAAAGTCCGTACGTTTATTTATCTTTGAGGGGGGGTGAAGATGTTAAAGAAAATTATCATCGGACGATAAACATATATTCTTCTGTTATTCCTTGATTAACATACAAACAGTAATCTCATTATAGGTCCATGTCTCAATGCGACATTTTGGCAATAACACACGAAATACTCTATATATTCGTTTTTCTCTCCAAGAGATAATGTAGCATAGCTTCCTCGCAAAAAAAAAAAACTGTTAATTACCGCCAGGAGGTTTCCATTCCCACACGAACATACCATGACTAGAAAAAGAAATACCGTATGTCTCAAAAAATTATAACGGGACTGAGTGTGCAATGATTACTTAAAAAAAAAAAACTAAATCAATGCAAATACTATTTTAGGGTATGAAACTAAAACTTTTTACCCACATCTTACAGAAACCCTATACCGATTTCTTTCAGGGGTCAAAGAGATTTGAGGAGTTTTGTAGAGAATGTCAGGAATCCCTTCCTACCCAAGTTATGTTCATTATGTTAACAAACATTTGTAGAATCAGACCAATGACATGCTTTACAATGATTCACATTTTTCTGTGACCACTTAACCAAATTAAATCGGATTTTCTGAAAAAATATAGCTAAAATGTTACACTTTATGACCCGGAAGTAGCATTTAGACAGTTTAATTCCATTTGAAGTTATCATTGCGAAAATCCGCTTAAGACATACTATATATATATATATATATATATATATATATATATAGTAGCGTCAGCAGCCTGTCCAACATCGTTTTGGTCTAAGCAAGCCAGCTTTCCGGTGTATGTGTGTGGTTTTTTTTTTTTTGGTTTTTTTTTCTCCTTATCATCATACCTATAGTTCCTTTGCGGAGGTTATGCACGGCCTAGAAAAGAAAACATACCCCGTTTATACTAAGGAAAAAGCGGGTTCTGAAACCCCCTGTAGCCGCTTCGAGCAGGCTTTCAGCTCAGTATAAACAGACAGAATTCAGAAAAGGCGATCCGGTCGGGTCGGGTCCGGTCGGATTCTAAAACCTCCTACGGGGGGAGGTTTCAGAACCCGCTATAGCAGGCACGAGGAGGCTCGACAGCAGTATAAACGCTAGGGGGTTCGAAAAGCCGCTTTTTTGCCGACCCGGAAGTTATCACTGGAGGTCATCGCGCGTTCATGATGTAAACAAGCAACTGCACCGGATCGCGAACCCACTTTGTTATAAATTCGTGCTCAGCAGTCACGTTTCCGCGCGAAAGTGATGCCACGAAAGCGCGCGCCGGTTTTCGGAGGGGAATTCGGTTACTATAGGAACGGAAGCCGTTACCCTGCTAAGACCCGCTCGGGCCTGCTTTCGCTCGCGCAGTATAAACAGACGAGAGCCCGCTTTTTCGTAGCGGGTTTTCGAACCTTCTCGAGGCGGCTCGAAAACCCGCTCGCAATATAAACGGTGAATTAAGAGACCGGAATGGACCGTGAATTGTCTCAAGCGCCTTGGATTACTTACATCCCAAAGTCGTTGACGATTATGAAGGTCAGTCGATAGTAACATAGCTATTACAATGGAATGTGTCCTCCTTTGTTTGTTACATACCTTTGTCTAATAAAAATGTGTACATTTCCATTCTGAAGTAGCCGAGCTTTCTTTCTATTGTTATCATTTATATGATTGTAATAATAATAATAATGATAATAATAATAATAATAATTATTATTATTATTTTTATTTTTATTATTATTATTATTATTATTATTTCGGAAGAGGCTTAAAAAGGTCAAATGGATTTTTTTTTCTCTCTCTCTCTCTCTTACTTCTTTTCGTTAAAGGGAAGGTAAATCCAAAGAACAATGTGGATTGAGTGAAAGCAGCAACATTAGTAGAACACATCAGTGAAAGTTTGAGGAAAATCGGACAATCGATGCAAAAGTTATGAATTTTTAAAGTTTTGGTGTTGGAACGGCTGGATAAGGAGAGTACTAGAGGATATGACGTATGAGTGGACAACAATACAAAGAAAATATAAAGGAAATTCAACAAAAATTCACTTTTCTAGAATTATGAAAGAGCAGTGGACCAACCGCTTTCAGAAAGCAGGGGGAATAATTGTTACCCTTAACATATATCAATATCAAGTTGATGGAATTTGTAATTTTCATGAAAAATGGATTTTTGCAGAATTTTCTTTATATTTTCTTGGTATTGTTGTCCACTCATTCGTCATAACCTCTAGTAGTCTCCTCGTCCAGCGGTTCCAACATCAAAACGTTAAAAATTCATAACTTTTGCGTCGATTGTCCGATTTTCCTCAAACTTTCAGTAAAGTGTTCTACTAATGCTGCTGCTTTCACTCAATCCACATTGCTCTTGGGGTTTATCTTCCCTTTAAGAAACGTATCTACTTCATAAATTCATCGCCAAGGAACATGAATCCGATAAATATTGTTTATATTTCAGGTTAAATCCTTAAGCAAAAGCAACGAATTGCTTGTACAAGTAATCACCGTAGTGACTATACAGAATGCACCCTGCAAAGAACCAGACAATGAGAGTAATGAGCCGTGAATATCGACACAGCCGCCGAAGTGCATTTGATCTAGTGAGCAAAAACACTCGGATTTCAATCAATTTTAATTCATGAATTTAGATTTTCATAATTTACCGTCGTCAGCATCGATAGATGGAAGCATGGTTGATATTCGTGTCGCCACTGGATGTGAGGTAAGATGAAAAACAAACGAAAACGTATTCAAGGTAGAATACCTCCATATTCAATGATTATTCGCCTTAAAGCTTCAACAAGACCTAAACAGGATTGAAGACTGGGATGAAAAAACAAAACAATAGATGATGGTTTTAAGCACTGAAAAATGAGTATATGAATATAAGAACGACCCAAGTCCATGGAAGACCATTTTTCGAGTAAACTTAAAGAAACTTCATATCTTTTTTGTTTGTCCAATAATATTCTATTTAACTGTGATGGGAAGGCAACTTTGTATATACAAATTAGAACATATATTATTATGACAATTAACATTTACTTTAATTGTGGAGAGGCCATTTTGTGTGATGGACTTGGGTCGTTCTTTGATTCATATGGACTTGGGTCGTTCTTTGATTCATATACATGATATTCTGCTATAGAGATGAGAGAAGGACGAGAGAGGGCGCTATAATATGAATGTAAGAATGACCCAAGTCCTTCATTCTTACATTCATATAAGATTTAACTCATTTATTTCAGGCACTTACGGGGGGAATTAGGATTTATCATTTATACACAAGATGAGTCCATGCATAAGCTACAATTTCCCATGTCAAACTAAATTCTGCCAAAAACTGAACTTGGGTCATTCTTATATTCAGGTCTTCAAAGGAAAGGTATTGACAATGTGTAAGAAAAGATGAAAGGTTCAACAAGTATATCATATAAACAACCATTACGCCTGTTGCGACACGGATTGTCGCCCCTACACGGATTGTCGCCTCCTACTCGGGGCGACAATCCGTGACGGGCGCTGGCGGCACGGATTGTCGCCCCCGTCACGGATTGTCGCCTGGCGACAATCCGTGACGCTTGTGCAGTTCCCAGTTTTTGACCTCGAAGGCGACAATCCGTGTTGGCAAAAAATTTGTTGCGACACGGATTGTCGCTCCGGGCTCGGGGTGGCTCCTCCGGTGTTAAGCTTTGGTTGGATGGGTATGACTGGTAAGTTATGCGTATGTGTGTGTGTGTGTGTGTGTGTGTGTGTGTGCGTGTGTGCGTGTGTGTGTGTGTGTGTGTGTGTGTGTGTGTGTGTGTATTTTGAGCTGCATGATATGTGATGTGTATGATTTGTTGTGTGTGTTTGTGTGTGTATGTGTGTGTGTTTGGAGTATAATAATACAATATGTAGAAACTGTTACATGTGTGGTGGTTGTATAGTGGTAGTGGTTTGTTTGTCTGTGTGTATACATGTGCCTGTATGCTTACGTGTGTACGTGGAATATAGTGGCGCTACTGTGGCAATACAAACGCCTTCAGAGTGTATGAGCACGTGTTTAAAGAATTCACACCAGCGTTGATCTAAAAATAGCATGGGTGTGTCAACCAATATCAGCGGTGAGGCGGGCTAGGCGAGAGAGAGACCGAGAGAAAATACATACGAGGGAGGTACCCTCCCCAAATGTTATTTGTCGCTGTTCATTTTTCACTGAAGTCATTTTCTTCCATCCGTCTTATAAACTAGAACGTCCATACCAATATTCTTTGTCCCAGAATAGGTTCGGCATGCTTTATGCGTGAGCGAATAATTTCCACACGCCGTAAAAAAAAAATTGTCAATCGTTAGTTGATTTTAGCACAAACGAACTGCCATTGCACACCGCTAATACATACATACTACAAACACCAACAAACACGCAAACAAATCCTCATAATGCAAATAAACCAACTCAACACTTTTTTTTCCTTGATATTTATTGATTTCATACAAATCATTCATAAATCGACCAATTCTGGGTGTAACATGAACAAAAAAAGTTACAAATGGCAATTCGAAACACAAACAAATCCATTTGTCAATTTATACCACAAATAATCTCACTTCAACATATAGTAGATAACTCGATTATAGACCAACCCCACTAATAATGTCTTCACAAGAAAGTTTTGACATGTAGGGCTCTACCAAACCTATATTCCTTGAATATATTGCTTTGGATCATGTAACACCTTCTTACTTACAAGGGCATATACATAAAAAAATACACAAATACATTACACAAATCTAGAATGAAATCAGTCATAAAAAAGCCCGACCACCCCCTCCCCTCACCAACCGAAACAAATCTAGAGCCTACATCTATCCTAAATATTAAATCCTACCAATATCTGTCATACCATTTATATACTATCCTTCTTCAAATCCAATCCCCAACCCACCAACCCCTGATTAAACAAAACCTAAATCATCCCACACCCACATTCACCAACCCAAATACATAATACACACACACACACGCACACACACACACACACACATACGAAGGTTCGTTATTCCGAAGTTTCGTTTTTTCCGAGGCTTCATTTATCCGAAACACACAACTCCCTATACCTATGAGGTTCGTTGATCCAAAAATGAAATTCGGATTAACGTACCTTAGGAATAATGAGCCTTCGGACGAATGAGCCTTCGGACGAATGAGCCTTCAGAATAACAAACTTTTGCAATAACGAAATGTGACCCCCTTCCTACATACCGACGCACACCCGAACCGATACCACATTCCTTCCTGATGAAACGATTTCCCAATGTTGATAAATAAGACATGATGGACCGTATGCAGAAAAGCAGCATCCGCCCGCACGCAAGCTCCACTCCGAATTCATATACAAATCTGCCAAACAAACTCATCAAATTCAAAGCTGCTGATAAAATCAATATCAACGTTTATGCCAGCAACAGCTTCCTACGTATCCCTCCCCACGCGCAGCTAAAAAACTCATACGCAAAAAACTGACATAATAAACACATTCTTCCATCACACACACACACACACACACACGCACAAACGGACACTAAATTATCATGTGCACGCGCACATACACACTTCCTTGAAACCTCACCATGACTTTTTACATGGCATGTTTGCATGGATGTAGCCATGTAAGTTATGTGTTAGTATTTCAATGACTATGTCCAGAACGATATTACCCAGCAAAATGTGCTTCGAGGGCGGGCGACAATCCGTGCCGCCAGCCCTCGTCACGGATTGTCGCCAGGCGACAATCTGTGACGGGGGCGACAATCCGTGCCGCCAACGCCCGTCACGGATTGTCGCCCCGAGCAGGAGGCGACAATCCGTGTATATAGGGGCGACAATCCGTGCCGCAACAACGCCCCTCTTAAATCTGTTGAATGCGTAAAATACTTGAGTGTAACCATCACTTCTGATTTGAAGTGGACCCAGCACAACAATGATAGTATCAACAAAGCATAAAGTTCTTGCATTTTTAAGACAGAATCTCTGGAAATACCTGTAAATAAATTGTATCATAGTGTTGATAGCACTAGAATGGAAATGAATTACGATGGAGACACACAGTGTGCAAAAATCTTGACGTAATTGAAGGAGGCAGACTTAACCAAACGAAGGAGGAAGAGAAGAAGAATAGCAAGAACAATGTGGTGTTGATTGTTAAAGGGATGGTTAAGTATTGGTGGAGATGATGATTAGGCTTTTAACTTTTTGCGAGGTACCAAGAAACATTCTTGGCCTAACATTCTAAGAGGAATTCAAAGTTTATTAGATGAAAAGCGGTTTGGAATGGCCGAGACATCCAAAAACAATGTAAAAGGCGGGACCTTTTATTAGAATAATTGCTTTGTTTTGGATATCTCAGCTATTTTTGAGCCAATTTTTATCAAATAAGAATAAAACGTTGATTTCCTCTTAGAATTAACTTTTCCTCCATATTTCATAAGAGATCTCTTATTATCTCATCAGAAAATGTTAGAAACCTGAAGTTATGACTAAACCAAAATCATACTATCCCTTTAATACTTCATTATACACTGGATTTCACAAAAATGACAATCCATTCATGATAAATAAATGATAAATGGAGTTTATATATTATTAGCAGTTGTCTGACTCTGAACTAAAATAGGTAGACTTCATCTTGAACTAGTTATAAATAAAACTCTGAAAGTAAAAATCTGAATTTGATTTTTTTTGACATGGTGTAATTGGTTCTTGTATGTAGACGCATGGATTACATAAAGAAAGGAAACAATAAAGTAGACAAAAAAAAAGCAATGAAGCAAGAAATAACAAATGCAATATTATATGTGACCGAAGAGAATCAAAACTACTACTACATTGAACGCCGGATTGTTTGGCAATGTTAAGCAAATGGCGGTGGTTTTCACACTATAAGATAGGCCTAAATTACTTACCATGGTCTGTAACAATTGTTGAAGGTGTACATGTAGTCAATGTTGTCGTCTCTATGACATTTTCTAAATAATAATAATAATAATAACAAATCATTAGTGAGCTGTTCCCAGTCACACACACGAGGGCTCTTCTCAATAGTCACCTCCTGTAAAAGAAGAACATTGGTTTTAGGGTATACCTGTGTAGCAGTGGTGGATTCTGAAGGAAGGGGATGGGGGAGGCGCACCGGCCACCCACCCCATTTCTTTATGTTTTTCTTTTAAAAAAGAAAAAAAGGAAAGGAAAGGGGCCGTTTGCAACCCCCCCCCCCCCCCTTTCTTGCAGTGGCACAAAAAAAATTGTACTGATTTCGGTTTTGTTGTTCTAGTTGCTTGTAAGCCCCCAAAACTCGGGAGCATTTCTTTCTTTTTTTCTTGTTTTGCGTGTCAGGTGACATTACCCGGAAGAAGCACCAGAAATATTGTTGCACCCCTATCCTTTTACGTAATTCCTGCATCCGCCCCTAGGTTATGATATGTCATATATTTAACATCCTTACTTTATGAAAAGGGAACTGACAGGGCTGAAGTGTAGCACAGACTTATTTCTCTGTATCAAAATGGAACAGGTTGGACATGTTTTAGCACAATGAAAATAAACTATGTTCATTTTTAGACCCAAACAAATTTCAAACAATTATTTACACGTACGCGTAGCTTAAAGAAGTATACAATATCAGCATGAACTATTACGCACTTCTTTGAATCACTGTTCTTTCTTCAAGTTAACGTAAGCATGCTTTTTAAATGGAGCTTGAATAAGATAAACTACATCGGCATTGGTTTAAGTATTTTACTTTGTATAGATAAAGGGTAATGATACCAATACCCAATTACACCTAGATACACACATGTTTCTATGAAGGTCTTTCAATTTTCAAGTGGAGTTCTTCAGCAAATTGGTTAAACGGACACTTAGCGCTGACTCGATTCAAGTGACCGAGGCGGCAATAAGTGCCATCCTACATGGTAGAAAGGTCCCTGTATCTTTAAACATAAAAAGACCACACCCATCCCCCTTAATTAATCATTAATATTAACATCTTTGATATCGTAATCTCAGCTTTTCTCTCTATTCAGATTTTAATTTCTAAAGTTATACTTATCCAATGATTGGATAAGAAAAATAAGTAATTAATTATTGTGTATAAGTAGAATGCCCTATATCCATCTCAAAGAGGACTGGTAAAACCGTGTTCTTTCTACATACCTTTCACTGTCAAGTTGGAGAAGAAACACCTCTGCCCTATGTTGAAATCAATGCGGCAAAGATATTGTCCCTGGTCATTCTTTGACACATTTCGGATAATAAACTCAACATGGCTGTTCCTGTGTGATTTAATGCTGTACTTTCCCTTGAAATCATAGTCGTCATCACGCCCATATAGATAGGTTCCCAATGTATCACCATCAAATATCAGATCGATGGCCAGCACGATAACAGCAGTAAGATCAGAATCGGTAGAGTTCCAGCAGGTGATAATTTTATTGTCCCCAGTGAAAGCTTCTTCGTTTGGATGATATATTTCACGACCCGAACATTTTCGGGAGATAACTACATGATGTTGTCGTGCACAAGGAGAGAAAATGGGAAAATAATATTTTTACTATGACAGCAAACGAGGCAGATAAAGTAATAATGCTAATCTCTGATGAAATACAGAATCAAAACATAGCAAGGCTGTCAAAGTACCACTCCCTTGAGTTTTGATCGACGTGTTTTTTTCTTTCTTTCTTTCTTTTTCTTCGTAGGCGAAATGAAATTCACCGGTACGATTTTTCTTATCATCCTACGGGTAACCGATATGAGTTATAAAGTCGTCTTTTAATCGGAAAAGAATATTTTTACTATGACAGCAAACGAGGTAAACAAAAGTTATAATGCTTATCTCTGATGAAATACAGAATCAAAACATAGCAAGGCTGTCAAAGTACCAATCCCGTTGAGTTTTGATCGTGTTTTTTCTTTCTTTCTTTTCCTGCGTAGGCGAAATAGGATTCTCCGGTACGATATTTCTTATTATCCTCCGGGTAACCGATATGAGTTATAAAGTCGTCTTTTAGTCGGAAAAGAATATTTTTACTATGACAGCAAACGAGGCAAACAGAAGTAATAATGCTAATCTCTGATGAAATACAGAATCAAAACATAGCAAGGCTGTCAAAGTACCAATCCCGTTGAGTTTTGATCGTGTTTTTTCTTTCTTTCTTTTCCTGCGTAGGCGAAATAAGATTCTCCGGTACGATATTTCTTATTATCCTCCGGGTAACCGATATGAGTTATAAAGTCGTCTTTTAGTCGGAAAAGAATATTTTTACTATGACAGCAAACGAGGCAAACAGAAGTAATAATGCTAATCTCTGATGAAATACAGAATCAAAACATAGCAAGGCTGTCAAAGTACCAATCCCGTTGAGTTTTGATCGTGTTTTTTCTTTCTTTCTTTTCCTGCCTAGGCGAAATAAGATTCTCCGGTACGATATTTCTTATTATCCTACCGGTAATCGATATGAGATAAGTCGTTTTTAGTCTGAAATTATCGTAAAGATAGTATAGTATAGAATAGCATTGTAAACTAATGATATTCATTCATCAACGGGAGTAATACAACACATCGTTGATGTTCCCAGTGATAACGCGTGTGGTCTAGAAAAAAAAAATCCAAGTGAGAACAAATAGAATTTAAAGAAACTCACCATAGCTAGGTTGTAAACATATAACGGCAATCCAAGCGACATGCAACTGCAGTAACGTATCCATTATAATATTCACTAACGGTCAATAAAACGTACACAGCAGACTTGTCCGGAGAAGAAAACTATGTATAAATAGGGAAGAGCTGTGCGGACATAGCAGACATTGTACTATCAGCTTTACACCGACCTTCACTTTCAAAACAACCAGCTACTATTAAAGCTCATTTTTATGCCATTCTTATGTGTCACACACTTTAGTTACAGTTTCAGTTATCAACATGAGTATTCTTAGTTCTAAGCCTTTCATATTTTTTTTTCATATAAAGCACTGCGAATTTTGCGCGCAAGTGCCCACGTCACAATTTACAACGCGAACATTCATAGCAGCTTGTGTTGTATTACCCTCTCAACTTTGCATAAAGGTACAACACTCTTGACTAATAAAACAAATAAGTGTTCTTTGGGGACACTCACTGGGTAGCCTGCCCAGATTTTTTTTTGGCCGGAATATTCTTATCATTGCGAATATAAACAAATCTGTGGAAGAGTTCGGTTTTTTACTATATACAGTGTAAGCACTTCTAGTATTCCACAATCAAAACCAACACACTGCAGGATGTCACTTTTTTGTCACTTGATATATGACAATACATTCCACAGAGAAAAGAATATTATAGGCTCCATTTGATAGAGATTTGATGTTAATCTTCAATAATAGGTAAAGAATGCACATTTGAAAACTTTGTTTCTTTAAAGGTGAGTTCTATCGTGTGTTTCATTATCATAATTGGTTAATTCATTCCAAGGTTAAATAAGGTAGTATGATTTGCATTTTTCATAAGAAATAGAGTGAAAAGAATGACAAGAACTCAATGATTTTATTACAGGTCGATTTGGTATATTATCAAAATATCACATGTTAATCTACAGTCAAAGTTTGAAGCATTACCACAGAAGATATATCTTCATATTTATAAATGTCAACTTCGGACATCTAAAACTTATAGAAGGCAGACAGATGTCAAGTTCCATGATGATTGTGAAATATTTTCGTTTTCATATAGTAGAAAACAATAATATTAAAAAAAAATGTAGTTTACAGCATTTTCTTTTAAGACAATATCTTTAATAACGTCGTTGGTTTGTTACATGTCTTAATACTTATCATTATTAATCATTTCGGGGAAAGAAGGTCAAATACTATTGTTAAAATTGTATGTACTATTATAGATATTCAAGTGAAATTCAAAAGAAAAATCATGGTAACAAACTTAAATGTGCCCTGACATACTTAATCTAGCATTAATTTCATTTGCTTCTTTTTTTTTTATATATTCCCTTCTATATCATTGGTGACCCGCTACAACAAAAGGATCCGAAAGTCGGGGGAGTACAATTTTCTGAAAATGGCATTACATTATTCCCTTACTCTTCTACTTTAATTTCATGTATAGTACAACTCATAAATAATACTAGTACTCGGCTGCGGAGATACCGATGATTTTGTTACTGCATGCCAAGTGGTTGAGGAATTGAGAGTTTCGAGAAAAACGCCTTCAAAGTTTTCCTTCCCACGCTGTCATTACCAAGGGAGGAGTGACACTTTTCACCTCTTGACAATAGAAGGTATGCTTCTAGCAACCTCCGCGATGTTCATTCAAGCTTAGCGCCAGCAATCTACTCACGCCCAATCAGTAATCAGGATGTCACGGACTAACCAATAAGATCACTCCCTCGTTGCTAGGGGCGGAGACCAGCTGCGGCGTTAAATCTTTGGACACATTTCTGTTACGTCGAAAGTCGGAAAATCATGGCCCAGAAAAACGCTGATTTCTTGCCTTTCCTTTGATCATATAACTTCCGAGATTTCGGCCGACGATAGACAAAACATTAGTCTACAAAATTATCCCAAACACAGAAATCTGATCGTTTTAACTTATTTTGGTGATCTGACTTCACACTCGATTTTCTCGGCTCAGCCGTAAGCGACTTCAGGATCCTTTTGTTGTAGCGGGTCACGTCTATTGTATGGCTTCTACACTTTGTTACACATTTTAAATCCATTAGAGACAAAATTAATGTGTAAGCAACGTATGTATGTATACATTCTACAATATACCAACACAGTGACAATGAAGGAACCAATCAATCAGTTAATGAAATCATTGTGTATTAAAGTACCTTATGTCAAGTAAGTGTTACTTTCAACTATCAAAAGAAGTTAGGGTTAGAAATTGACATGTGTATTATGGATTTACTATTATATAGTGTGCTTATATTAAAGATATTGTACTATCGAGTCGTTAATTGTGTTTCTGTTTTTGTTTTGGTTCCCAGTGTGTACTTGGGTACAGTACCGTCCGTGTGGATTACTACCACTGTTCCATTAATTAGGAACAGTGAGATAAATGTGTAGCTTATATCAATACTGTGACAAAAAGAATCAGGTTAAATAGACCACATATTCAGGACTTCTCAATGGGTACAGTGCCGTCCGTGTCGATTATTACCGCTGATCCATTAATTAGGAACAGTGAGATAAATGGGTAACTTCTGTTGATACCGTGGAAAAAAAAAAGAATCAGGTTAAATAGACCACATATTCAAGACTTCTCAATACTAATCATGATGAAACCTTTACAAGTACAAATATTATGTTGACAACCGCTTCCAACAAACCATAATATACAATAGTATAGATACTCTAGATCTGTATAAAGTCGGTTACACTGTTACAGTCGCTTTTTCCAGCTCCAAAGAAGAGCTGCTACATAAACAGTTGCTTTCTCAATGTACTTAAAATCATACCTGCTACATATCAAGCTTTGAATAGTTTTTTATTTTAAAATGATATTTCCCTAGTAATTACCAACAAAATTTCGTAAGGTAAGTCTCTAAAATAAGCATCACAATCAGAGCATGTCTTTTTTTTTCCTATTTTTGTGCCATATCGTTTAGATGTAAGACACGTGTTTTAACAGAAACAGATTGCTGGTCTCATTTCCTCGTTGATACAATTCACCGTTACATAGTTCAGTTTCAGTTCCTCATACAGTCAGTGTTATAAATTATTAAAGGGAACATAAACCCAAAGACCAATGTGGATTCAGTGACAGCAGCATCATTAGTAGAACACATCAGAAAGTTTGAGGAAAATCGGACAGTCGATGCAAAAGTTAGGAATTTTTAAACTCTTGGTGTTGGAACTGCTGGATGAGGAGACTACAAGATGTTACGACGTATGAGCGACAACAAGATAAAGAAAATATAAAGGGAATTCCACAAAAAAAAAAATCATTTCCATGAAAATTACACATTCCATCAACTTGATACTGACATATGTTAAGGGTAGCAATTATTCCCCCGTGCTTTCTGCAAGCGGTTAGTCAAGTGCTCTTTCATTATTCTAGAAAAGTGAACTGTTGTGGAATTCCCTTTATAATTTCTTCATATTGTTGCCCACTCATACGTCATAACCTCTAGTAGTCTACTCATCCAGCGGTTCCGACACCAAAACTTTAAAAATTCATAACTATCGCATCGATTGTCCGATTTTCCTCAAACTTTCACTGACGTGCTCTACTGATGTTGCTGCTTTCACTCAATCCACATTGTTCTTTGGGTTTATGTTCCCTTTAAGTGTACGATACCCATAAAAATATGTACAATAATGATGGCAACAACTGATATAAAGGCAATATTGGTCGTTTATAAAAGGGAAAATCCAGTCCAAATGTAAGTTAGTCTCATAAGAAAGAAAAAAAAACATACTACAGGTTCATCGGTTTAAATGTGATCGAAATCGGATGAAAAATAGCGAAGTTGAAGTTTGAAGTTTCGCTATTTTTTTTTCTTTTTTTGGGGGGGGGGGTGGAACAGTTCTTGAACAGTCAATATGAATATGCAAATGGAAGGTCAGCATGTCACTCCCTCACAACTTACCATATAGTTTGTACGTAAAATTTGGAAATTTCCAGTTTTTCATTCAAACGTAATTATGCCGAGGCCCAAATCCTCATATATCTTACTGATGACTATTCTGAAGTTATTCAACCAGGAATACTATAATGTTCAGACTTCGATGACAGAATCATTGAGTTTTCGTCATTTTTTCGTACACGATCAATGGAAAATTGTGACGGTATGACATGGTTAGCTGGCTCATTTGGATATTTATATACCCACTTTAGAGGATCTGTTTTCGAAAAATTATCCAAACTTCAAATTGTCATAACTTCCTTATTTTTCATCCAATTTCAGTCATATTTTTACCGTTGAACTCGTAATTTTTTTCTCTTTTTCATTAGACTAACTTATATTTGGACCTGATTTCCTCTTTAAAATGGCACAAGTGCAGTCGGGCTTCCTGAAATAGTTACTAAATCACAAGTGACTAAAGAAACAGCGAGAAATGTTAATGCTTAACTCACGTGCAAATGAACTGAAGCAATTCACACCAGAGTACAATCACTTATATTTCTTGTATCGTCGTACAAGAAGCTTTCCCGTGTGTGTGTATATATATATTACACAGAGAGAAAGACAGACAGACAGGAAAACAGAGAGCTAAAGACAAGAAAGACTGCGCTTTTTGTATTCGTTTTCGAGAGAGTAATGGAAAGAAGGAAAATATGATTTAACCAGAGTTTTCTCGTAGACACCCGGCACCTATTCTATATTGGCGTATGACCGCTCTGCTGCATGGGATACGTTGATGTACGCATGATCACTTTCAAGTTCATAGACATGGGTTTCTGTCTGTTTATCATCAGACATGGAACTCCTGTCACTCGTTCCCACAGTGAACTCAGTTTGTCTTATCGGAGATGGCTGCCGAGGAAAGAGTTTCAAAGGCATGTAACCCTCTGAACTGTTCTTTTCAGGTGAATCCTGCAAAAAAAAAGAGAGTATGATTTCTTGTTTTAAATCTCACTCTTTTCAAGACTAATATTGAAGACTAATATAATGAATGTTTATTCAAGGGGTCATGTCCCCCCACCCCCACCCCCTCTCTCTCTCTCTCTCTCTCTCCCTCTCTCTCTCTCTCTCTCTTTCTCTTTCTCTTTCTCTTCTCTACGACGTGTAGAATGTGGTTTACATCATACATGCAGTTGCATCTAGGGTCTGATAGACATCGTTTCAATGTAATGTTTGAATCATATTTTGCAGAACTAAACCAAAGTTATTACATAGTCCACAAGGTCAAATCTCATTCAACGTGAAATAGTGGGTTGGTAAGGCCGATTACAGTTTGTGATACGCTTTTGCGCCTTTATCTATTTTGTACTTAAACATCTTGATCTAAAAAATTAGCTCATGTTCAAACTTACCATGATGGCTTTTCCTTTGATATTAAGAGGAGATGTTATGACACTGAGTCCATCATTTCCTCCCCCTGATGACGTCTGTTGTTCTCGCTCACAGGATGGTACTTTGGTTGGTATTGAGTTTGCAGATGAAGTGTTGAATAGAGATATCAGTAAAAATAATGGGCAACAAATGTTCAATTATTTTTTTTTTGTAATCGACGTGGACGAATAAAACACAAGAAGTTACCAAATATGTATGTCCACAAGATTCTACAGTTTTTATCAGAAAATCATGAATTTTGTGTCCTTTGATATTCGGTAATATCAATGGAAAATCCTATGTTGGCGATATCCTATAACTGTCCTCTTAACATCGTATGATTTTGTGTCATGCGGGCTCTGTAAAGGACATGTGTGACCGTGCACCACAAAACGAACAAAACGCACACACTGATTTTGCGTGAGGACTGAAAATAAGTGAAATGGGTCAACCTGGCCGATCTTCACTTTTTCATATTTTCTGAAAGAGCAAGTCTTCTTTTAAGTGTGTTTTTTAGCAGTTTATCTCGAACACTTTTGGTAGAATAGTGTGATTAGGTGTGTCTGTAGAGTCCCTTTTTCATTTCTGAAAAACCTTGTACACACTCTTCACTTTGAACTCTAATAACTTTTGAAAAGATAGCGCTACTGCTTTGAAAGTTGGCATTGATTATGGAGAGAATTTGTTAATGAGGCATGCTTAATTTCAGTTTAATTAATTCCTTCATTGTTGTTACTCTGGTGGTTTACTCCCTGTCTTTTATTTTTGTCCCATTCATCCAAAACCAGCACGGTTTGGTAAAGATTAAGCGCTTGAATAGACACTGTACTTCAGAGTCTCTTTTCTCAGCCTCACACTTTTTCTGAGTTTGTGCTTTCTTTCCAATATTTAGATAGGTTAAGAGAGTTTATTTGACTTGAGTTATACATCATTTTAAAGCTTAAAGTCTGTTCTTTCAGAATATGGTCTTAACTAAAAATTCATGCCTGGCGACTTTTTTGTTGTTGTTTTGTGGTGCAGGGTCACATATTGTTAAAAAGTACGCTTTGGTGTATGCGAACACAGTAAAAACAGAATCCATATTTTTGAAAACTGAAGTTAGATCTGGTAAAAAACGTGCAAACCTTGCGATCATTCTTTTTTTATGATCATGTATTTCGCAACCTTGGGTACAAGGGAGAAAGATGTCACTTGGTTGAATTATATTATTTTCACCTCTGTTTACAGCGCTGTATCTAGATTATCAGCAGAGAGGTTTGTGAAAGAAGCTTGTGTAGCAGTGAAGTGGAAAAAAGAAAAACCTCCATGAATTCTTTTGTAATTATCAAGGGGGTCTCCAGTGTTACTTGTAACTCGAATACCGTTTATGATCAGTCCATTACAGACTTGTACCTACGGATTTTTCTCCCTTTTTTGCAATTATAATTCATACCATTCTGTAGGAAAGATACAACAGACCACTTCTTGTACAGACAATGAATGACGAAATTCCCCGTTTTATTCCTTTGATATTAACCATTATAACTATATTTACGTTAATATCGTCATAACAGTTCTGAATTGGCTTTGGGTGCCGTTAATAAATGATTGCAAAAATGTGGCCTTATGGCGCTTAATTTATTGCCGATTGGAAAAAAAAAGTGTGGCTGGCATAAAACTGGGAGTTGCAGCAAATGTGTTTGAAACAGTAAATCTTACGAACACGAGATGGCGCTACACAATTCAGCGTAAGGGCTTGCCGAGTCGAATGTTCATGATTATGTTTAGCTTCAATTCAGTTAAATTCAGTTCAATTTATTTTTGCATTCCGTGTTCAATACAATGTATGCAAAGTAACGTGATTTTACAGAATATCAGGAATTGCATGAATTGTTTTGAATAAGCAATATCGAGTACAATCGCTTATGATAGTAAAGAAAAACATACTATTAGGCAAATCTTTATACGATAGAATGCTCTTCGATTAAAGGAGTTTTGGGGAGAAAAAAGAATAATTGTTTTATGTCTTACATTAGAAATACAGGGGGTCACCTTCATAAGTAGAGCAGTTTGACTGCTCATTAGGAAAGTGAAAATTTTGTTTAATTTAACGAGGGCCACTTTTTCACTTTCAAAACTGCTCTCGTTCATTGAGATAAAGTCAGAAACTGAATGTGTGATTGCATAATGATCCCCAAGTCTAACTGTTTAGAGGCAGGAAGAGGGTGAACGAATTTCATTGGTGTGCAAATCACCTGCAGAGCAGTAGGGCCTACAAGGTAACTGTAGTCCCCCTTCCCCGACACTTTTAAGGTTAAAAAAAAAGAGAGAGAGAGAGAGAGAGAGAGAGAGAAGAATATACATTTATAAGATGACAAAAGAACCCATAGCTCAACGAAGGTTCCGCTTTGACATATTCCTTCTCTTAAAGCGCAGGTGTGTTTGATCCTTGACCCCCAAAACCCCCCTCCGCCAAAAGAGCTCCCTGGCCCCTGTTCTATACTGATACGGAAAATAAGAACAAGTAGTCGTTATACCCTTAGACTTTCTCCTTTCCCTAGAGACAATTAGTGCCACGATGAGTATAACAAGGAAGACGAAAGTAACGCCCAAGGTGACGAGGGAGATGGTGTATTCAATGCAGCTTTCTCTTTTAAGGCAACCTGTAGGGAAAGGAAAAGACGGCATGTCGTGGAATAGGAATGATTATTTATGAAATGTCGCGCTTCTTTATACGAGTAACCAAGAAAGATATATACAGTGTTTGATCAAATGACAATGAAAGGATTTTATAAATCAACCCTCCTTATTTTCTTTTAAAAATGGTTATAAATCCGTTTTATTGTTCCTCTGTTTTGGGGTGGGAGTTTAGGGATACAGAATAAAGATGTAAAATTTATCCTCTGAGTCAGTCGTCACTCATGAATTCTTCTTTTATTCTTGAATTAACATACAGACAGTAATCTCATTGTAGATCCATCTCTCAATTCGCCATTTTTGCGATAGCACACGTAATATCCAAATTACTTTACTTTTTTTCTCTCCCACGAATAATGTGGCATAGCTTCCCTGCAGAAGAAGGAGGTTTACATGTCTACACGAACAGACCATAGATAAACACACACACACACACACACACACACACAAACACACACACACACACACACACACACACATAAATATTCAAGTAGTGACATGAGCAGGCTGACCGGCAGCTCGTTAGTCCAACCTGGCCTACTTTCTGATTTTCTGCTGATTGTAATGCCTAGTTCCTTTGCAGAGTTTATCCATGGCCTAGAAAAGCAAATGTGGACTTCAGAAAGACGAGATGGAGACCAGAATGGACCGTGGATAACCAACAATTGTCCCATGTGCCTTGCATTTTACGTTACATTTCAAACTCATTGAAGTAATATGAAAGTCAATTGATAATGACATCGCGTTCCATTGATAACGTCGCTGCAAATTAGGGATGAGAAAACAGAGATTGTTCAGCTATAAAGTTTGACATTACATATGGAATGTACCACTCTTTCGTTGTTATATTCATTTTTGAAGGAAGTTATCTACTTTATAAATTTACAATCGAGGAACATGAACACGACGCTATTTATCACATTAAATCAAAGGATTGCTTGTACGTACAAGTAATTACTGACAGTTATTGACTACTGAAAGCATCCTCCAAAGGACCAAGCAATGAGTGTAAAGTGTGTTTTGACGATGGGCACAGCCACTGAAGCCAGAGTCTCGAAGCATTGCATCTCGTATAAGCCACAACAACTCAGATTTCAAACAATTTCTAGAATTTAATTTTTATGACTTACCGTCGTTAGCATCGATTGATGGAATCATGGTTGAAGTTGGTGTCACCACTGGATGTAATTCGTTAACGAAGAAACAAAAAAGGTAAGCTCTCATTACCCCCAACCCACCCCCTCCCCCGGCTAAATGTTTGTACTGGTTAGTGGTAAGGTTATATGGTAAAGATTAGGGTTAGGGTTAGGTTTAGAGTTAGAGTTTGGGTAAGGGTTAGGGTTAGGTTTAAGGTTAGAGTTTGGGTATTAGTGTTAGGATTAGGTTCACGATTAGGATTAGGTTTAGCAATCTAGGGTCAGGAGAAGGGTCCGGAGTAGTTGTCCTAGACCCCTTATTACATGTATTCAGAGTGGAATCACTCCATATTCAATGATTATTCGTTTTTAAAGCCTTAACAAGACCTGAACATGATTAGAGACTGCAGGATTAAAAAAAAATAGATGATGGTTTTGAGCACTGACAAATGCAAGGTATTGATAATCTCTAAGAAAAGATGAAAGGTTCAACTCGTGTTTCATCTGAACAACGCCCCTCTAGAATCTGCTGAATGAAGTACTTATAAGCTCGATCAATACTTCTGATTTGAAGTAGACTAGCACACCAATAATACCGTCAACAAAGCAAATAACATCGGAGCAATCCCTCATTTCTAAGACGGAATCTTTGCAAATATCTGTAAAGAAATTGTATCATAATGTAAATAAGACTAAACTGGACGTGAATTAGTCTGAAAGAAACAGTCTGCAAGAATTTTCAGCTAATTGAAGGTCTTTTGAGGCAGACTTAACGAAGAAGGAGGAGGAGGAGGACGAGTAGAAGAAGAAGAAGAAGTAAAAGGTGTTGTTAAAGGTTAATGTACTTCATAATACATTGAAGTTCACAAAATGACAATATGTATCCATGATATATAACATCGCATGAATTTTATAGTCAATACTACTTTTCTTTTCGCAGTTGTCTGGTCCTGAAATTGAATAGGTAGACTACATGTTGAATTGTCAGAGATAGCACTCTGGAAGTAAAAATCTGAATTCGATCTTTCTTAAAGGACAAGTTCACCTTCATAAACATAAGGATTGAGAGAATGTAGCAATATTAGTAGAACACATCAGTGAAAGTTTGAGGAAAATCAGACAATCCGTTCAAAAGTTATGAATTTTTGAAGTTTTTGTGCAGTAACCGCTGGATGAGAAGACTACTGCAGTGTATGTATAACTTAGATGTCACATGCGTACAACAATATAAGGAAAATATAAAGAGAATTTCACAAAATTCCATCTTTTGAAAAAAGTACACATTCCCCTGACTCGTTACCGACAAATGTTATGGGTTATATTATTCCCCCCGCCTTTAGAAAGAGGCAAGTCAAGTGCTCTTTTATTATGCGAAAAAAGTAAAAATATGTTGAATTTTCTTTTACATTTTCTTTATACTGTTGTACGCATATGACTCACAAGCTGTAGTAGTCTCCTCATCCAGCGGTTCCAACACAAAAATTTTAAAAATTAATAACTTTTGCATCGATTGTCCAATTTTCCTCAAACTTTCACTGATGTGTTCTACTATTATTGTTGCATACTCTCAATCCTTATGTTTATGAAGGTGAACTTGTCCTTTAAATTGACATGGTGTAATTAGTACTCCAATCATGTCTATATAGACGAAACTACGTGCATCTGAAACAAATAAAAAATGCAATACGACGTGCGACCAAAGCAAATCCAAAGTTTCCCTATAGTTGATACATTCTCATCAATAGCATGTTCTTTTTGCTACCTACTACGTTTATCGCCGGACTGTTTGGCAATGTTAAACAAATGGCGGTGTTTTTTATACTAGATACATTACTTACTATAGTCTGTTACGATTGTTGAAGGTGTAGGGCTTGCTGTCGATGTTGTCGTCTCTATGACCTTATCTAAAAAAAAAATAATCATGAGTTACCTATAAGTAGCCATGATAAAAAAAAAAAAAAAAAACATGGGCGTACGTACTCGAGCAGGATTTGAAACTACGACCTCCTGATCTCCGGACAGGGAGCGGAAGCTTGGTGGTCTAGTGGAGATGACGCCTGTCCGGAGATTAGGAGATCGTAGGCTCGAATCTTGCTCGAGTTCGGACGCCCATGATCTTTTATCATGGCTACTACTAAAACACTGATCAATTCAATGCATATTTAAAAGGATGTAGGGCAATTTGTCAATCAGTTGCAATGAAAACATCTCTACGGAAGAATTTCATGAATATGAATCAGTTCGGCGTTGTTTAGTCGTTGATTTTGTTGTTGTTGTTTTTTTTTTTGCTTACTATAGGTAAAACCCACTGATATCAATTCTTTATTATACTTAGCTCCTTCAATATTCAAGTGGGGTTCTTTAGCATATTGATTGAACGCGCAATTACCCCCGTAGTTATTTTAATCAGTGTCAACATCTTCATATTGTTATATAGATCTTCGTAACCATTAATAAGATTTTTCTCCTCCCATAATTTCATGTGAAAAGAAAAGCACAATGACATATCCTTCTCAATGAGGCAAAACCGTTTCATATTTTACATACCTTTAACTGTTAAGTTGGTGAAGGTACACATCTCTCCAGTGTTGAGAGTAATGTGACAAAGATATTGTCCCTCGTCATTCGTTGACACATTTCGGATGATAAACTCAATATTGCTGTTCTCATGTGATATGACAATACTGTACTTTCCCCTAGAAGCATTGTCGTCACCACGCCCATATAGATAGATTTCCACTGTCTCCCCATTGAATATCAGATTAACTTTCAGCACGATGACAGCAGAAGGTTCCGATTCCGAAGAGTTCCAGCAGGTTATTCTTTTATTTTCCTCAATATAAGCTTCCTCGTTAGGATGATATATTTCAGGACCCGAACATCTTTCCGAGAGAACTATGATGGTGTCATGCACGAACAGAGAAAATTGAAAAACCATATTTTACTGTTACAGTAAAATGAGGCAGATAAAAGTAAATAATGATTATCTCTGATGAAATGCAGAATCGAAACATAACTAGCCTGTCAAAGTACCAATCCCTTCAGTTTTGATCGTGTATCGTTTTCTGTTTTTTTTTTTTCCTTCATAGGTGAAATAAAATTATCCGGTACAATTTTTCCTATTATCCTACCGGTAATCGATATGAGTTTAGTCGTTTTATTCCTGAATTATAGTAAAGATGATATAATTTAGTAAAGAATTGTGAAGTAATGGTATCTATTCATTAACGGGAATTAGACTTTACAAACACAGCGTAGATATTCCAAGTGATAGCATGTGCAGGCTAGAAAAAATCTAAGTGAGAACTACTGAAATTTCAAGAAACTTACCATAGCTAGGTTGTAAACATAAAATGGCAATCCAAGCGACGTGCAACTCCAGTAACGTATCCATTATAATGTTTACTAACGGTCAATTAAACGTACACAGCAATTTTGTCTAATGAAAAAAACTTTGCATAAATACGGAAGTTCTATGCGGACATGGCAGACATTGTAATATCAGTTTCACACCGACCGTCACTTTCAAAACATCCAGCTTCTACTAAAGCTGATTCTTATGTCATTCTTTTGTATCACGCACTATAGTTACAGTTCCAGTGATCAACATTAGTATTCTTAGTTCAAGACATTTCATATTTCATGAATT
This sequence comes from Diadema setosum, assembly GCF_964275005.1. Taxonomy (NCBI): domain Eukaryota; kingdom Metazoa; phylum Echinodermata; class Echinoidea; order Diadematoida; family Diadematidae; genus Diadema; species Diadema setosum. The sequence continues at coordinate 36,591,023 of NC_092690.1, read as the reverse complement.
AAAGCACTGCAAATGTTACGCGAAAAAGACCACATTACATTTTACAACTTTGAGCATTCATACTTTTATATAGATATGTTTTACTACCTTTCATCTTCGCACAAAGTTAAAACACTTTTCCAAGAATTACTCACTGGTAAGCCTGCCCAGATATTATTTTTGTCCGGAAACTTGTGTATAAATTTCATGGCGACTTTAATTACTGAGAAAAACCCCCAAATGAAAATAGATAAGCTGGTCAGTGTATAGGCACTGTATGATACAATCAAAATGTATTAACTCTCAGATACTCGTTTTCCTAAAAGGCGTCTACTGTTATTGTGCAACAATAAACGTGCGAACAAAGTCTATGTGGAAATATTTTGCGCCGAATATTATACCGTTATACAGAAAGGACGTTGCTCTCAAATGTTTCCTTTGATAATCATGAAGCTCTAGGTTTGTCAGTTCCTTCATCAGGAACTACTGAGAGAAAACATGACGGCATGATATATGCCATCGAATCATTGTCAATATTCATTCTACGATTGGACAATATTTAAACAGATGTTAACAAAATCATATTGCATCATATTGTGTTGCATATCTGTCAACATGTGCTGCGCAGAGTAGGCCCTATGTCGAATAATATTGTATAATGAACAACAGCAATGCTTTAAATTCTGTCTACAGATCATGACTCAGTGTGTTGAACATAAACCGCACACTACTACCAATTTAATAGATAAAATTTTCATGGATATGCCTAATGAGAAACTATTCATAATTCAGAAGCTTACCGCAGAATATTGTTCCAACCATTATGTCTCATTATAAGAATTGGGGTAGACTTTTAATGATCTTCGGTAACTTACATGTAATCACTTAATATAATAACAATAGGTTTACAGTCATTATAAAGTATGTTCACTATATAGTTGAAGTATGATACCATAATTTGAAATTATTTCTTTACTATCATAATACCCAAACATTTCTGTTATAGAGAAAACATTAGATTATATTTCCGCGTTGAAGTATCACCTTAATGCAATATGCAGAGGTAATCATTTCAGAAGGATTATTACTCATATTGTCATTTGCCAGAATAGCATAACATTGCAGTGTATGATATTGCATCTACATAATGTCACTCCATGCCTTAGATTAAGATTATATTCTCCCCGTAAACGCTGATGGAGGATAATACTCAGAAAGCTTGATGAATAAAGGGTGCATATGAGAAGAAAGTTCGTCTCAGACCTATTTTCTTCCACATACACATTTTACAATAGGTGTATTTGGGCAATAGGGGAACCAGAAAATAGTTGGCAATGCAAATCATTTGAGATGTTAACAATTGTAGGCCTATGTCAACGGGCTAGTTTAATTTTGTAGAGTAATAACATTGTAATAGAGAAAAGTTCAATCTCGCTTTCAATGAAGATTAGAAGGGGCACTGTTTATATCATGATTCTGGAAATTCCCAATTAAGCCAATAAAATGCATGTCAAACATACAGTACCAAAGAATATTCTTGGAGCTGTGAATAAAAATATTCCATCCTGTCATTGTTCCTAGTTTTACGGATTATGTATCTTCTTCAAATAATTTACAGTAATTCTGTTATTAGATGAAGCAAAATAAAACACTTTTACAGGTACCTAACATAACAAGTATTCTTGAACCTGTGAATGAAATATCACATACTTTCATTTTTCCTACTTCGATGGCTTCTGCGTCATCTTGAAACATTTTACATTAATTCTGTTATCAGATGGAGCAAAATAAAACTTCTTTTTAGCAGTAGAACACTACTTGCTAACAATTTCTTCTTTTAAAAAAGGTTTGATTGAAATGAATAAGATAGAGAGAAAGAAAGATTGCCCTCGAAAACTGTACTACGTAAGAGAATTTCGTCCATGCATTCCTGAGTAATGTAGTGTAATCGTATTGAGGAGAGTTGTAAGAGACGGAGAGAGATAAATTTGTCCCTTATAATTCTCTTTTTTCTTTTGTAACCTCACTGAGGTTTAGGTGGAATTTGGCTGTGAACTTGCTATCATACGGTATTGGTATTATTTGCTTTATTGAAGATGATTATAACGAAATGTACTTTGAAAGCAGAGAAAGAGCATCATGCTCTTATAGAGACAGCATTTGTCCAATGCCGTAGATGAAGATTTCAAATAACTTTGATAATAGCCGGGTTTCTATTCATCAGACATAAAGCTTGGTCTGCTTATGAAATAGCATCAATCGACTTTAACTATGTTTTTACAAAGAAGCCGGTAGAGCGGGAATGCACTTTGAAGGAATTGTCATTGGTTGTTTTCCCTCGACTTTGTTATTTGTTTTCATTTATGTATTTGAGAACGAAGTTCAGGCAAATTGTAGATCGATAATTCATCTCAAATCTCGGTAAGAAGCAATCAACATAAGGAAATCTAGAATGTACGTGATTGCAAATAACTGTTAGCGCATGCGCACCAAAAATACGAAAAACTTATAAGATAGCTGAAGCTACGTTGTAATTTTTCGCTGTTTCGTAATAAGCAGATACGTGTGTATGGTTGATAACCGGCAAGATTCTATCGTAGCTGGATGGGACGAGCCTGTTTTGTGAGCTAGAGGAATAAATACCTGACTGAATGTGAGTATTACAATGTTATTTCGTTAATGTTAAAAGGAGCATACAAACAAATTGTGAGGATTTGGTGTTTATTTCCCACGATGCCAAAAATGCCGCTTCTGTTAATCTCTTAGTTTCTTTTTTTTCCCTACACCTAGCATCATTGCGTAATTATTTAAAATTACTTCCTTTTAAAAAAGAAAGGTGTAATTTCATGTTTATACGCAAATTATAGACACGTTATTTGTATTTGTGACAGGTATTGATCTTGATATTATTTTTGGTACTGTAGGATATCCTTAGGCCATTTTTAAAGAAAAAATTATGAAGTAAAATATTACAAGATTGACGAAAGAACATTGACTTATGGTAACAATTTCCCGAATACCATAATCAATATAATAGCTAAGTCATCTACAGAAGCGGTTTGGAACGGAGATTACCACATTATCAATACACATCCTTTTGATAGAAAATGAAAGGATTTCAGAAAAAGAAAAGTTCTTCTTGTTCCTTGGATGATTGATGCGTTTTTAAAGGTGTGTATTTACTGCCTCCCTCTAAAAGACATTAGTGAGACAATCTGTATTTCATCAATAAGTGTTTATTCGGAGAGCGAGAATCAAAAACCTGGAGAACTACACTAAGGCAAATCCTATATGAGTATTTTAATGGATCATTTACTTATTTTGTTTACGCAGAGAGTCACCAAGTGATGAGAACTATGAAGCAGAGAAACGCCATTGTGCTCGTAACAGTAGGTCTCATCTCAACCTTAACGAGATCTGCTGCGACGACGACACAGATGAGTCCATTTGAACTGAATTCCGTTAATAATTCTGATGTCAACCTGGAGGGGGCAAAACAAACCAGCCAAGGCCCAATACCAACAGATATTGTGAGCACGAACCCAGCGACTATGTACGACTACATCCAGTCAGCAATGGGATCAACGGGAGAGAGTCTGGATCTTCCACCAGAACCTCCCGCTGATACACTGAAGGTTCACTGGGTATGGGGCTTCGAGTGGTCATGGACTAATATCTTGTACACAGTGTTTTCTTTTGTCGGTATCGTTGGAAACATGTTGGTTCTACTGGCATTGTTGAAGCATAGTTCCACTCGGCACGCTCCGGATATCTTCATTGGAGCTCTTGCGTTCGCTGACCTGTTGACATCCATCTTCATCTTGCCGGTTCCCCGGGCCAGATCCGTTCCAGACTCAGGCCTGGGATCTGCTTACTGCTCCTTCATCTTCACTCGCTATCCAATGTGGGTGTGCATACACGCCTCTATCTACACTCTGACCGGAATGTCTCTGGAGCGATTTATGGCCGTCGTCTATCCGCTTCGTGTACATCGACGTCTTACCCGAAGGCACGTGTTCATCTACCTCGCCGCGGTATGGGTCCTCTGTTTTCCCTCCTGCTTCCACTTCCTCTCCGTAAGAGTAATCAACAATGTCTGCAGGAATGCAAAGACACCCGACGGAAAGAAAATCACAGCTTTCTACCTATTTCTGTTCCGGGTTGGTGTCCCATCTCTTACTATGATCATCACCCAAGGTTTGACCGCGATGTCGCTTCACCGTCAGTCCCGAAAAATGAGCGGGTCTCGCTTCGGCAAAGGCGGGACTCAACCATCCATTCACATCCTGGCTCGCAATCGGGTTGTCAAGTTGACCTTCATTGTGGTCCTCATCTACATCTTCACCGTCGGCCCGAACGAGTTAGTCACGTTAATCGCAGTTATGACAGGCGCACATTCGTCATACCTCTTTAGTCCTTTCTACTACAGTTTGACTTATGCAACATTCATTAACTCGTGTGCAAATCCATTTATATACGCGGTGCGATATCCGAAGTTTCGCACTGCTATTCGAGATGTATTCACATTGAGAAACAACACCAAAAATGCACCGCTTTTCGACCAAACAGATGAAGCATCAAAATGAAAACAAATCAGTGAGTAGAAGGAATGGGAAAGCTTATGATCATAATATGTATGATTACATGAATGAAGGTTTATTGTATATTGTATTGTATGGAATGTAGACAGGCTTTTTACACTGCTATGGAAAGCTTGTCTCAAGTATATTAATTTATTATCTCTGAACTTTGATACCTTGCAAGCAGAGGAAGATAATTATCATGGAAAGGAGCAACTGCACACGAGGTGCACATAGTTGTAAATGACATGCTTGTATCATGCTATCGAGAACAACAATGATTTTGAAATGTATGAGATATAAGTATATTCAACATCGTTCGAGGAAGCAAAACTGGAAAATAAAATGTGATTTGAATAGCTACATAGCAAGCTTTTTAAAAGTGAGTCGCGAAATTATAATGACAGTTGCGCTGATATATGTAGAATCCTCTTTGTAACGTACCACATTACAACCTAACCCAATCCCGCAATCACCCTATCCTGTTCAAACCCCTACCTTTATTACGAACACTCTCCGCTCCCTACGGAAGACAATCGTGAGGCAACCATTTAAAAGCCGTTCACATAGTCATGCAGTCTAAAGTCTAACAAAAGTCAGAGTCAAATTCTTTACTTCCCGTTTACCCCTGGGTAGCGAAGCGCGTTACGCAAGTGTGTATGATAGGGCTTGGACATCAAGCCTTCTAATTTAGTCATCTCATTATTCCATTAAATTTCATTTGATTAAAAGAAAATCCATATGTTACAATGGGAACACACATCTAGGCATCAATAATTTGGAAATTTTGTATGTAGAGAATGAAATTTTCATAAAAATAACAGCTACAAAACATTTATCATTCTTTTTTTATATATCAGTGTAGATTATGTCATGTTTATGTTTGAAAAGAGACTGATCATCGTGGATTACACTGGGCAAGAAAAATGGAACCATTTTACGATTGTTTTTCTTTGCTAATCACACTTTCGAGAAATGTATCATTGTGCAGATGCAGGCTAATATGTATAATCTTGTAGCATTTAAGTACATAATCAGTGACAATAACTGTACTCATAAGCAGGAGTAACTGAATATATCAAGGCTATCCGACCCAAAAATAATGGTAAATCAATATAAGATAAAATAAAATGAAAGAAAATGCACCACTCATTATGTGAATGATGAGTGTGCAAGATGGTTTATTAAAATGAATACAAGTGTACAAAGTATGCTCTCATCCTCTGGCAAATGTAACACTTAAACAACAGGCTCGTTTCTGATAGCAAACATTGCATTTCTTTGAAAGGCATAATCTTACATTGTTGTTGTTTCTCAAGTGATTCCATGAAACATACAATGAAAACTACACACTGATATGTAAATTTTAAACATTTTTTTTAATCCGTAATATGAATCCATTAGTATTCAAATTTTACATTATATTGTTTTTACGTACATAGACATAAGACACAAGACATAGGACAAACTGAATATTTGAGAGTTTTTATTACTCGAGTTTCTTCATGACATTTCATAGTGTAAGGGAATCTGTGCTGCAAAAGTGTGATGGTGCATTACAAGTCGTGCAATGGTAAGGCAGGGCTCGACACTAACGGTGGCCCGGTGGACGGGGCCACCAAAAATTTCAGAAATGAAGAATTTGGTGGCCTGATCGGGCCACCAAAAAAGGTCGGATGTTTGCCTTTGGGCCACCAAAAATAAAAGTTAGTGTGGAACCCTGGGTAAGGTTATGCACTCGCCATATACTGTTTATGTCTTGTTAAGACTACAATTATTTTGTATACTACTTTATTTCTTGGCTGATAAAGTAAAATGCAATATACACGAATTCCTACACGCGCAATTATTAGTGGACGTATAAACTTGTCAAACAAGAAAGAAGGGGAATGACAATGTATAATTCATACGAATTTGTCCGAGACTTACAGTAATGTCGTCTGGGATTTTCATACAGTCAATCTTGGTTAGCGTAACACTGACTGTGGCGCTTCACTGCAAATATGTAACATAGAAAGTTACCTTTATGGAAGTGTAAACGCGATACTATAGATACACGATATATCATGAGAACAAACAACATCATTAGTGCGTGATCTGTGTGCCAAAGCCCGTCTGTGTAGATGAATAATAGTTTGCGTCACAGTATAAGCAAAGGTACGAATATAACGTACCGTAACAACACCACTCTAAAGATGGTTGTCATGAAATTCTAACTTTTATGTGTACATGTGTAATAGTAAGTATTACACGCACGCAGACAAAATCGTCGCTTTCGAGAAATAAATAAACAACCGCTTTCAGAGTGGTGCCTGCACAGGAAATAGTCTCGCATTCTATCCTTCTTTGAATTGAAGCCAAAACAAACACAAAAACAAAAATAAAATACATAAACGGAATCTAAAACTGACATTTATTTCCAAGGTTGCAGGTTTTTGAAGGCTATAATGTTCAATCTCATCCTACATCTTCGTATCCATTTTATTCCAAGAGTGACAAGAGCTGCGTTTGTATTTTTTTTTTTCAAAATATCTTCTTCCCCAAGTTCTGCTGCTAAAAGTTGCATTTGCAGTGCAAGCCTCCATTTTGCAGCCAGGTTGAAATTTCAGGGCGCCCTCACGTTACCTGTAAACACGTTATCATTCAGCATCCTACCGCCTTCTGATTTTTTCCCCAAGCCTGGGTAATGAAAACAGCGGTAGATAAAGTGTCTTTAAGAAGACGAATGCCATGACAGCGATCGACCACTTGACCTTGAGCTTTCATTCCACGTAGCAACGGAAGATGTTATAAATTGACCTATGTTTCTTCCTTTACACTAACATGTTAGATAAGCAAATATGAGGATTTTCCTTTTTAAGGGAGTCGAATTTGGCGTATTGGCCACTGAGTATATTCACTTTTATGGAATGAATAGTTAACGTGATCGAGAATCTGATGTTATTAATGAAAATACAACATAAATTTGGGTAATAGTTCCGTGTGCAGCAGGTACAAGAGAAAAGAAAAAGAGAAAATAGCTGTAGAATGTTAAATACAAGGCAAAATAACGGTTTGATCGTAAAGAGGGTTAAGTGACACCCTCAAACATTAAGTTACTCCTTAATCAGATAGAAGAGGTAAGTAAACTGTTTCCGATGATACCTCATTTGTGAGCTTTAGTTATTATTAAGACTATTCCGTATTCTCTTAACATTTTGTCCGTTTTTAGCAAGTTTAATCGTGAATAAAAGTTAACAAGAATGGAGTTAATTCATTTTCTAGTAATCAAACTCTTCCTTCATAAAAGTATAATCATCAAGTAGCGCATCTTGTATTTCATCAGAATGGGGCCTATTGTACGTTCAAAGTGACATACCGCTGAAATGTCATATACATATAATGTGACCCTGCATCACAAAACCAACAAAAAGTCATCAGACATGGATTTTTAATTAAGGACAGATTCTGAAAGAGCAAACTCTAAGCTTCAAAATAATGTATAACTCAATTTAAATGAAATCTCGTAACCTATCTAAATCTTGAAAATAATGCACGCACTCTGGAAAAGTGTAAATTGAGAAAAGAGACTCTGAAGTACAAAGTCTATTCAAGCGCTTAATTTTTAACAAACAAGCAATGAATGAGACAGAAAACGGAATGTATAAAACCACTGGAGCAACAACAATGAAGGGATATTCAGATTAAACTGAAATTGAGCATGCTCTACTAACATTTACTGACCATAATTACTACTAAATTTTAAAGCAGTACCCTTATTCGCATAAAAGTTATTAGAGTTGAAAGTGAAGAGTATATAATGGATTTTCAAGAAATGAAAAGAGGACTCTAAGACATACCTGATCTCACTACTTAACAACAAAAAGGTTATTAAAAAAAAATCTACTGTAATTATGCTTTCCCATTCATTCTATGATCTCAAATTTAAGAATTTTGCAGAAGAAGAATAATTCTTTCAGAAGATATGAGAAACTGAAGATTGACTTGGTTGATTCGTTTCACCTTTTTCTAGTCCTCACGTAAAAACAAGGGGTGCGACTTTTTGTATGTTTTGTGATGCACGATCATATATGTACATATATATATATATATATATATATATATATATATATATATATATATATTACATATATCATATACATGAGTATATATGTGACCGTGCACCTCAAAACGAACATAAAGTCGCACACACCGATTTTGCATGAGGACTGAAAATAAGTGAAATGGGTCAATCTAGCCGAACTTGGCTTTTTCATATTTTCTGAAAGAGCGGGTCTTCTTTCACATTATGCTAAAATTTGGTATCATAAAACGGACAGGAAAGTGTGGGGGGTTTTTTCAGCAGTTTATCTCGAACTTTTTTGGTAGAATAGTGTAATTAGGTGTGTCTTTAGAATCCCTTTTTCATTTCTGAAAAACCTTGTCCACACTCTTCACTTTCCACTCTAATAACTTTTGAAAGGATAGCGTTACTGCTTTGAAAGTTGACATTAATTATGGACAGAATGAGTTAATGAGGCATGCTTAATTTCACTTTAATCTGATAATCCTTTCATTGTTGTTACTCTGGTGGTTTGCTTTCTGTTTTTTGTCCCATTCTTCGCACAGCCAGCACGGTTTGGTAAAGATTAAGCGCTTGAATAGACACTGTACTTCAGAGCCTCTTTTCTGAGTTCACACTTTTCCTGAGTTTGTGCTTTTCTTTCCAATATTTAGATAGGTTAGGAGAGTCCATTTGATTTGAGTTATACATCATTTTAAAGCTTAAAGTCTGCTCTTTCAGAATGTGGTCATAACTAAAAATTCATGTCTGGCGACTTTTTGTTTGTTTTGAGGTGCAGGGTCACATATATTATATGTGACCCTGCACTACAAAACAAACAGAAAGTCGCCAGACTTGAAATCTTAGTTAAGAGCTATTGTGAAAGAGCAGACATTGAGCTTTAAAATGATGTATAACTCAAATCAAATGGACTCTCTAACCTATCTCAATATTGGAAAGAAAGCACACACTCAGGGAAAGTGTAAACTGAGAAATGAGGCTCTGAAGTACAGTGTCTATTCAAGCACTTTTCTTTACTGAGCCCTGCTGGTTGTGCGATGAATTGGACAAAAACAGGATGTAAACCACCAGAGTAACAACAATGAAGGGACTATCAGATTAAATTCAAATTGAGCATGCCTTATTTACACATTCTTTTCATAATTTATGCCAACTTTCAAAGCAGTATCATTATCCTTTCAAAGGTTATTAGAGTTGAAAGTGAAGAGTGTGTCCAAGATTTTTTAAGAAATGAAAAGGGGACTCTAAAGACACACCCAATCACACTATTCTACCAAGAATATGTCCAAGATAAAATGCGCAAAAACAAAAAAAAAAACACTCTCCTGCCCGTTTTATGATCCCAAATTTTAGCATAATGTAAAAGAAGACTTGCTCTTTCAGAAAATATGAAAAAGTCAAGATCGGCTAGTTGACCCATTTCACATTCTTTTAGTCCTCACACAAAATCAGCGTGTGCGACTTTTAGTTCGTTTTGTGATGCACTGTCAAATATTTCCTTTCAAAATCAAATGTTACATTTTGTCCTCTTGGCATTAATATATCAACGAATAGATAAACAAATAATTCATCACAGTTGATTTTTTAAGAGTCAATATCTGAACAAAACAAGTACTGTCAGTACAATTTGACACTCGATATATTCGGATACATTGATTTATTATGATAATAACGTGGGCATAATTATACAATTGTGAATGTTCCATAACTACCGCCGGAATCGTTACCTGTGAGTAATTTAACAGAAACCACTCGTTGAGTGCTTCCTTCGAGAAAAAAAAAAAAATAATGATCGTGTATATCATTGGCATTATACATCTAAAGAAACGCAGAAACGTCTCAGAGATTTATAGTTGAATGTCAAGATGCATTTGTTTGCCAAGAAAATAGGGGTGGGATATACAAACAAACAGGTAAATAAATTTCCCATTACCTTCAACTTCAACTTGTACTTCACCTACAAACAAACGATACGATGCATGTTTTCAAGTCCGAGTGTGTGTGTGTGTGTGTGTGTGTGTGTATGTGTGTAGGTTCATATGCACATTTCTCTGTCTAAGAGCATTTTTTTTTCTGAAAGTCTAGAGAGCCAATGAAGTTGCAGAGATTTGGAAGTGAGAGAAGAAGCCACTCAGCTATCAATCGATAAAGATACCTTGACGTTAGGTCGTTTTCAATCAATAATCTTGTGAAGAGTCGGATGGCTACAATACACAAGAAGCTCCAAAGCTGTTTGGCTTTATATCGATTTCACATAAAATTCAAGTTCTTCAGCGCAGATCATTTAAAACCACAATTAAAAACGAAAAATCTTAACAAATGTGAAATTCAACTGCGGTGTAGCTGTATACTTTCCTTCATATCTGCCGGATCTGTCAAGAAGATAAGACCAGTCAAAGTTAGATTGAAAGAAGAAAAAACACAATTTCAAAGCACATCGTCAAAAGTTTCATCAGAATTGCGTAAAAATAGCAAAATTATGAAAATCTGATGTGAACATAAGGTTCCATAACTCACAAGTTCCCATGACCGTGTACCAGAAAAAAAAAAATGATAATAAATGCATAAATAAAACAAATTACGAAGTTAAACGCAGCATAGCAGCATGATACCATTCTTGGTTTATTAACTTTAAGATTTGATATCAGTCAGATAGCTATCAAACGATTTGAGACGGAGGCATTCTGGAACTTACGTTTATAAAAGAAAGCTAGAATGTCAAGCAATTGTGTTTAAACAACTTTACTCTGCAAGGCATCAACTCCTTTCCATATTCAGAATAACATTGAAGATCTTGTTCTTGAAAATAGGAAAAAAATATATATATAAAAAGCTTCCTGTATTTTTTATGGGATTTTGACGAATTTCAAAAATGTGCTTGTTGCATTTATTTAAAGGCATATTCTTAGTCTTATATGTAAAAAAAAAAAGGGCATGGTAATTGAATGTACTTGTCTCTTTTTTTTTGTGATTCTATTCTAATGCCAGTTGAATTGAAATCACAGACAAAGCACAAATATAAGGTTTTACAAAAAAATCCTCACTTTTGATCATTAATAGTGAAAAACTATATATGAGATAACACATTGACATGAGCAATAATTGAATTATGTACATACAGTTGTGCTGTAGGTAATTTAAAAAATGAAAGCATAAATCGGTTTCATGAAATTTAAGATAAAGTAAGGTTTGAGATTTTGCTCTGTTTTTAACTCTCTGTACAAAACCGTAACTTTGCACAGGGGTCAATTGATGTGTATAGTAATGTGTGGTTAACACCCTGGAAATGGTCAAGGTTTGAATGCTTTATTGCTTATTAGCTATCACAGCTTGTCTGTATTCCTCCTCTGGCATTAATTGTTTAGAGTAATTTCACTAAAGGTGTCATGTTAATGGATTTTGATGTACAGTATGTCAAAAAAAAAATTACAATCAGATTATGGCATTGATAACGCCCAATATGATTAAACTGTGTAAATGCTACTTTAGGGTCTTAAAATATAACATCTTAGCTCTATTTTGCAGAAAACACCATTCAATTTGGTTAGGCGATCACAGAGAAATGTGGATTGTTGTTAAACATGTCATGAGTCTGATTCTTCCAAGTTTAGCACTTGGATGCTCTTGTGTGTGAACACAATAGACAGAACTTAGTTTCATACCCTGCAATTTTATTTGGATTAAATCACTATTTTTAAAGTTATCATTGTGGAGGGTCCCATTGTATTTTTTTTTTTTTTTTGGAGGGGGGACATACTGTATTTAAAGTAGTGCGAAGTGATTAGAGTCATTCAAAGGATAGTAATATCGATATTGCTCTTTATGATGATGATGAAGATTACAAAGATGACAGTGATGACGATGATAATGATAATAAAAATGATAATAATGTAATAATTGTAATAATGAATATGATGATGATAATGATTATGATGATAGTGATAACAAAAACGATGAGGACCTGAAGATGATAGGGCCTTTCATGTGTGAACTTTGTTGAGGATGATGCGCGTTCGTGAGGGGTATTGTCCAAACGCCTGCCGATACTGTTGTTGAGTTTATAAGACACTTCTCTCCCTACTGCAGAAACACAAACTTACAATGACAACCTTTTGTTCTGTTGTAAACGTGATGACAAGAAGTAAATAAAATTAATCAGTCTTCACATGCGTATATTGAGCCTTAAATAGATCTCCCGTGAAACAACTCGTCCTCAGGAAAAATGCTGCAGATCACTCTACCGAAATTATCTCTTTGTATCTAAAAAAAAAAAAAAAAAAAAAAAAAAAAAGCGACAAACCTACAAGATTATTAGTCGGCCGTTGTGCTCAAATCAGCAACTTTTGATATATTTTATGGTTTCTTATATCCCCATTCAGTAATTACTAGTATGTTAGACAAAATGTAAATGGTTGAGCATCAGCTGGAATGAAATGTAATGTATGCAAGCACATGGACACAAGTGGTTTGCATACATCTTTGGTTCCTAAAGTGTAAGGTTCAGGTTTTGCATAGAGAGTTAAGATTTGACCGAAGTCTGCAACATAACTTCAAAATGAATCAATTATCTAATTAAAGTAATTTATGTTTTCATATTCAGATCACCTCCAACTAAATTGTACACTATTCAGTTATTGCTGAAATCATTATATCTGATACAAAGCTTCCGAACTATTTATGATCAAAAGTGCGAAATGTTTTCTACAACACATAGTATTATCTACCAGAAGTAAACGAAATTAAAGGAATGACTGTGTAAAGTCCCGAAGAAGGAGGTTAATAGAAAAATTCAAAGCAAATAAGAGAGAAAAAAAGTGTTGTATTCAGGCATAGACAAAACTGAAAGTATCAGCAGAATATACGTGTCAAACGTACAGAAATATTTTTTTCCACTTTACATGTCAAGCAATGCAAAGGTTACATTTCAAATTCTTTTTCTCCATAGCTTCCAGTGGTAATGAATGCTATCTAATTCAATTCGCAGGTTAAAAAAAAAATCCAAAGCAATTATAAGAAAAAGGTGTAGTAGATATAGACAAAACTGAAAGTATCAGCAGAAGACACGTGCCAAACGTACAGGAATTTATTATTCAGTTTATATTTCAATCAATGCAAAGGTTATATTTCATATTATTTTCCCCCATAGCCTTCGGTGTTTATTAATGCTATCTAAGTTAACTCCAGGTCGTGATAATTCATTGAAGTTAAGTGGATTCAGGGACATCAATATTCCCATCGGAAGTGCGTGGAAATCGTTGTCAATGAAGACCAACTGCCGACTGACGCTGTTGTTGAAGCAGTCGATGAAAGCTCAGCAACACCTTTTCATGTCTAAACTGGAGATGGCAATTCACTTTTTTTTTTCAATGAAAACGTTGGACTATGGTCCCCTTTTAAAAGTGGAAAGGCAGCATGCGCAGAAACGTAGAAAACGCCGATAAAAGAGTTCACACATTTGAGATTTGGATCTTTTATAACCGAAATATCAGGCAGACCTGACCGTTTATGGTAAGGAGGAGGAATTATTTCAAGATTATTTCGAATCCACAGTTGCTAAACTTGCGCCGCTTTATTTTATCTACTAGTGTTACAATATGTAAGACAGATGTTAAACATAAAGCACTCTGAATCCGTGGAAACGAGGCTGTCAATGGTGACATTTTTCTGCGTTTTTATCTTCATTTCAACGAATTTCACAGTAAGGATTCCGGTAAGTATCATTTGTCTTAAATTTCTTTCGGTATATTTCCATTTAATTCCTGCCACGCCCAATCCCATTTATCTCTTGGTTCCGAGGACTTCTTTACAACAGGAGTCGTCTGTATTTCAATTTAAAACTAAGAATATGTGAAATTCACTTTGATTTATTTATTCATTTATTCATCACCTTTTTTTTTTTTTTTTTGCTCCATTGTAACACTGCTGTGAATCACAAATAGTTGTAAAGTCGTTATTCGCCCATGACGACACATAAGTTCGTCTGAAATTTTCAAATTCATAGAATGCAAACTCTTTTCTTTTAGTTTGCTTCCACTTCCCTGGTCTGTTCTTCTCTCATTTATACACCTTTTGTCACAATGCACACGTATGTTTTGGGGTAGATTTTACGCCTTCAAGTAGAATAGTTTACGTACTACAAGTTTGTTTGATAATTATACCAGAATGTGATTGTTAGGGGAAAAAAAATACCCACTATAACACGTCATAACTATTCTTCTCCTATGCATTTCACCAAAATGAATTGATATGATGAATTATCATTACATAACTATGAAAAGAAAAACCAAACATACCTAAATTTGCTGCCATTGAAATCTGCAAATCATACAAATTTAAGAAAGAAGAAATAGAACAAAATCCATCGCCGAAATAAGACTGAAAAGGAGATGCAAACGCATTGGCCCGTGTCATTATGAGTACAGTACTTTTCCGCAGCAAAGTGTTCGACACACCTTTTCGTTATATTTTTCATATTGGTACATTTTGATAAAAGGTTTGAAGCTTTTCCTCAATTCCTTAAAGGTACTGTTTAACTTTGGGAAGAGCGATTCAAAACAAAATGTTCGAGTTAACACATTTGATACATATGTGTTGGTCACTTGTATCACAAAACATCGTACCATATACATGTTCCGAAATAAATCCTCAAATATATGGAGATATCACTATTTTTCTCAATAAGCCATAACTGTAGACTGTTTAGTCTAGAAACAACTTCATTATATCTATTGCTCACATTTTGTGTATTTAAAGTTTATCATACTGATTAACATTTTTTTTTTGCATTGGTTGTCTCTATCCCTAACTCTCATTCTAACTACTACTTTGAAGTACTAAAGCTGGGTTTTTGTTTCATCTGCAAGTTCCACATGATAATAACACAGTAATTATAATGATAACTGGTCGAAATCGAAGTGGGGTTGTACAAAGAGAAGTATGATGGGACCTACATGAAAGCAAGCTCGTTTGGCTGTAAGTTCCTGATAATCAGTGTGTGTGAAAGAGAAACGGAGAACGGATAGAAGTTCAGACTGGGGGATTTAATGGTACCAACTAAGGGAAGTGAGGTATGCCTATTTGATGAAGAAATGAAATAAAAAGAAGCTATAATTCAAACTACAATTGTGACCAAGCTATCGTTAATCTTTTCCTAAAATATATAGGAAAAATGAGGGTTAACATGTTATAAACTAACAAGTGTCATGATTATTCTAGTTCAGATTTCACGCTCGTTACTTTGTGTAGCCAGTACACTTTGACAACATTTAATTTAATTTTCACCGTCTTTCATCTTCTTGATATAGATTCATCAAAAGATGGATTCCAGCAAGAGGGAATTCACGAGCTTCTTACTCAGCATGGTGTTTATTTCCATACTACCGGTGACTATATCTGCAGCGACGACTTCAAACATCATAGGCTCCGGTACAGAATTATCTGAACAAACTCTTTTGGTGACGGAAGGCGTTTATCAACATCAAACAATCATCCAGGATTACGATGATTCTCCAGAAAATTCGACAAGCGTTGCCATGGTTGTTGCCTCAGAAGTGTCCGTTGATGTGACGAAGGTCAAATGGGTTTGGAATTTCGTGTGGTCATGGACTAACATTTTATACACATTGTTTTCTTTGCTTGGCATTGTTGGAAACATTTTGGTTCTGCTGGCTGTGATGCAACACAACTCTCGCCACCCTTCAGATACCTTCATCGGGGCCCTGGCCCTTGCCGACCTCTTGACGTCCATCTTCATCTTGCCGAGTCCCCGGGCAACTTTCGTCCCTGAGACAAGGCTCGGAGCAGCATACTGCTTAGTCATCTTCACTCGCTATCCAATGTGGATGTGCATACACGCCTCTATCTACACTCTGACGGGCATGTCCCTGGAGCGATTTATGGCCGTCGTCTATCCGCTTCGTGTACATCGACGTCTTACCCGAAGACACGTGTTCATCTACCTCATCGTAGTCTGGATCCTCTGCGTCCCTTCCTGTTTTCATTTCCTCTCGATGAGAGTCATCAACAACGTCTGCAGAGATGTCAAGTTGACTAGTGGAAAGAAAATCAGCGCTTTTTACCTCTTCATAATCCGTTTTGGAGTCCCGGGTCTTACCATGGCCATCACCCAGGGCTTAACTGCGTTGTCGCTTCACCGCCAGTCCCGGGAAATGAGAGGAGAGTCTCGAATCGCCAAAGGCCAGACGAAGTCATCTATTCACGTCAGGGCACGCGCTCGCGTAATCAAGTTGTTATTCATCGTGGTTCTCACATACATCTTTACTGTTGGACCCAACATGATGGCAACATTGATCACTGTTATGACAGGCACACATTCATCGTATCTATTTAGTCCCCTCCATTATAGTTTGACCTACGCCACGTTTATCAACTCTTGTGCTAATCCAATCATTTACACTGCGCGTTATCCTAAATTTCGTTCTGCTATTCGAGATATATTTTCATTAAAATCAAAAAAGAAAAGTGAACCTCTTTTTGCTCAAACTTTTGAAACAGTTGAACCAAGTAGCACTTCTAAACCATAGAGCAATTTGTTTTAGTACAGTGTAGGACCTATCCTAATGTCATGCAGTACCTCGACCGCTTTTTACACGTTTGCAGCACAAACATAAGCTGTAGTAAGTATGTAATATTTCCGTTTCCTTTCTCACTTTCGTAATTTTCTATACACTCTTTTACGATGTGAGTTTAAGAATTGATCAGATGAAATGCACTTTGTTGTATCTACAATTCATTCTTTCAGCGTTCTAATGAGTTTGAAGATATCGTCAGTCCCAAGTGTTTATTGTTGCCGTTGTTATTGTAATTGTTTTCTCCTCTTTTGGTGCGGGATGGGAAGAGTTACGGGACACTACGTGTTTTTGTTTGTCCGTATATCGCATCAGTAACGTCATTACCTTAAGGTGGACTGATAAACCAATATGACGCACAATTTCATGACAAAATGTCCTATACGCATATCCCGATTAAATCAAAACGAAAAATCATGAAATAGCCATCGGTGATACTTCCTTCTGCTTTGAAGGGGAAGTCAGTCCAAAACTAAGTAAGTCTGATAAAAAAGAGTAAAATCTTACGAGTTCAACGGTAAAAATAAGGAAGTTATGAAATTTTGAAATTTTACTCATTTCGCACTTTTGCACACATACAAATTTCTAGGGGTTAAAAAAAAAAACACTCACAAACACACGGCTGACACACTGAGATTACCTTAAAGGACAAGTCCACCTTCATATACATGTGGATTGAGTGAAGGCAACAATATTAGTAGAGCACATCAGTGAAAGTTTGGGGAAAATCGGACAATCCGTTAATTTTTTTTTTTTTTTTGGATTTTTAAAGTATCTGCGCAGACATGCTGGATGAGAATGCTACTACAGGGTATGATATCACATGAGTACAGCGATAATAAGGAAAATAAAAAGAGACTTTAAAAAAAAAACAGTCTTCTTTTTGAATGAAGTGCACATTTCTTCGACTTGTCGAGATGTTTGGTATGGGTAATATTATTTTACCTGCCTTCTGAAAGAGAAAAGTCGAGTGTTCTTTTGTTTCACGAGAAAAGTGAAAATGATTTGAATTTTCTTTGTACTTTCTGTATGTCATTGTACACATGTGACTTCACAAGCTAAAGTAGTCTTCTCATCCAGCCGTGACTGAGCAGAAACTTCAAAAATTCATAACTTCTGAATGGATTGTCCGATTTTCCTCAAACTCTCACTGATGTGATCTACTAATATAGGTGCATTCACTCAACCCATATGTCTATGAAGGTGAACTTGGCCTTTAAGAACGGAAGGCACACAATGAAATTCACGCGACTTAGGTAACCTATTGGTTTCTTTTTCATCATGATCACAAGTTTGATTAAATGTTATGATTATACTCTATTGCAAAGTCAGCTTTAAAGTGTCATGTTGTTCTTGTTTTCACTTTACTTGGCTCATGAGTTTGTGTTTTGCTTTAAGTATCGTTCTTTCTTTTTTAATTGCCCTTTAAAGAAATACGCAAAAAAGAAATGGGTGTCAGTTGTACCGAAAGCAGTTGTCAAGGAGCAGTTGAAAAGGTGGGACCGTGTAACGCAGACCTGTATAAGATATGAGTGTCTATCAGGGATTGACAGTTGATACGTATTCGATACGTTTACTCATTAATTAACTCAGACTTTATTAAGTGCCGCTTGTCAATCACCGGTTGGATAGGAACGTTCATACATTTGCAACAAAAGAATCGACGCACTTTAACGATTCCCTAAGGAGACTATATCATGTCAAATTGGGATTTGAAATTTGTGAGTCACTGTGTGTCAGGGTAAAATTAGCAACACACATTGCTATATGTGTATACATACTAAATACATACATTCTTTTAAAGACTAGTATTTTAGTCCTTTGTTCTGATGTTAAAGAGTTATGAAATGGAATCTGTTTTATTTAGAATTAGGTATAGGCCTAGATAGAAGCAACACGAGCAAATTCAGTATCAAAACGCTCTTTTATATACAGGATCAAACACACTGTGTCCTGTGAAGAATCTGGCAATCAAAAAAAAATAAATTTCTTGTGGCAGCCCCATTCTTACTGATATTGTTATTTTCTCATGTTTTACTGATATTGATATTTTCTCCTGGTAAAACAGTGTAAAAGATAATTGAAAATCGAACATTCATCTGTTTTAGTGAACAAAATGAAAAGAAATGAAAAGAGTTTCAACACTTCGGAATAAATTTTTAGGATGTGTTGACACACCACGTTTCAATGTTGCAACGCAAAATACATTAAGTTATCAATAACTTTGTTTCTTTCTCTATCTCTTTCTACATTTTTGTTTCTTCTTCTATGAACGTAATTTCCGTGCGTAATAGAAATCAAGATATTCCCAAAAGTGTTAAGGTAGAATCAGTCTCAGCCCAATCCATCGGTAGATTATTAGCATCCATTTTTAACTTATTGTGTGTGTGGGGGCGGGGGGTCAAGATTGATCCTGGAAAGTACATTTCCAATTTCAAACTACATGTTAATATAAGAAAATGTTTGTGCGTGTAGGCCGATTCTATGCACGGATTTAATTGTCATTTCCCAACATAATATTCATTAACCAGTTTCCATCAGTTGATCATTTATATGCAATGTATCTGGTTGCAATATTACCTCATGTTTGCTTTACCTTTGTAGGTGATCAGTATTAAAGGCATAATTTACCATTTGCAGAAGAAACAAAAACCCAGCATTATTATTTTAAAATAGTTCTAAAATGTCAGTTAGGGATAGAAACAACCAGTGTAAAAATCAAAAAAAGTATAATCGATGTTAAGTATTGTTAAATACAAAAAAAAACAAATGTGACAATAGTTATAATAAAAATGTTTCCAGATTTAACCGTCTACAGTTATGGTTTGATGAGAAAAATACTGATATCTCCTTATATTTTAGGTTTTATTGCAAAAACTTTACATGGTAGGATGTTTTGTGATACAACAGACCTACACATATGCATCAAATGTGATATCTTGGACATTTTTAAAATCACTTTTCCCAAAGGTAAACAGGACCTTTAAATTCAGCAGTCAAACATAATGCTTGCGTGCGTGAGCCAGTTTTAATCTTTTCAAGTAAAGGCCAGTTTTAACCTACTGTGCATGCGTGCAGGCTTAATATCCCAGTTATGATAATGTACACTATGGAAAAAAAAAAGTAATCACTTTTTGAAGCTCAAATTTCTCATAGAACATTTGGCTGAAAATTAATGTATTATATACCATATTAAACGTAATCTAATTTACTAACAAATCAATATGTAAATAAAAAGGTAGTTTTACGCATGAGTGAACACATTCGTTCTTCTCTTCCAAGTCACAACAATAAAAATTGAAAAATCACAAGTTGTTATTCATGCGTAAGTGATCTTCCATACAACAATGAGAACAAAAGACAAATTCATTAAAATAAGAAGCATTAATAAATTTGCGAAAAATAAATTTATTCGTTTTATAATGCCTTCGTAGTCCCAAAGACGCAGAAAGATTGACAAAAAATGGAGGATAATGAAAAAGCTACTGTGAAATCCAAATTCAAATGACATTAGAGAAAAACCGGGCTCTTGGGATCTTCAATTGGTGCCATGAATTCGTAAATTCTTAATTTAAAAAAAGTGAACAAAGATATTCTGTCCATGTAATAACCTATGTTGCGTTACTCCCTTCGTCGGCTGAAGTTGTAATTGAAAATAAGTTCTTATTTTCACCCTTTAGTTTCCCCTTTTCTAGGCTATAAAGAGAGCCACAAGGAAATTTAAACTTACTTTTGTTTCATTATTCATGCCTCTCAGTGTGCTAAATTGGTCTTTTATTATGATTATTGTTATCTTGGAGGGCATTTGCATATGAATGACGACATGTCAATTGTTCATTTTCTTTTGTACCTTCGAGGACAAAAACAAATGTATTCATTCATGCGTAAGGTTTTCTATGTAAAGACCTATCAGATTTATGGCCAATCATAAATTACCTCTGATACATTGATCCTGATCAAAATCCTCTTGTGAAAAATATAGGTGAATAAAAAAATGTTTACTTTCATTGCTTGCTGAGTGTATGTTATATATATGTATATATATATATATATATATATATATATATATATATATATACATACATATATAATGTATAATCATATACAATTACAACAGGCAGTAACAAGTGAAATGCTGCATGATTTTGTGTTTAAAGGTTCGCACATTATTGAGTGATAAGCAAAACGGAAAATATTTATATTATCGCGTCATTGCAACCAATAACAACATAAAACAGCGCTCTCTTAATACAAAACATGAAAATGACAACACAATTTTGACTTTTAAGACAGAGAGACAGTTTGGGAATATTCTGATTCTGCCTTTCATCATGTTTTTGGTCAATCTAGAGTATTCCGTATATGTATACACACATATAATTTCATATACGGTACTGTTTTTGCGAATGACCTGGCATTGTCAGTGATATTCATTTGGCTTTAAACGGCCTCTATCACGCACACACACACATATATATATATATATATATATATATATATATATATGAAGAGTTTGTTTGCAAAAACCGATAAGTCCATATTTGCCAAATGGAGATATTTGCGATTAAAGGTCAAGAAAAATAAAGAGAATAATAAGAAAATTTTTGCTTCTATTGACCGTAACTTCAAAAATATACCTTTATATGTAGTGACCAATATATCATTTAAAAGGTATTATTTTGTACTTTATGACAGAGATCGTACTTCAAAATCTTCAAAAATGGACTTATCGGTTTTTGCAAACAAACCCTTCATATATATATATATATATATATATATATATATATATATATCATATATACATGTATATATAAATATATATATATATATATATATATAGAGAGAGAGAGAGAGAGAGGAGAGAGAGAAAGAGAGAGAGCAAAGGCGAAAGCACAATGAAGACTTTAGTTGGTACTTTTCAAATAAAAACAGTTATATTCTATGTACATCTTGGTGCTGCATTTGTTTTTTCTGTAATATCCACTCATTGTCAGTTCTAATGACTGCATTGCTTCAGTCACTCGAATAGAATCGAATCGAATATAGGGCAAGTAGATGTAATGTCAATCACTTTCTAAAAAGGAAGTGACTTGGGCATTCCATGATAACAGGATGAACATCAAGCGCAAGAAAACCAAAATAAAGAAGGATCATTTGTGGGAGAGCAACTGAACACATTGTCGTATTATGCGGTGAAGTAAACAATGCCAGTGCTCTTCTATGTCAGAATTTCAAATCTGAAAAGCCTATTCAAATGTTCTGCATTTACAAAATTGATTCGACAATGTATCCCAAGGCTGTAAAATGGACGATGGCTATTCTACAGATGTATGATCATGCGCAGATGAATATCACATGCTTATAAATGCGAGATAGAGCTGTACACTCAGTACAGCCTCGGTATGAACGCGGTCTGACTATTTCCGTTTTCGACTAGGAAGAAGAAAGATCTCGAGAATTACACCAATCTTCTGTTCATAGATGCTTGTAAGTAATCTCCATCTTTGTCTATGAGAATATAGATTGTGTGTATTTTGCAGACGTTGAGATTGTGAAATTGCGTCATTAAGCTTATTGAATAAACCTTTGTACAGTTAGTATGAACAGTTCCGCTGATAAAAGCAGTCTTCTCGTGTAAGTTCAGAAGCTCACAGTCATAAGAATTAGAACTATTGGGGATATTGATTACAAAAGGATGCCCTCTTAGACGTCGGACTTCGACCCTAAGAAGTTATATGAATTTATCTTTGGGAGTGGTATTTCTTACTACATTGTACCTGTTTTGAAGGTATTTTGAATGGACAAAATTTTCTCAAATACAACATAGACCAATAGAAGGTAGAAAACAACAGCTATATAGAAAAAGTTACACTTCCATACTTAAAGAATATTTATTCAACTTTCACATGTCATTTACTTTAAAATTTACAGGGTACATGGAGCCTGATAGCAGTGTCTATACATATAATAATTATTTTTGCTCTGATTGACATGCGGTCTTTTTTTCACAAGAACATATTAAAGGTGATTCTACGAACGTGTTAGCTGCGCTGTATTTTAAACTGTTTTTGCAATATTTTGAAGAAGACGGTATAGCTTTTCTTTGTCAAAGAATTCAACAAAAAAAGACAAGTTGTTTGTACTGAAATTGGCCAGTGCCCAGTACATTGTCGGCACTCGTGATCAGAATGTATGAAATATAAAAGCTCTTGCTTGAGAATAACTACTCATTGAAGGAAAAACAAGCAAAAAAACAACAACAGAAACGTTGAGAAAGGTACAACACTAGAAATGAGTTGCTCTTGGCCGAAACAGAAATATTGGTTAGAATGAGTGCATTCAACATATTTCCGGCGTCAGCACCCCAGAAGGTCATATAGGAACAGGAACTTGTAGAGTTTAAATCATCATCTCAAACATTTCGTCTCCGAAGTTCACAGGATCAGACGCTATTGAAATACCCCTCCGGGAAATCAAAAACTACATGAAGTTCTTTTATGCTGCAGCGAAATTTTTAAGGCAACCAAGTGCAGGTTAAAAACTCATGTTTCGTAAAAAAAAAAAAAAAAAAAAAAAAGAAAAGCTACTTAGATTTCACACGTCATGACTATCATTTTGAAATGTGCATTAGAGTCATGAGAGTATGCTTTGATGTTATTACAGTATCTGCGTAATGAAAATTCCCTTTACTATGCATGCTATTATTATGAGTATTATTATCATTGTCATTATTATTATAATCATCGTTATCATTAAAGTATGGTGAACGAGACATCAAAATCAAGAAAATCATATAAAAGAAGGTGTCAAAGCAGAGGGAAATGTCTCCTAAAACAGATTGTTAATGATACATATTAAAAGATATTCGCGCGAATGAGAAATCGCGAGTTAAAACTGACTGATTTGCTTCACCGATATTCGCTCCGGAACAGCCGTCTTTTTCGGGCCCTAAAATATGACGTCAAGAAATGAACAAAACCCTTTACGAGTGCAGCGGGACATTGAGGCCGGCATTCATAAAGCATGTATTTCTTGGTAAGTGGATGCAATATTTGGCCTGTCTTTAGTCGCATCTGCTTTCTCGGCTGAGACATTAAAACGTCAAATTTTTACCTTATATTGTACGGAAAGACTTTGAGTTTGACATCGAGAGTGAGTTGAGTGATGACAGTGACAATAACACTGATATTGACAGTGGCAAAGTCAGGGTTGTAAAAGAAGCGAAGGAGAGGCGACGAATATGGAAGGCCGCTGTGGACATAACTCGTTTGGGGCATACATGGAAACAGGCATACGTATGCAACTGCCTCTCCCTGCGTATGCCCCAAACGAACCACGTCCGCAACGGCCCTCCATAGACGGAGCTCACTGTGTGGATGGAGTGCGTAGCACAGCGCACATTTCCTGACGTCATAATTTTGGTCACCAAAACTTTGCCGTCAGAGCGGGTTCAGGTGGTCTAAAAAGGGTCTCAAAACACCATCTCTCCATCGCTCTGGAGATGTTTTTACATTCTGAAAGCCGTATCCGGGCACTTACCCCCTGGGCAACCACCCTCCGGATAACTACCACCCGGATAATTACCCACCAGGTCTATTCCCCCTTAGGGCAACTACCCCCCGGACAACTATCCTCCTAGGGCAATCACCCTCCAGGGCCATTACCCCCTAGGACAACTACCACCCGGTCATCTACCCTCCTAGGGCAACTACCCCCAATGGCAATTACCCCTAGGACATCTACCCCCCAGATAATTACCCCCTTGGTAACTACCCCCTGGATGACTACCCCCCGGATAACTACCCCCCAGATAACTACCACCCGGATAGCTACCCCCTGGATAACTACCCCCCGGATAACTACCCCCTGGATAACTACCCCCCGGATAACTACCCCCTGGGTAACTACCACCCGGATAGCTACCCCCTGGATAACCACCCCCCGGATAACCACCCCCGGATAACTACCCCCCGGATAATTACTCCCCGGATAACTACCCCCAGGATAACTACCACCCGGATTACTACCCCCCCCCCCTTAACCATACCCCGAACCCCCCCCCCCCCCCGCCCCCGAAAGTTACCACCCGTTGTAATTTTTCCATAAGTTCATAACACCATATCAGAAGATGCACCTTTCTCTTACACTGTCATCATTTACTCTTTTGGCTTGTCATTTTCTACCGTTTTAACACATTAGACGATAAACATAAGAAAAGGAGAGTTGAATGCACTGCAATTCACATTCCCTTAACATTAGCGAGGGACCCTTCGATTAAAGCCATAATTTCTGATAGGATCCGGGCACGGTTTTATAAAAGTTATCAGTCCTGATAAGCTGTCAGTTCCACACAATTACCAATCGTTGTAGGTCGATCAAAGCAGGTCCATGGTAACAAGTCAGTGACTCGAGCTTATCAATCAAGCAGAACCCATGGTTTTATTGAAATTATTAGAGACTAACAAGATGTCATAACTGGCACCTTTTATCAAACGGTGCCCTAATCTGTCATAAGAGTAAAATTACAGCTTGTTTTACATACAAGTAGAATTGTGCTAGTTTTCAAATTAAATGTTCTCGACACTGAAATCAAGTTCAAATATAAGTTAGTCTGATTAGAAAGAGTAAAATATTACGAGTTTAACGGTATTTCTTTTCTTTTTTTTCTTTTTTTTTTTACAAAACACCCCTAGTTGTTAACGAAGTCTTTTGTCCTGTACCCTCTTTTTGAATAGATCTATAGAGAGTTGTATAGTTGACAGAATCCTTTTTGCATTATAGGGCTGCTCTGTTTTATCCCGGCCATTTTAAGAGTATTTTTTTTTCACAAAAATGCGAAACCTTCTTGGAATAACATGCTCTTTAATATTTCGTAAGAGGTTTCTAATTATCTCACCCAAAAGATGTTTAAAACCTGAAGTTAGGTCTCGACTAAAACCAGACGATATGAAAAAATGTTGGTTTTTTTTTTTCCAATTCAAGTAGCAAACGTTGTTCGAAAATAAAAATGAGAGACGTAATTTTCTGGGGGAGAGTTACTGTAAGAGGGGTGATTGGTTGGAGCCTAATTTTAATAAGGAGTAATTGTCAAGGGAGGTAATGCTCCGCGGTGATCATACCAAGGAGGTGACAATCTCTTCCCACATCCTTGATAAGTACTAGTTGTTAATGCCCAATGATGCAGTAGGGCAATTCTGAAATGAGTGTTAACGGTATAACAGTAAAATAGTTACAAAATTGATGAAACAATGCAAAGAAAGCAAATTAAGACAGAGACGAAGTACACAAATAAAGACACAGTGAACTCCCGTTACAACGAACACGGTTATAACGAAATTTCGTTATAAGGAAGCAAAGCTTCTGGTCCCAAAATTATCGCCATTAAAGTCTATGGTACAAAATTCGCTTATAACAAAGACGGTTATAACAAAATTTTTGTTACCACGCAGTCTTTCTGAGCGCCACTGACGAAGAAAAACAAAAGAAATGTGCTCCTTTACAACGAAATGCGGATCGCATTCGAAAATGCGTAGCGGAACAAGCATTTTTATAGCGTCTCTGCATGCATGAGCGAACGCTTCACAATGTTCACTCCGTGTATCACGCACACTTTCCGAGGGGAACTTGCGTTATTGTAATACAATAATCTGAATTCAGATAAGGTTTGTTTCATTGTTCCGAAGTCCTTTGATACAAAACACACAGATTTTGATACAACTAAATGTCCGTAATAGTTCGGAAATGAAATATTAAGCACATTTTGGCGTTATTCCAAAGGTTCGTTTATCCCATGATAAAATATGGTTCTTATTCTTATACAGTTCGTTAGTCCGAAAATGATAGGAATTCAAAACGTTCGTTAATCGGAACATTACAAAAAGAATCGTTAATCCATGGTGGAAAAAGGTGAGTACACTAACAAAACTTAAGAATTGCAATCCTTATAATCGTCTTAAGATATATAAATCTTCGAAATAACTAACCTGTCTATTTTTTTTTTCATTAACAAACTTTCTTCGGAATAACGAACCTTATTTCATTTCGGATGAAAAAGCCTTCGGAACAACGATCTTTCTGAATAGTGAACCTTTCTCATTTTTTTTTTTTTTTTTTTTTGATTTATAGTTAACCTTCAGAATGACGAACCTCATTTCATTTTCAGATCAACGAACCTTCGGAAAATAAACAATACATTATTTTAACTTAAAATTATGAACTTTCGGAATAATGATTCTTCGGAAATGCGAACCTTCAGATAAACAAAAAATCGGAATCCCGGGAATGGCGAAACTTCGGAATAAGGAGCCTTCGGAGTAACGTTGTTAAGTAAAAAAAAAAAAAAAAAAAAAAAAAAAAAAAAAAAAAAAACCTTTGGAATATCGAACTGTAACCAAATCCTACACCGTCATTTTCTACACATGTGTGACAACACAAACAACTTTATGCTCTTTTTAAAATGTAATATTTAAACGAAATGAAAAAGGTACTCTTCCATTTCACATAGCTTTCAAGCGTATGATGAGGATTCAACAAACAGAAATTTATTTTTATGCGTGGTTTCCTTCTTTTCGTTATACATTGCATATTATTATAACGATATTTCGCTAAAACGAAAAAAAAAAAAAACAAACAAACAAACAACTGTCGGTCCTGGGCATTTCGTCCTAACGGGAGTGCACTGCACATGAACACACACGAGATAAATCCCTTGTAATGAGAGAAAGAGGAGAGGTGAGTAATGAATGACAGGAATAGACTACCTTCACGGTACATGGACAGAGAAAAGCGAGAGGGAAGAGGAAGATGATGGGTCAAAACCAGGGCATCACGTGAGGCATGAGATATAAGCTCATCAAAATAAAGAAGTGTTACATGGAGTTGTGGTAAACGATAGACGATTGTGGTAAAAAAAAATGCTAAAAGTGAAGTGTAACATTTCTTCAAAATGTCTTTAGTTCAATGGTAAAGGCATTCAAACTTAAAACTTCTTTTATACTACTATCAAGAGAAATCCGAAATTTCGGAACAGTAAAAGAAAATACAGATTTACCGAAAATAGTTTTGGTTAAAGGCATTGACATTTACTGGATTACCGGGTAGGATATGCAGGGACAGTTTCGTTTTTGATGAACACAGAGTCAAAATACAGAAGGGAGGAATTAAGCTTGTACATAAATCGTCCTAAAAGCAAACGATACATATCGTAAATCCTTAAGATGTTGTTTTCATAAGATGAAGTATCAGTATGGCATCTCCGTGATTCCTGGCAAATGATACAAAGAACTTCGTTTCCTGTAGTAATAATATTCTTTTTATTAAAAGTAAGAGTTGGGGGGGGGGGGCAATGACCCGGGAGGTAGTTATCCAGGGGGTAATTGATTGGTGCACTGTCCTTGGGGTAATTTTCCTTTTGATAGTTATATAGGGGAGGGAGAGTTATAGGCCTACTTATCCGGGGTAATCATTCACGGGAAGTTATCGGAGGGGGTAGTTATCGGGTGGAAGTTATATGGGGTCTAGTTATCGGAGGAAGGGGTAGTTAACCTGGGGATAATTATACTGGTGGTAATCATCTGGGGGGTAGTTATCCGGAGGGTAATTATCCGGGGGGTAATTATCCGGGGGTAGTTATCCGGGGGGTAGGTATCCGGGGGGGGGGTAGTTATCCGGGGGGTAGTTACCCAGGGGGTAATTCTCCGGGGGGTAGTTACCCAGGGGGTATTACTCCGGGGGGTAGTTATCCAGAGGGTAGTTCTCCGAGGGGTAGTTACCCAGGGGGTAGTTCTCCTGGGGGTAGTTATCCAGGGGGTAGTTATCCGAGGGGGTAGTTATCCAGGGGTAGTTACCGAGGGGTAGTTATCCAGGGGGTAGTTTTCCTAAGGGGGAATAGCCCTGGGGGGTGATTGCCCTAGGAGGGTAGTTGTCCGGGGGGTAGTTGTCCTAGGGGGTAATTACCCTGGAGGGTAATTGCCCTTGGAGGCTAGCTGTCCGGGGGGTAGTTGCCCTAGGGGGGAATTTTCCTGGGGGGTTATTATCCGGGTGGTAGTTATCCGGAGGGTGGTTTTCCAGGGGGTACTGTTTCTAGAACCTCTGAAAGCTAGTTATTCATATTCCTAGAGACTTAAGCTTTTCAGAAATGTATAAATTACCTTGTTTATGAATATCATCCTTTTTTTCTCGTTCCCCATACTTTAACTATTCGTCGAACATAACGTGATAAAAAGGCGAAAATGTATAGTCTGTAGGATGATGCCTGTCTCAAAATACAGTCAATATATTCAATCTTTTTATGTGATTTGGAAGTAAATTTTTATCAATCACCGCTTGGTGCATTTTTTACCCATTGTAATTTCTCGACTTAGGTTCGTCGAAAGATGGATTGCAGCACGAAAATTATTGTCTATGCCATGGTGAACATGCTCTACACGTTCGCATCATTTCCAACCAGATCTGCAGCGATGATTTCAAACATTACTGATGCAGGCATGGGGACCAAGCCTCAGACCTACATGAATGGCACAGAAATATCTGACATAAAGCCTCTGATGGCACTTAATGCTTACACAGACAAAGTGCTCGAATACAATTTCTATGATTTTTCGACACAATCCACAAATGAAACGGGCCTTCATGTCAAGGAACTGCCAAAGAATGATATAAAGATACCCTGGGATTGGAGCTTCAGGTGGTCATGGAGCAATGTCTTGTATACAATGTTCTCTTTCATCGGTATTGTCGGAAACGTTTTGGTCCTACTGGCTCTAATGAAACGCAATTCCACCCGCCACGCCCCGGATACCTTCATAGGGGCCCTGGCACTCGCCGATCTCTTGACGTCGATCTTCGTTATACCCGTTCCCACGGCCATTTCTGTTCCTGATTCTGCCCTCGGAAACTTTTATTGTTCAATCGTCTTCACTTTCTATCCAATGTGGGTGTGCATACACGCCTCTATCTACACTCTGACGGGGATGTCCATAGAGCGATTCATGGCGGTTGTCTACCCTCTCCGTTTGCACCGACGCCTCACCCGTAGACACGTCTTCGTCTACCTCATCGCAGTTTGGATTCTCTGCATTCCGTCTTCTTTCCAATTTCTCTCTGTCCGGGTTACCAACAACGTCTGCAGGGACACCAAGCGGCCAGATGCAAAGAAGATTATCGTGGTCTACCTTTTCCTGTTTCGATTTGGAATTCCTGCTCTCACTATGATCATTACGCAGGGCCTCACCGCAATGTCGCTTCACCGCCAGTCCCGTGAAATGCGCGGGACTCGCCTTATGAAAGGCGGGACAAAACCATCCTTTCACATTACAGCGCGTAATCGGGTGGTAAAATTGACCTTTATTGTTGTCCTCATCTACATATTTACTGTCGGGCCGAATATATTAGCCACTTTGATTACAGTGATGACCGAAACACATTCGTCGTACCTCTTCAGTCCTCTACATTACAGTTTGACCTACGCCACCTTCATTAACTCGTGTGCTAATCCTTTCATATACACCGCACGATACCCAAAATTTCGCGCAGCCATTCGTGATATTTTCACGTTTAATTCAAAGGGGGAAAATGGGCCACTTTTTGTACAAACTGAGACGACTTCCCAGCAAATCCAAATTTGTGAGTAAAATCTCATCAGTTTGTATCATTGTATCGTGACATGTTATGACCGTGCATCACAACACAAAACCAAAAACAAAGAGAGTCGCACACCTCTATATTACGTGAGGACTCAAAATAGGTAAAATGGTTCACATTGGTCAATATTTAGTTGTTCATATTTTTGGAAATAGCCATTCTTCTTCTACATAATTTCAAAGTTTGATATAATAAGATGAATAAGAAATTGTGTGTTGGGGAATTTTCTAGAACACCTTTTAAAAAATGATAATGGTTAGATGTGACTTTAATACAGACCACTTTTCATTTCTTAAAAGCGCTTTTAAAAGCCTTTCACTTTCAACGCCTAATGACTTTTGAAAGGCTTATGCTACTGCTTTGAAAGTTCGTATTTGTCATAAATAGAATGTGCCAATATACTGTACAAAATTTCAGCGTGACCTAGCAATATCTTCATTGTAGTTGTTATGGATGTTTCACATTCTATTCTTTTGCCACAGTCATTGAACACAGCACAGCTTGGTGAGATATAGCACATAAAAAAGCCTCTTTTCTCAGTAAAAACTTTTCCTGAGTATGTACTTTCTTACCGTTATTTATACAGGTTATTGAGATCTAGATGTATCGAGTTATAAATCATTTCAAAGCTTAGAATCTCCCCTCAACTAGAAATCAACGATTGGCGACCTTTTGGGGATTTTGAGGTGCAGGGTCACATTTTTCCAGAAAAAAATAATCTAATTATTAGTTATATCCTTCAAATATATAAAGAGGGAAACTGAATTCATTATCACATTTACTTTGTACAGAAATCTTTGCTTATATGTATACTGCGAACCAAGGCAACCGGGGTGGTATTGTGTTTAATGTTGGCCTTTGTGAAAAGGCAAACTGTTGTGTTGCAAATTTCTGAAAAGTAAGGAAAACACACGACTAACATAGTGAGATAAACTTGAGAACAGAAGGCACACAATAAACGTTAGGTGACATATGCTAAACTTCTTGGTTTCTCATTCATCATGACTACAGGTTTGATTGAATGTGAATAAATTAATAATGCATAAAAAAAAAAAATCATGTTGTTCCTTTTCTAATTGTTCCGGACTTATGGTTTTGTGCTTTGCTTTAAATAAATGTTTTTGATCGCTCTTTAAGCAAACAAACAAACGAAAAACAGTACTTGTTGTTGTAAAGAAAGAAGTAGAAAAAAAATAATCATTAATGTATTTGGTCAATTCTTGGAAAAATAATTTTTCTCGCGCATCAGAGGCACTTTGGCTGAAAAGGTGCGAGTTAAAGGCGGACGGTACAAGATATGAGTGTCCATCAGGATTCGACAATTAATACTCATAGTATTAACTAACAATATATTTCTGTTTGTCGATCAGCGGTTGGAAAGGAACGCTTATACAATTGTGACAAAAGAAGACAGGTACTTTAATGATTCTGAGGTGACTGCAGTGGTTCAAATTTAGACTTAGATTTGCGTTTGTGGGTCAAAATAAGGTTTGCAACACACTGGGGTTATTTTGTGTATCACAATATACATCTTACATACATACATATATATATATATATATAAATATATGTGTGTGTGTGTGTGTGTGTGTGTGTGACATATGTGGACACACATTAAATCATGCATTTTATTGTGTACATCTTACACTTTTGAGAAACCGAGAATGATAGAAAAACGGTCTGAAAATGTCTGAAACAAGCAAAAGAAGTCATTCAAATTCCTGAAATTCTTCGTCGAAGTGTTTTCACTGCAACGGATTGACAAATTGTCCTATATACATCGACGTAAACAAATTTGCGTTTGTAAATTTGTCAATCAGTTGCAACGAAAACATCTCGACGGAAGAATTTCATGAATTGAATAACGCAATACCCGCTGCATGCTATAAGGAATAGTACCAACACTTGCTGTCGTGCAGAAGCTCGGCGGACTAGTGGAGATGACGCCTGTCCGGTGATCAGGAGGTCGTAGGTTCGAATCCTGCTCGAGGATGTACGCCCATGATTTCTTTTATCATGGCTACTACTAAAACACTGATCAATTCATTGGTTATTTATGTCTATGTGGGGCAATTTGTCAATCAGTTGTAAAGCCAAAGAAGCATCCTCTTTTTTGTTGGTGTGCCTTTTGCAGTTTGGATGACAGTATAGCAAATTTTGAATTTGTGCGAGGGTGGTTAAATTGTCCAAGCTTCTTTCGCCATAACACAGGAATGACATGTTTCCAAAAAATTTCTTCACTAAAAGGATCTGTAGTTTCAGCTGTATATTCTGACGTAAAGGCATGCCATGGAATATATTTCATTTGGTGCTTGTAGGCCTGAATACAGGCAACATGAGTACAGTCAGTATTGAAACACTGTTTTAAATACGAGACCAAACACAGTGTTGTCCTTTTGAGGCATATGGCAATTATATATCAATTTCTTTTCCTAAGACTTTGATGGAATGTCTTATGGCAACCTTGTTTATTTATTTTTACTTACTATTTGCCAAAGCATAATCACTTATGAAAACATACAGAAACTGAACAACACTAGAACAAACTTATTCTTGGGTTGTCTTCTGACTGTCTGTGGCTGACAGACAGCCACAAGACAACCCCAAAAACACACACACGTCTGCTTAGCAGACAATAAAGCTGAAGAAGACCGAAGGTCGAACTAGCTTCCACCAGCCGGAATCCTGCAACATCTCCTGTCATCCAGTGTCTCGATTGTATACATATATATATGAAGAGTTTGTTTGCAAAAACCGATAAGTCCATTTTTGAAGGTTTTGAAGTACGGTCTCTGTCATAAAGTACAAAATAATACCTATTAAATGATATATTGGTCACTACATATAAAGGTATATTTTTGAAGTTATGGTCAAAAGAAGTTCATACTGAAATATATATGTGACCCTGCACCTCAGAACAAACAAAAAGTCACCTGACATGAATTTTTAGTTAAGACCATATTCTGAAAGAGCAGACTTTAAGCTTTAAAATGATGTATAAATCAAATCAAATGGACTCTTCTAACCTATCTAAATATTGGAAAGAAAGCAAAAACTCAGGAAAAGTGTGAACTGAGAAAGAGGCTCTGAAGTACAGTGTCTATTCAAGCGTTTAATCTTTACCAAACCGTGCTGGCTGTGCGATGAATGGGACAAAAAACAGGAAGTAAACCACCTGAGTAACAACAATGAAGGGATTATTAGATTAAGCTGAAATTAAGCATGCCTCATTAATACATTCTGTCCATAATTGATGCCAACTTTCAAAGCAGTAGCACTATCATTTCAAAAGTTATTAGAGTTGAAAGTGAAGAGTGTGGAAAAGGTTTTTCAGAAATGAAAAAGGGATTCTAAAGACACGCCTAATCACACTATTCTACCAAAAATGTTCGAGATAAACTGCTAAAAAATCACACTTTCCTGCCCGTGTTATTATACCAAATGTTAGCATAATGTAAAAGAAGACTTGCTCTTTCAGAAAATATGAAAAAGTCAAGTTCGGCTAGGTTGACCCATTTCACTTATTTTCAGTCCTCACGCAAAATCAGTGTGTGCGACTTTATGTTCGTTTTGAGGTGCACGGTCACATATGTATATATATATATGCGTGTGTTAGTGTGTGTGGGTGTGGCTGGGTTTATGTGCTTGGGTGTGTGCATGGCTGACTGTTGACATTTGAGCTCATCATGACATTGATTTTGCCTTGGAAAATACTAATACCTTAATAGAAGCATCACCAGCAAATTCAATATCGAAACACTGTCATAACTGCAGGATCAACCAGTGTTTGCCCTGTAAATCTCATGACAATAAAGAACATTCATTCGTTTGCCCAAGACTTTGAAGAAATTTCCTATGGAAGACCCGTTTGTACTGATAGATTTTCATTAAATTTCGTTGAAATTAATTACAGTACCAAAAAAAAAAATAATGAATGAAAAAATTTCAACCATCTTCAGGATGAATTCGACAGATTTCTTTTTTTTTACACATTTGGTTTCAATGTTAAATGCAACGCGGAAAAAAAAGTGATATTGTCAATTACTTATTTTTTCTTTCCTCATCCGCATTTTCCCTTCTTTTTCTTCTTGTAGGGACATACTGTTCCTGCGTAACGTAATAGACATTCCAAAAAGTTTTTTAACGCGATATCAGTCTCAGCACAATCCATTGACAGATCCCTCGCATCCAACTTTTACCTTCCTTATTAGTGCCATAATTAATCTTGTCAAGGAAATTTCCAGTTTTGAATTAAATACAAGCAATCTGTTATTATCTATTCTATGCAGGCTGATTGCTATGATGAGTTATATGATTTTCTTTATTGTTATTATTGTTATCTTTATTATCATTCTTATTATCAGTAGTAGTAATAGTAGTATAATTATCATTTGACTACAGTGTGTTATTTTTTCCGAGCATAATATCCATGATTCACTTACCATCGTAGTTTGTTCCTAATTAAATACAATGAATTTGCTTTGCAATATCATTTGCAGTTTACTTTATCTTTGTAGGTGAGTAATACTGAATCCGGCAATCAAATGTATTTTCCCTTGTGTGTGTCAAGATTAATATTCCAAGTACCTTTTATATTTTTTAAACAAATTATATACATATATATATATATATATATATATATATATACATATATATAATATATATATATATATATACAATACACAAACAAATACACACGGACACACACACACACACATATATATATATATATATATATAGAGAGAGAGAGAGAGAGAGAGAGAGAGAGAGAGAGAGTTCACGCGTTCGAAAGCACGTTGAAGTTGGCCCATTCGTAATAGAAGCGAAAAAAATTTTACGTACAGCTGCGTCCTAATGCTGGGCTGTCGTTTTTTTTTTTCATTTGTTTTTTGTTTTTTTCTCGGATATCCACTCATTGACAGTTCTAATAATTGTATTCCTTCATTCAATCGAAACACATCAATATAGGGCAACAATAGGTGTAAAGTCATTGATTTTTTTCTTTTCAAGGAAACCACCAGAACTCCCACTAGCCCGTTGGAGAGGACAAAGCAGAAATGACCCTGCATGAGATTCCCTTGAAAGAGGATAAACGTCAAGCACAATAAGGAAAACCAAAATGAAGAAGAATCGCTCGCAGGTCAGAGTAAATGGACACAATTGTCCTATGCCATGAAGTCAAGTTAACTCAGTTCTGGTAAATTTTGGTTTGTCAGCGCTGTCCTATGTTAAAAGCAAAATGTCAATTTGAAATCTGAGAAGCCCATTCAAATATTTCGCACTCACAAATTGAGTCGACACTTTATTCAAAAGCTGGAAAATGAAGATGGAAAATCTGCCGATGCATGAGCATGCGCAGAAGAATATTGTACGCCTATAAAAGCGGCATACAGCTGTCCACTCAGTACAGTACGGAGTGATCGCTTTCAGAACGTTTCCTTTATCGATCAGGAAGGAGAAAGATCTGTTGATAAATACTTTGTAAGTAGTCAGTATCATTGTATGTATTTGTGTGCAGAAATATATATTTAGTATATAATAAAAGAAAACGTTAAGATTAGAGAAAGTGCATGGACGCTGAAACTTGACTACCTCTTTAACCTTAAGCTTGTTAAATTATTAAAGTAATTAAGCTTAATACAGCACCGCTGGTGACTCATGTCTTCTCCAAAACGTATGTTCAGTCGTTCACTGTAAAACCAGTCATATGAAATGATGATGTTGGTACCAAAATGTAGTCATCAGACTTCCTAATCAAAAAAAAAAAAAAAGAAAGTATGAATCTCTCTCATGGAGTCGTATTTCTCTTTACCTGTTTTAGCGGTATGCCCATGGGATTGATTTCTTTTTACAACAGGCAGATAAAGCAACAGGTGATCAAAAGTTAAAGCATCTATAGGGCCTATTCACAAATAATATTCATTTAACTTTGACCGTATCACTTATTTTAATATTCAAAGGGTTTAAGTCGGTTTATTGGGGATGATGGCAGTGTATTAAGGCTACACGTAATGTCTATTGCCTGGGATTTATATTCGTATATTTTTTTTTTTACACAAACAAAGTGAAATCGATACTAATGACGTGCTAGTTGAGCAGTACTTTTTATGTTCTTGCAATATCTTAAAGAAGACGGTATACCTCTTCTACTTCTAAGAATTCGGTACAAAAAAAAAAAATATATATATATATATATATATATATATATATATTTTTTTTTTTTTTTTAAATTGGCCTGTGCCGAGTGCGATTTTTGCAAACATGATCAGAACAGAAGAATCAGAACATCTTGCTTGAGAATAGCCAATTTAACAGGAAAAATAAAACGGAAAGCAAGCAATACCAGAATGGAGTAACTGCCTTCGCAGAACAGAAATAATCAATTTACAGGAAGAGTGTATTAAACATGTTTGGCATCATTACCCCACTAGTGCATTTAGGAATAGGAAGGGGAACTTGTAGAGTTCAAATGATCATTTGAAACATTTTACCATTTCCGAAGTTCACAGGAACAAAAACCATTGGAAGATCTTTCAGGAAAATCAAAGTAGACAGGACGTTCGTCCATGCTGCATAGAAATTAGTATCTAAGGCAAGCGGCTACGGGTTAAAAACTCATGTTTGGAAAATGTTTCTTAAGCTTTAGATTTTACATATCATGACTATCATTTTGTAAGTAGTAGAATAAGCATATGCTCTTATTTTCTTACAGTAGATGAGCAATAGAAATTTCCTTTAATGTTCATTGCATTATGATCCATATCTTTATTGCTACTATTTTTATCATTATCATTTTCTTAATTATTCATGGAACATTAGTGACAGCGATACGGGAACGTACAGTCTGCAGGATGATACCTGTTTCAAAATACAGTCAATATTGAATCTCTTAATGTGATTTGGAAGGAAACTTCCATCTTTCAACGCTTGGTGCATTCATTAACCTTTGTAATTTCTTCTCATAGGACCATCCAACGATGGATTGCAACACGGAAACTGTTACCTTTACTATAGTGAACATGCTTTATACTTTCACATTATTTGGGACCGGATCAGCAGGGTTGAGTTCAAACTTAACAGATACAGGCATAGGGACCAATTCTCATACCTACATGACTGGCAAAAAAAAAAGCAACGGAAAACTTCTGATGATACTCAATCCTTGCACTGGCAAAACGATCGAATACGATTTCTATGATTATTTGGCACAATCCACAAATGAAACGCTTCTTGTCGAGGAAGTGCTCATAGACGACAGAAAGACGCCGTGGGTCTGGAGCTTCAGGTGGTCATGGAGCAATGTCTTGTCTATAGTGTTCTCTTTCATAGGTATTGTCGGAAACGTGTTAGTCCTACTGGCTCTAATGAAACGCAATTCCACCCGCCACGCTCCGGATACCTTCATAGGGGCCCTAGCACTCGCCGATCTATTGACGTCGATCTTTGTCATGCCTATTCCCACAGCCATTTCTGTTCCTGACTCAGCCCTTGGAAACTTTTATTGTTCAATCGTCTTCACTTTCTATCCTATGTGGACGTGCATACACGCCTCTATCTACACTCTGACAGGCATGTCCATAGAGCGATTCCTGGCGGTTGTCTACCCGCTCCGTTTGCACCGACGTCTCAACCGTGGACACGTCTTCGTCTACCTCATCGCAGTTTGGATTCTCTGCATTCCGTCTTCTTTCCAATTTTTCTATGTCCGGGTCACCAACAACGTCTGCAGGGACACCAAGCCGCTGGATACAAAGAAAATTATCGTGGTCTACCTTTTCTTGTTCCGATTTGGAATTCCTGCTCTCACTATGATCATTACCCAAGGCCTCACCGCAATATCACTTCACCGCCAGTCTCGTGAAATGCGGGGGACTCGCTTTGTGAAAGGCGGGACAACACCATCTTTTCATGTTAGAGCGCGCAATCAGGTGGTTAAATTGACCTTCATTGTTGTCCTCATCTACATATTTACTGTCGGGCCGGACATACTAGCCAATTTGATTACAGTTATGACCGACTCACATTCCTCATACGTATTCAGTCCTCTACATTACAGTTTATCCTACGCCACCTTCATTAACTCGTGTGCTAATCCATTCATATACACCGCACGATACCCAAAATTTCGCGCAGCTATTCGTGATATTTTCACGTTTAATTCAAAGGGGAAAAATGGGCCACTTTTTGTACAAACTGAGACGACTTCCCAGCAAGTCCAAATTTGTGAGTAAAATCTCTTCAGTTTGTCCCTCTTCAGGTTGTAATCTCTTCATTGTAGATGCTATGGAGGTTTCACATTCTATTCTTCTGCTACATTCAAAGAACACAGCACAGCTTTGTGAGATTTAGCACGTAAAAACCTTAAACTTCAAAGCCTCTTTACTCAGTAAACACTTTTCCTGAGTATGCACTTTCGTACCGTTATTTAGACAGGTGACGAAGGTCCAGTTGTATCGAGTAATAAATCATTTAAAAGCTTAGAGTCAGCTCTTTTATAATCGGAAAACGAACGAAATAACGAAAAATTAACGATCGATCTTTTTTTTTTTTTTTTTTTGGTGATTTTGAGGTGCAGGGTCACAAAAAAAAATACACTTTTTCAGAACAAAAAAAAAATGAATATCAAATTATTAGTTATATCCTTTAGATATAAAGCGGAAACTGATTTCATTATCACATTTATTTTGTACAGAAAATGTTGCATATTGGTATACTGTGAACCACGGCAACCGGAGAAGTATTGTGTCTAATGTTGGCCTTTGTGAAAAGGCGAACTGTTGTGTTGCAAATTTCTGAAAAGTAAGGAAAACACACGGGTAACACACTGAGACAACCTTGAGAACAGAAGACACACAATAAAGGTTAGGTAACTTCTGGGTTTCTCATTCATTATGACCACAGGTACGATTAAATGTGAATAAAATTATAATGCATACCGCATTGTAATGTCAGATCTGAAAAAAAAAAAATATCAGATTGTTGTTCTTCTACTTTCTCCTGAATTATGGTTTTTGTGCTTTGCTTCAAATAAATCTTGTGGATAGAATAATAGGTGTTAGTTGTAAAGAGTGAAGTTGATTGAAAAATAATCATTAATGTATTCCCATGACTCTTTGAAAAATATACCTCAAGCATCAGAGGCACTTTGGCTGAGAAGATGATAGCTAAAGGCGGAGTGTACAAGATATGAGTGTGCACCAAGGTTCGACAATTAATGCTCATAGTATTTATTAACTAACTCAAACGTTATCAATATTCATTGTTTATCGATCAACGGTTTGAAAGAAACTCTTATACATTTGTAAAGGCAAAAGGGTAGATGCGCTTTAATGATTCTAAGGTGGCTGCAATATGTCAAATTTAAACTTAGATTTGCGTGCAAGTGTGTGTGTCAATGTAATGTTTGCAACACACCGGTATAATTATGTTTATCTCAATATACATTCTGCATATATTTAGATATCTATGACATATGTGTAAACTTATGATATCATACATTGTATTCAGTACAAGCATTTCTTACACTTTTCAGAAACTAAGAATGAAAGGAACATTTGACTTGTTTTGATTTTTGATTCGATTTGATTTATTGGTTTCTGTATCATCATTGTACATATTCACATTCATGTACAAACATAAATACGATAATAAAGTTGCTGACGGGTGAGCCGAGAAAATCGAGTTTGAAGTCAGATCACCAAATTCTGTCAAAACGTTTGGATTTCTATTTTTAACATGATTTTGTAGTCTAATGTATCTTCTATCATCTACCGAAATTTTGAAGCTAAATGATAAAAGGGAAGGCCTGAAAATAGCATTTTCTGGGCCATGATTGGCTCGTCTGTCAGCGACTTTAAAATCCTTTTGTTGTAGCGGGTCACATATGTATATAAGTATTTTCTTGCTCATTGCCTGTGTACAATGTACAAATAGGAGGGAGAGATGACTTGCATAGAGATAGGATAGTTGAAAGGAGAAAGGGAAAGGAGAGGTTTGTCTGCTTTCACTAAAGGTTTATACAAAGTAAAGTCATCTGTATCACTGATTAGCAAGACATGACAAAATATTTCCTCACCGAGGTATGCAGGTGGACAGTTGATACGGGTCATGGTCGGTTACATAATCATTATTACATGACAGATTAATTGCGTCGATATTTCTACGAAAGAATTTCGTGTATAATACATTACCAATGACGATGGAATTACTGATATTCAAATAACAACATTGTTTTTACAGCCTTCCTAAAAGAATACATGGACTTTAAACTTCGAATTCAGAAGGAAGAGAATTCCAAACATCGGGTCCAGTGTGTCTGACAGATTTCAGAGCCATCACTGTTTTGGGATTATACAAGTGAAAATCATCAGATTGTCTTGTTGGATAAGATTGTATTTTCTTGTTTAATTGAAATAGTGAGTAAAAAGAAGATGGCAACTGACCATTATGTAAGCGAAACATAAAACATGAGCTTTGAAAAAAAAATTAATGTCATTTACCTTAAGTGTTCTTAATTCTGCGAATAAAGGATCTGAATGGTCTCGATAACCTGAGTTGGTGCATATACGTATAGCTTTCTTTTGCAAAAGTAATATACTATCAATGTGGCTTTTTGAAGTTGCCCATACAATGTTGCAATAAGAAATGTGCGATAATATCAACGAATTATATTACATTAATAAAACATTCTGAGGGACACAATACTTTAACTTCTGAAGTATACCAACATTACGAGATACTTTATCCGAGATATATTGTACATGAACGTTCCATTTCATATTTTCATTTATATTTATTCAGAGGAATTTAATACTCTCTTCTTGTTCCAATGATACACCATCCACCATAATATTTAAATGTTGCATGTCATTGTTGTGCTTCTTGATATAGAAATACATAAACATTTGTCTTTTTCAGATCAAGTGATAATCTATTACTCTTAAACCACGTAGATAATTTCGGTAATTCAGTATTGAGAGTTCTTAAGAGCGAATGAAAATCAGAATTGGAACAAAATACATTAGTATCATCAACAAACATACAGGAACATAGTCTGAAATAGTCAGAAACAAGCCAAAGGGGTATTCTCTTTTTTCTTTTATGCTGGAAAGACTTTTGCAATTTTTATTAGAGTATAGCAAATTATGAATCTGTGTGAGGGTGGTTAAGTTTCTTTACTTAACTAATAGAGTTTAAAGTTTTATCTCAATCTTCTGACGTAGAGGAACTACGGGCCCAATCACCGTATGTGCCTTGTGAGGAATATGGCAAGTGAAATGCATTCATTTCTTTCCCCATGACTTTGATGGAAAGTCCTATTATATGGCAGACTTAGTTTCGTTAATGCATCTTCTCTTGGCGTACAAAAGTCTTAAATTAACCATAAGCCTCTTTCAGAAAAAAAAAAAAAGAAGAAATGATTGAGTTTAAATAGACAATGTTTCAACTATCTTCAGAGGTAATTTGTCGGAGGTGTTTGTTGTTGTTGTTTTTGACTAGTTTTTTAACACACCACGATGAAAGCTTAATTGCAGCACAAAATACTTCAGTGTCTCCTTATCATAACCTATTTGCATTTTTCACCTTTTCTAGTGACGTAATTTTCTTACGTAAGAGAAATACAGGTTCCTGAAAGTTTGTAAACGCAGCATTAGTCTCAGTGAAATCCCTTGACAGATTCCACGCATCCACGTTTAACTCAGGTCATGCTTTGTTAGTGTCATGATTATTTCTTTAAAGTAAATTTCCAGTTTTAAAGCAAAGATGTTATGCGTGGATGTCGCTTATTTTTAAGAGTTATGATATTGTTATGATTGTTATTGTTATTATCACCATTATTATTATGATAACCATTATTATTATCATTACAATTGTATTATTGTTATTATTTCATTACTGCTACTAATTCTGTTATTGTTATCATTACCATTATCATCATCACTTTTAGTATTGTTATTAATATTAATTCGTAGTTATCATTACCGTTGCTATTACTACTGCTATAGCTATTATTTTGGAAGAGGGCACGTTTATATTCTAAGCATAATATTCATGAATTAATTGCCATCATACTATTGTCATGACATGTTACCAATTTGCTTGAAATATTATCAGGAGTTTCTTTTACTTCTGCAGATGAACACAATTAAATTATAATCAATCAAAAGTAATTTCTTTTTTTCCGTGTGTGCGTCATGATCAATCTTTTCAAGTAAATTTCCACTTATAAAGTAAATGAAAAACAGTTTTTATTGT
Organism: Diadema setosum; assembly: GCF_964275005.1. Lineage (NCBI taxonomy): Eukaryota > Metazoa > Echinodermata > Echinoidea > Diadematoida > Diadematidae > Diadema > Diadema setosum. The sequence goes on along the minus strand of NC_092690.1, from coordinate 36,547,917 downwards.
ACGAGCTATAAGTCGTATGTATAATGTTTATAATATAAACAATATACATATAGGACCCATACAGCAGTATCACTAAACCAACAAATAAACGATCATTATATAGGCATATTAGATGAAATTAGATCTTATCGGTGTGTCTATTACAAACCATGCGACAGCACATCCGAGTTTGAGATACTCTTCAAATATTTATTGTACAACAGACAAGCTATTAATATACTGCATAGTTTACCTTCGTGAACACTGCACGAGCTAGGTTTCTCTCACACCGATTACTGAAATTCTTTACTGGAAAAAAAATAAAGAGTAAAGATTTAGGTGATTTTTTTTTCTCTCTCTCTTTTATGATGGTTCGTACAATAGTAAGTTTGTAATTAGTGAGTGATATGCAACGCGGGTATCTTAATGATATAACATTATTGCTACCCATGACAACATAAAAAAAATGCTCTCTTTGTTATAGGGAACTGGCAACACAATTCGTATTTCTCGAAAAGAGTAAGGTTTTTTTTTTCAGATATCTGATACTGTCATTGCGTCATGTTTTCAGTAAAGGTAGAGAAGGCACTACACATTTATACTTTCCTATATCTTAATTTTCTTGCGAATGACTTAAAGCGACATCCGGATTATTTTCCGATTTTTACATTCTGATCAACCATAAATTAGTTATATTGAGTAAAGAGTTTCAGGATCTTTAATAATTAGGATGAAGAATGTTTTCACAATTTATAACAAATTGCAATAAACAAGGATTTCTGAAATATTTGAGGCTCTTATGTTATCATCATTGTTCATTTTAATTTGTTTAAGATTTTTCAAAGTAGTGTTTCTCTGCTCAAGGACAGCAATAAATTCCACAAATCTGCACATGGAGCTGTCGATTTATGTACTACATGATGTGTAATCATGAAAATCGTCTGGAATGCCCCTTTAATGTTGTCAGTAATATTCATCTAGCCTTGAAAAGGGCTTTATATAGGCCTCCACACAAACACACACACACACACACACACACACACACATATATATATATATATATATATATATATATATATATATATGTGTGTGTGTGTATATATGTATATATATATATATATATAGAGAGAGAGAGAGAGAGAGAGAGAGAGAGAGAAAGATCGCTAGACAGGGGGAAAGACAGAATGAGATGGGAGAGGTAAAGAGAAACAGATCATATCACATGGAAATCATGACAAAGTTGCCCCCTTTCTGATAGAAGAGATTACATTGTATGCAGGCCCCATCCTGATTCTGGACTCTTTTTGTCTGGAAGCTGCTCCTTATCAGTTCTAATAAGTGCATTGCGTCAGTAAATTGAGACAAATCAATATAGGTGTGAAGTCACTGAATTAAAAAAAAAAAGGAGACTATAGGCGTTTTCACACCAGCCCGATAAAAATCCAAGCTTGAGAAATTTTTCGCGATTGCGAATTAGAGCGCTATTTCATTTCTTGTTCACGTCAGCCCGAAGAGAATTAGCCGGAATTTTTTTTCGAGCTAATTCGGCAGCTGAGTATGTGCAAACAGCATCAGTAATGTGTGCGCCCTCTCAAAAATTCCTCATGATTTGTGTGCAGTTTCACTCCATCGATCGGGTCACACACGCTAGGCATTATTGATGGGAAGCATCGCGCTAATTTCTCGAGTCGTTTTCACATTATCTGATAGCGCGCTATACTATCCCGCTATTTCAGAAATTTCCCGAGTTGGACTCGAGAAATGTTCTCGACCAGAGCGATACAATTAGCGAGCTAATTTGTGTTCACATTATCAAATAGAGCGCTATTTCGTTTTCGGGTTAATTTTCCAAGTCAGAAAATAGCGCGCTATCTGGCAACATCGGGCTGATGTGAAAACGCCTATTGAGTACTCCCACTATAGCCCGCTGGGAGGAAAAAAAAAGCGAAGTAACTTCGGCATTCGGTTAAAGGTATGATTTACTATTTTGAGCAGTGATTTAAAAAATATTCGAATTATTACATTTGATGCATATGTGTAGGTCACCTGTATCACAGGCCATCCTACAGTATACAAATTTTGCAATAAAGCCTAAAATATAAGAAGATATCACTATTTTTCTCACTAAAACATAACTGTAGATGGTTAATCCTGAACATTTTCATTAACCTATTGTGCACATTTTGCTTATTCAACAATACATAATAGTCTTGATCTTATTGAATAACTTTTTCACGCTTGTTGTTTCTACCCCTAACTCACATACTATAACTGTTTTATGCACTAAAGCTGGGTTTTTGTTTCATCTACAAATTTTAAGTAATGCCTTCAAAAGAAACGGGATATCAACCACAAGGAAAAAGAAAATTAAGAGGCATCGCCCGTATCAGAGCGATAGATTATTATTGTCGTAAGAAGAGAAGTCAAGTGATGTAAAATATGTAATGACCGTGTGTTGTCAAAGCAATTCAAATTAAGTATGTCAGCAGCTCTTTCACGTCAACATGTAAACTTGAAATCTGAGAAGCCTATTCAAATGTTCTGCGCTAACAAATTGAGTCGACAATTTATTCCAAATGTACGAAATGGAGATGCATATTCTGCAAATAGTGTAAGCGCATGCGCAGAAGAACATCCCCCTCTTATAAAAGAGAGATAGAGCTGCGCATTCGGTACAGCCATGGAATGATCGCTTTCAGAACGTTTCCTTTATCGACTAGGAAGGAGAAAGATCAACTGTTCATGAATACTTGTAAGTAGTCAGTATCATTGCATTTAATAATGATAAGCATATACTAGATATACATAATGCAATGTATGTATGTGTGAGTAGAAATAGTATATAAGAAAAACACTGAGATTAGAGAAAGTGTGTCCGTGCTGAAGCTTTAATATGTCTTAATAAGCTTAAACTGCAAAATGTCCGGTGTTAAATATGAAACACCGGGCTGATGTTAAAGTTCAGGTGCTCGTTTAGGTGTCAGATTAACACCTCTGGTTATCATTTGTAAAAAATGAAATTTTTTTGTCAATAGTTCCTTAAAGGGTGTGTACAGTTCTGGTCGAGGTGAGGATTTAGCTTTTAACATTTTGTGAGATATTCAGAAACCATTCTATGAGATGTCAAAGAGCATGCAATTCTAAGGGGTATCAAAAGTTTATTTGATGAAAATCGGTTTTGAAGTGGCTGAGATATCCAAAAACAAGGTGAAACAAAAAGATCCTAATAAAGTTGTGGCATGTCGCCTTTTATTATTTTCACTTTTTTGGATATCTCAGCCATTTGAAAACCAATTTTCATCAAATCAACGTTGAAACCTTCTTAAAATCACATGCTCTTTCGTATTTCATAAGAGGTTTCTCATTATCTCACTTAGGAATGTAAAAAACATGAATCCCCACCTCAACCAGTACTGTACACCCCCTTTAATTACTATTCTTCTTGTTGATTTTGAACTTCAACAAGACACTCAAGAATTTCCGATAAAGTACTTGATTTTGAAAAAAAAAAATGGCGTGAACACATTTACACCATATAAATACCAGTTGGTGTGGTCTCATATTGAAGCTGGAAGGGTGTGATACCATTAACATTAACACCAGCAATATCAAATCCACACTATGCGGTGTCATTGTTGAATTAATACCAGCGCAGTGTAAAAAAATATCACTAGGTACAGTGTTGAATTAACACCACGAAGTGCGAGGTGAACATTATTTTTTCAAGACCATCTCAACATACTTTCTACACCTGTGGGTGTGGTTCTCTATTGCCACTTGGTCAGTGTTAGATTTTTCCCCCATGGTGTTAGTTTGAGTTATTGAGCCTATTATATAAAGAATAATTCAATACCGCAGCAGCTGGTAACATTAGTCTTCTCCGAAACGTCTATTTGTTCACTGTAAAACCTGTTATATGAAATCGAACTAATGATGATGTTGATTCAATGATGCCCACTCAGTCGTTAGTTGTCTTTAAATAAGAATTTATCTCTTGCAGTTGCATTTCTTATGTTACGGATGTGCTCATGGCCTCCATTTTCTTATGCAATCACAGGTAGAAAACAACAGCTGAACAAAAGTTAAGACTTTTACATTTAAGAATACTTATTCATATCTGAACATATCACTCAATTTGAATTTCATAGGGTTTAAGCTGTTGGTACAGGGGACTTGATGGCAGTGCATCTAAACGTTATGTTCGCAATGATTTACATGCGCGTTTTTTTTTTAACAAACAAAACAAAGACGATTCTAATAACGTGCTAGTTGTGCTGTATTCCTTAATTTTCTTGCAATATCTTGAAGACAAGGGGATTAGTTGTTTAGAATTGGCCAGAAACCAGTGCGATGTTTGCACACGTGATTAGAAGGGAAGAAAATGAAAGCTCTTGCCCAAGAATAATCACTAATTAAAACATAGAGAAAGTAAAAAAAAAAAAAAACATAAGAAAGGAGTTATTTCCTCAGCGGAAACTGAAATATTCAATTAGATAGAGAGTATCAAACATGTTTCTAGCGTCATTATTAAGTTATAAGTACTCGTGGAAAATGGTAAGACATACATGGAAGCGTATAGTCTGGATGAGGTCTGTTTCATAACATTACAGTCAATTTGAATCCTTTAAAGTGACTTGGAAGTAAATTTTCATCTATTTTGATTGGTGCATTCTTTACCCTTTCTAATTTCTTGACTTAGCATCATCCAACGATGGATTACAGCACGAAAATTGCTGCCTATGAGATGATAAACATGCTTTTGGCGTTCACATCATTCGCAACCTGCAGATCTGTAGCGATGAGTTCAAACATAACTAATGCAGGCATGGGGACCAATTCTCAGACCTACATGAATGGAACAGAAATACCCGATAGAAAACGTCTGATGGCACGTTATGCTTACACAGAGAAAGTGTTCGAATACGATTTCTATGATTTTTCGACACAATCCACAAATGGAACGGGTCTTCTAGTCGAGAAAGTGACCATGGATGACATAAAAGTACCCTGGGTTTGGAGCTTCAGGTGGTCATGGAGCAATGTCTTGTACACACTGTTCTCTTTCATCGGTATTGTCGGAAACGTTTTGGTCCTACTGGCTTTAATGAAACGAAATTCCTCCCGCCACGCTCCGGACACCTTCATAGGGGCCCTAGCACTAGCAGATCTCTTGACATCGATCTTCATCTTGCCCGTTCCTACTGCCATTTCTGTTCCTGACTCAGCCCTCGGAAACTTTTATTGTTCAATCGTCTTCACCCGCTATTCAATGTGGGTAGGCATCCACGCTTCTGTCTATACTCTGACTGGTATGTCTCTGGAGCGATTTATGGCGGTCGTGTACCCGCTTCGTTTACACCGACGCCTCACCCGTGGACACGTCTTCGTCTACCTCATTGTAATTTGGATCCTCTGCATACCGTCATCGTTCCAGCTATTCTCTGTCCGGGTCACCAACAACGTCTGCAGGGACACTAAGCGGCCAGATACAAAGAAGATTATCGTGGTCTACCTTTTCTTGTTCCGATTTGGAATTCCTGCTCTCACTATGATCATTACGCAGGGCCTCACCGCAATGTCACTTCACCGCCAGTCCCGTGAAATGCGCGGGACTCGCTTTATGAAAGGCGGGACAAAACCATCATTTCACGTTACAGCGCGCAATCGGGTGGTTAAATTGACCTTTATTGTTGTCCTCATCTACATCTTTACTGTCGGGCCGAACATGATAGCTACTTTGATTGCAGTTATGACCGAAACTCATTCGTCATACCTATTCAGTCCCCTACATTACAGTTTGACCTACGCCACCTTCATCAACTCATGTGCTAATCCATTCATATACGCTGCGCGATACCCAAAATTTCGGGATGCTATTCGTAATATATTCACTTTTAAATCTGAAGAGAAAACTGTCCCTCTTTTTGCTCCAACAGATGGGGTTAGTCATCAAAGTAAAAGTGTTGATTAGGATTTGCTTTTATTCTTTATTATAACCTAACTTGTAAAAGACATTAATTCACTGGTGTTTCGAAAAAAAAAATGTGCATGGAATTTGTCTGCATTTAGTGATTTAGAACAAAAGAAAAGTTAACGTATAGTTATACATTCAGGTACTGCTGATCTTGACAGCCAGAACAGCGTCTTGTTCAAAGTAAAATTTCTGAAAGTAAATTATCCTGTTGTAAAGAGTAACAGGCTTAAAAGGAAGGGAAATTACGACTAATCGAATGGCTAAGGTAGAATTCAGATGTGACTCAAGAAATTACCAAGTTGTTTTGTTATGATTATCAGAGTTGAAATCAAATTTGATTGTATGAACCTGCAGAAACTTGTCAGTTTCCAGTGCAATACGCATTGGATGTGGAAAGTATTTGATTACCATTAAATTTCGAGGACTTATATTAATTTCATAGAAAATACTCAGTTTGTCGTGGCGTTTAAAACATTAAACAACGTATTTGATGAGATGTACCAAAATGAAAGCCAAACTTACTAAAGATCATCAGTTTGAGAAAGAGGGAACCTCATATCGTATAAATCCCAAATATCTCGCTTGTCATTTTGCTTTTCACGTTTTAAGCTTATACATTCATAGAAAGTATTAGCATTGTAAATGTTTCTCAGAATATACTCTAGATACCGTTCAGTGATTATGAAATACCTGCCTACAATTCCTATCATAAATATGTATAGTCCTGTTCATAGTAGAATTTCCAAGTTATAAGCGTGACAGAATCACTTGGAAAGTATGTTTGAAAGGTTACCTTATGTCGAAGTGTTGTGCTTTCAAAGTCTCCTGTCACTCATTTCCATAATTTGAAATTATTACAAACGTGACGTCAGACATGCATGTATTCTTGTGCTTTCTTTCACTTCGCATTATTCTTCTCATTCTTCATTTACTTCTTTCTGCCCCATCCTCTTTTGTTTGTTTGTTTTTTCGTTCCTATCCCGTGTCCAATTTGCATTGACACTTATCCCCCCCCCCCCCCCGAAAAAAACTGCTTCTTTTTCGGTTTCTTAGTATTTGATATTTTGCAATTAGTCTTTTTGTAAAGCTTTTATTTGTAGATACAATTTTCTTTTTTAGTCATAATCAACTGTTTTTATTTGTCTTTTGTGTGTTGTTTGTTGTATATTCGTTTCAGCGATATCAGGTTATTGTACATTATTTTGTTTCATCAATATCACGTAAAATATGCACGTTAGCAGAAACTGTCCTATGGTTCAAGAGGAAAGAATTTGTGCAGTTTCAGTAATCAACACAAATATCACAAGACGTTATATAATATTTGCAGTATTGCAGTCAAGGAGGCACATGTTTAACTAGAGTAAATATGACAAAATTGAAGAATCTGTGATTCTATTATGTGTTCGCTCTATAGCTAAAGTCATTGCGTGTTGTGTTTTCATGGCTATTCCTGAGTGCTCATGATACCTTTGCTTCAAAACTTTATAGTACGCTTTTGTTTTTCTTTTCTTTTTTCTTCCGATACATACTTTTCTTCGGAAAATACATCACCCACAAAGCACGAGTGATTTTCATTGCTACATTGAAAGTTAACCAGTGTGAGTGCTAGCTTGCTTTGAGAAATAAGGTACATACATGTACAGTATAATCATGAACTTGGTGAAAGTCATATTATGGAATCAAAAGTCTCTCACAGGGTAGACTTTTGCAAAGGCAGCTCGCTATGATTATTTGAGGACACGCACACAAAGATAGCGGTGTGCATACACAACGCGCGAGCTGCGAGCTGCAAGCGTAGCCCGATCCGATCCGATCGCTGGGTACGTGCAAGTCCACTGCTCGCTTTGTGGGAATCCATTGCGAGCTGGCTTTGCAAAAGGCTACTCACGGGGTTTCTACGAGGAAATTCGTCCAGAATATTTTAACAATCCCTTTTAGCTAAACAAAATAAAAATGATTGGTGAAGTTGTGAGTATGGATCTAAGACTGGTGAGGCAATAGCATTGTCACTTCATATAATTTATATCATACTTGGGTAGCACTTATATCACTATTCAGCAGCACACATATGGAAGAATAAATATAGTCCATATCAAAGTTTAGATAAGCTTTACCTGTCTCTCTTTATTTTATTTTATTCTATTCACCAAAGACACCGATAAAACAGATAAAGTCAATATTGATATTGCACAGAAAATCATCTTGTAAAAATTTCATGTTGGTATATATGTACAAACCCACACAAACAAAATGTTTCATGTATATAGGCCCTATGTATAACATCATCTACATTGGAATATACATAACGTTGTATGTGTATTTGTATGGTGTATTATGTGTAATGTATATCATATATAGTATATAAGTATATTTATCATATATATATATATATATATATATATATATATATCATATAATAATAATGAACAAACGCAGGAAATATGTATATGTATATATATATATATATATATGTATATATATATATATATATATATATATATATATATATATATATGTGTGTGTGTGTGTGTGTGGATGGGTTTATGTGCTTGCGTGCTTTTATGGCTGACTGTTGAAATTTGAGCTATCGAGACATTGATTTTGCCTTGGAAATCTTTACTGATTTGAATAATGTACTTGTGTGTGTACAAGAGTTATTTATAATAGTGCAAATACACCAACACACATGCAATTATGACATTGTATCACTTTGATGCATATGTATAAAGAAATACAAATAGGATGTCACGCAGTCTTATCGCAGACACACAACGAAGATACGTTTTCACAAGATGTACTCAAATTAATGAATGGTTAAGAGGCCACCTGCTTTTGTGAACATAATATTATGTCTCATGATGTCTCGTTTTATGCACCATTCGAATCCCTATTGGTACTATGCCGATACCTTTAGCTGGTAAATATCTACCAAAAAAATCAAGACTGAAGATTATATGAAAGGAAAACATCAAATCCATGACAAAATTTCCAAGTTCCTATTTAAGATAAACAGCAGCATTCAGCCTTCTGATGTGAAGGAATGTCACTGAAACTGCTAAGTTTGGAATTAGTTTTAAACCTAACTAGAAACATCACGAGCAATTCAATATCGAAACAATGTCATCACTAAAGGATCAATCAGTGTTTGCCCTGTAAATCCCATGGCATTTAAGAACATTCATTCGTTTGCCTAAGACTTTCATTAAATATCCCATGGAAGACCCGTTTGTATTGATAGAAGTATTTCTATTACATATGATTGAAATTCATTTCAGTAAAAAAAATTCAAAAAAAATCAACAATCTTTAGAACGAATTCGACAGATTTTTATTTTTTACATATTGGGTTTCAATGTTAAAATGCAACACAAAAAAACGTGATGTTGTCAAATCCTTTTTTTTTTCTTTATCCGCATTTTCCCTTCGTTTTCTTCATCGAGGGACATACTGTTCTGCGTAACGTAATAGACATTCCAAAACATTTTTGAATACGGTATCAGTCTCAACACAATTCATTGACAGATTCCTCGCATCCTACTTTAACCTTCCTTATTAGTGCCATAATAAATCATTTCAAGGAAATTTCAAGTTTTAAATCAAATATAAGCAATCTCTTATTATCTATTTGTGCAGGGAGATTGCTATGATGAGTAATATGATTTTCATTATGGCTATTATTGTTATCTGTATTATCATTATCATAATCAGTAGTATAGTTGAGGTAGTATTAGTATGATTATTATTTGACTACAGTGTGTTATTATTTTCGAGCATAATATCCATGATTCACTGCGCACCGTAGAGTTTGTTCCTAATTAGATATAATGAATTGATTTTTCTTGAAATATCATCTGCAGTTTGTTTATCTGCGTAGGTGAGAAGCACTGAATTCAGCAATCAGATGTATTTATCCCAGTGTGTGACACGATAAATGTTTCCTAGTACATTTCTAGCTTTAAAGTAATTCAGAGAGAGAAAAAAAATGACAGCAGGAACAAAAGCAAGTTAGTTCATTTGTAATAGAAGCAGTTGTATTTTGTACATTTACATTTTGATGCTGGATATATTTATTTTTTCTCTAATATCCACTCAATTTTCTTATGAGTGACTAACCGTTGTCAGTGATATTCATCTTGCTTTGAAATGGGCTCAATGTATGTACACACACACACACACACACACACACGCATATATATAATTTATTTCAACTCTTGGGCTTTTCCAAAAAGGAGGAACAGTAAGAGATTTCTCCTCCCTTTCTCATATCATATCATATATATGTATATATATATATATAATCCTAATGCTGGACTTACGGGTTTTTTTTTTCTCGGATATCCACTCATTGTAAGTTCTAATAACTGTATTGCTTCAGTCAATCAAAACACATCAATATAGGGCAAGTGTAGGTGTAAATTCATTGATTTTCTTTCTTTTTTTTTAAAGGAAACCTCCAGAACTCCCGTTATAGCCTGATGAAGAGAACAAAGCCGAAATGACCCTGGCATTCCATTAAAAGAGGATGAACGTCAAGCACAATTAGGAAAACCAAAATGAAAGGATGAAAGGGGAAAGAATCGCTCGCAGGTCAGAGCAAAGGGGCACAATTGTCGTATTTAGTGAAGCCGAGTTAACTCAATTCCGGTAAATTTAAGTTTGTCAGCGCTCTTCTATAAAGCAAAATGTCAATTTTAAGTCTGAGAAGCCCATTCAAATATTTCACACTCACAAATTGAGTCGACACTTTATTCAAAAGCTGAAAAATGAAGAAGGAGATTTTGCAGATGTATATGAGCATGCGCGGAAAAATATCACACGCTTATAAAAGAGAGATAATAGCTGTCCACCCAGTACAGCCACGGACTGATCGCGGTCAGAACGTTTCCTTTATCGACCAGGAAGGAGAAAGGTCCGTTGATAGATACTTTGTGAGTAGTCAGTCTCAATGTATGTATATGTGTGTAGAAATATATATATTTCGTATATGATATAAGAAAACATTTTAAAAGATTAGAGAAAGTGCATGGACTCTAAAACTTGAATACCTCTTTAAGCTTAAGCTTCTTAAATTATTAAACTTACTAAATCAAGCGTAATGCAGAACAGCTGGTAGCACCAGTCTTCTCACAAACGTACGTCTTCTCACAAAAGTAATGAAGATGCTGATACCAAAATGCTTCCTGGTAGTCGTCGGACTCTTTTATGAAAAAAAAAAGATACCATTCTATCTCTTGGAGCCGTATTTCTCGTTACCTCTATTACAGGTATGCCCATATGATTGATTTTTTTTTTAAACAACAGGCAGGAAACAAAAGGTGATCAAACGTTAAGGCATCTATAGGGCCTATTTACGAAAAATATTTATTCAACTTTGACCGCATCACTCATTTTGATTTTCACAAGGTTTAAGTTGTTTTTAGGGGTGGATGGCCGTGTATTTAGGCTACACGTTATGTTGGCTGTGATTTGTATTCGTATGTTTGTATTTTTACACGAACATTAAGAAGATACTAATGACGTGCTGATTGTACAGCAGTTTTTTTTTTCAATGTTCTTGAAATATTTTGAAGAAGACGATATACCTCTTCTAGTTCTTAATTATTTTAAAGATTGTAGGTTACTTGTTGGAAATTGGCCGGTACCAATGCGATTTTTTGCACACATGATCATAACGAAAGAATCAGAACATCTTGCTTTAGAATAAAGAAATTACAGAAAAAAAAAATAAAACGGAAAGCAAGCAACACCAGAATGAAGTTACTGCTTTCACAGAAAGAGAAATAACCAACTAGAATAAGTGCATAAACAAGTTTTGCGTCATTATCCCACTAGTACATTGAAAAAATGAACCGGAACTTGTAGAGTTCAAATCATCATTTGAAACAGTTTACCATCTCCGAAGTTCACAGAATAAAAAACCATTGGAATATCCCTCAGGGAAATCAAATCTTCCATGGTGCATCGAAATCAGTAAGTCTAGCAACTACAGGATAAAAACTCATGTAAGGAAAAATGCTACTTAGGTTAAGAATTTGCATGCCATGAATATTATTTTGTTATGCGCAGTAGAGTACGTATATGTTCTTATTTCACACAGTAGCTGTTTCCTGTTAAGTTCACTTTATTATGATCATTATCATGAATCTTATTACTTAAGTTTTCATTATTATTATTATTAAGTATTCATGGGATATAGTGAGAAAGATATGGGGACGTATAGTCTGTAGGATGATACCTGGTTCACAATACAGTCAATAAAATCCTTTATGTGATTTGGAAGGAGACTTCCGTCTTTCATCGCTTTGTGCATTCTTTAACCTTTGTAATTTTCTTCTCATAGGATCATTGAACGATGGACTGCAACACAAAAACTGTTGCCTTTACTATGGTAAACATGATTTATACTTCATTATACATCATGCTTTATACATCATTTGCGACCGGATCTGCAGGGTCGAGTTCAAACATAACTGATGCAGGTATGGAGACCAATTCTCATACCTACATAAAGGGCAAGGAAAAAAGCGACGGAAAACTTCTGATGGCACTCAATGCTTACACAGACAAAACCATCGAATACGATTTCTATGATTATTTGACACAATCCACCACAGGACCGCTTCTTGTCGCGGAACTGCCCGCGAATGATATAAAGATGCAGTGGGTCTGGACCTTCAGGTGGTCATGGAGCAATGTCCTGTATATAATGTTCTCTTTCATCGGTATTGTCGGAAATGCGTTGGTCCTACTGGCTCTAATGAAACGAAATTCCTCCCGACACGCTCCGGATACCTTCATAGGGGCCCTAGCATTTGCAGATCTCTTAACGTCAATCTTCATCATGCCCGTTCCCACGGCCATCTCTGTTCCTGATTCAGCCGTAAGAAACTTTTATTGTTCAATCGTCTTCAGCCGCTATTCAATGTGGGTGGGTATCCACGCCTCTGTCTACACTCTGACGGGGATGTCCATAGAGCGTTTCATGGCGGTCGTCTACCCGCTCCGTTTACACCGACGCCTCACCCATAAGCACGTGCTCGTCTACCTTATCGCAGTTTGGATCCTCTGCATACCGTCATCGTTCCAGCTATTCTCTGTCCGTGTCACCAACATTGGCTGCAGGGACACCAAGCCGCTAGATACAAAGAAAATTATCGTGGTCTACCTTTTCTTGTTCCGATTTGGAATTCCTGCTCTCACTATGATCATTACCCAGGGCCTCACCGCAATGTCGCTTCACCGCCAGTCCCGTGAAATGCGCGGGACTCGCTTTATGAAAGGCGGGACAAAACCATCTTTTCATGTTACAGCGCGCAATCGGGTGGTTAAATTGACCTTTATTGTTGTCCTCATCTACATCTTTACTGTCGGGCCGAACATGATAGCTACTTTGATTACAGTTATGACCGAAACTCATTCGTCATACCTATTCAGTCCCCTGCATTACAGTTTGACCTATGCCACCTTCATCAACTCTTGTGCTAATTCAGTCATATACGCTGCTCGATACCCCAAATTTCGGGATGCTATCCGTAATATATTTACTCTTAAGTCTGAAAACAAAACAGGGCCTCTTTTTGCTACGACAGATGTGGTCAGTCAGCAAAGTGTAAGTGCTGGTTGAATTTTTTAAAGTTCTTTATTATAACCTTGTAGGTGGCAGACATTCATTCACTGGTAGTTATTTGAAAAAGAGGGCATGGAATTTGTCCGTATTCAACAACAACAAAAAAAAACGAAAACTTAACGTATAGTCATACATTCGGGTTCTGCTCACCGGCGTGGCCAAGGAGGGGGGGGGGGGGGATTTGGAAGGCAGGAAAAAAAAATGCATGCATATCTTATGCATTTGTGCATGAAACCACTCCCTATTAACCAGTGGCGTAACTAGGGGGGGAGGCACGTGCCCCCCCCCCCCCCTAAACCTTACCAAAATGGTAATTCAAAGGTTAGTAAACGGCCAGGAAGTGCGCAGTGTACTCGGAACATCGGAACGGCAAAAAGAATCGCAATGTTGCGCAATGTGATGTAGATTGTACACATTTGCTATCTAAGCTAGATCATTGATTTTGCAGTGTTGCTTTACATACTAGTCTATATTAAAATGCCTTGCATTGCCAAATAATAAGACTTGACCTGGGCCATTTCCTAACTTTTCCATCTATATAAAACGCACACACTCACAAACACAATCAATTAGGGGATGCTCTATATAAAATGCACGTTTTGGACATCCTTCTCCCGCTTGGTCACTTCGACGCCCCCTCGCTGGTCATACCTCCCCCAATCATGAACATAAACCGACACCCTTGACTACCAGTGGCGGATCCAGGTGGGCGCACCGGGCGCCCCCTCACTCCAAAACGAAAAAATATACATGTAGCTACAAACGGTAGTTTTTGGACTGTAAAATGTCAACATTTTCAAGCTCGCTTGCTTCGCTCGCTCGCATTGAACCGTTACATGCCATTCCCCTGATGTTACTGCCAGTAATTACCAGCAGTTGCTCCCGGTGCGCCCCCCCCCCCCCTCCCAAATTTCCAAAGCGAAAAAATATAGCTACAAACGGCAGTTTTTGGACTATAAAATGTCAAAATTTTCAAGCTCGCTCGCTTCCCTCGCTCGCATGTAATCGTTATGCCATTCTTCTCCTGACGTTACTGCCAGCAATTGCCAGTAGTTGTGCCCGGTGCGCCTCCTCCCCTTTATTTCCAAAGAGAAAAAAATATAGCTACAAAAGGCAGTTTGGGGACTGTATAATGTCAAAATTTTCAAGCATTTCATCGTGATGCCATTCTCCCGATGTTGCTGTCAGTATTTGCCAGCAGTTGCGCCCGGTGCAACCCCGTTAATTTACAAAGCAAAAAAAAAAAAAATGTAAAAAAAAAAGAAAGAAAAAAATATATATATAGCTATAAACGGCAGTTTTTGGACTGTAAAATGTCAAAATTTTCAAGCTCGCTCGCTCCACTCGCTCGCATTTAATTGTACCGTTATGCAATTCTCCTGATGTTACTGCCACGAGGTGCCTACCCCCCCCCCCCCCTGACTTGACCCACGGTACGCCACTGCCATTAACTTTTTATCAAGTAAGATTATAATTGTTCAATATTCCACTCCAATTGTGCACCAGATCGTTGAAATTCAATTCTAAATTTACAAAACCCCTCTTGCTTGTGGGAGGGGGAACCCCCCCCCCCCCCCTTCTATGCCCTTTTCCCTAGCCTAAGTATACTTTTCGTATTGACAACAATTTCTGAATAATTCTGAGTGCACAAGACTTAACACATATATTCTTTAAAAAAAAATCAAACTTCCCTCATGTCGGCCTACAAAGGGAACATTCAATTTCAATCAACCCTTTAAAGGCAGTTCCCTCATATCAGCTTCAGTGTTTTTTTCCTTTTACTATTTTTTAAACCTTCCATTATATGCGTATACGGATATCTCAATTTTTAACTGTAAAAAGCTAAAAGCTCCCTCATACGGGAAGGGTGGTGATAGCACTCTCTCGCGCCTTCTTCCTGCTCCAACCACCATGCATATTAGTAGACTATTGGTACACTTTAAACATAGACAGTTTTCCAAATATGCCACAAAATATGCACATTAGAATGTTTAACTGCACCACACACAAAAAAAAAAACATCTCCCACGTATATTTAAGGCTTATATCCCCTCCAACTTTGTCACCTTCCACAGATTTGCTACACTGTTCCAATTGACAAATTACCAGATATTTCAGCATTAAGTGAGCGCCACAGACCGTTGAATTCCAGTTCTAAAAATGAAAAGAAAATGAAATATCCCTCGAATATAGGAGAGGTATCTTGCCACACACCTGGGCCATTGCATGGCCCCCCTCTATAGAATCAGTACACCTTGGGGAATTACAATTTCCGAATTTTCCACAAAAAAAAAAAGAGGTGTGCTTGAGATTGACTTCATTTCAATTTTACAATCGCAGAACCTTCGTCGAGCGGGAGGGTGCACCTCCCTCCCACACCCTCCCTCTCTACCTCATTAGACCTAGTACAAACACAGTTATGATTCGCGGGTGGAATAAGAGCTAAATCCCGTGATTTAGCTCGTAACACTTCCCTGGAAAAAGAGTTCTCTTATTGTTTCCATTAATATCATCTTCTTCTTGTTTTTTTTTTCTTTTTCTTTTTTGCTGGAAAATACATTCTAAGTATCTCCAAAAAAACTTTGCACTGGATCGTTGAATTTTAGGTCTGAAAATGCAAAATCACCTTCGTGTGAGAGGAGAAATAACCTTCTCCTACACCCTCTTTTTCATGTTTTTTTATTAACAGACAACGTTGACAATATTCCGATATTCATCGTAAGTACTAGTATCTTCCAGAACTTTATTCTAATGATAACATTTTATAGGCATATTGTTCAATAATAATCTATATCAACATACTGCTGCCTTACTTAAGCCATTGAAACTCTTTCAAGTCGATAAAACACGGAAAACATTCATCAAATTGCACCATTTACAACATCAAAATGAAAAAAAAAAGTTCTCACTGTGTCCCCCTCCAACACACTCCACCCACCCACTCCCATGATCAAATCCTGGCTACGCTGCTGGTCTTGACAGCGGGAACAGTATGTTGTTCAAAAGATATTTTCTGAAATTGAATTACTGTCTTGTAAAAGTCACAAACTTATCAAGAGGGGAATTACGTCTAATCAAATGCGAAAGGTAGACATTTGATGTGACTTAAGAAATTAAGCATTGGTTTATTGTTGTAATCAGAGTTAAAATCAGATATGATTACATGAACCTGCAGAAACTTGTAAGTTTCTAGTGTAATACGCGTTGGATAGTGAAAGTATTTAAATTTCGAGGACTTATAAAGAATCATAGAAAATACCCAGTTTTTTGTAGCGTTCAAAACACCAGCCAATGTAATTGATGAGATGTACCATATTATGAAAGGCAAACTTACTCAAGATCATCAGTTTGAGCAATAGGGAACTTCATATTGTATAAATCCCAATATCTTGTTTCTCCTTTCGCTTTTCACGTTTTCACTTATGCATTTATAGAAAGTATTTTAGTATTTTTATGTTTGTCAGAATATATTCTAGATGCTACTCAGCAATTATAAGTTCCTGCCTACAATTCTTATTACAAATGCATTGTCCTGTTCAGAACATAATCCCCCTCATAAGTGTGACAGAATAACTTGGAAAGAACGTTTGAGAGGTTGCCTCCAGTCGAAGTCATTTACTTTCATTGTTTCTTGTTACCAATTTGAATAATTTGAAGTTATTACAAACATGACGAAGACATGCATGTATTCTTGTGCATCTGCATTGTCATTATCCCCGGCCCCCACCTGCTGTCATTTTCTTATAATATTTGATATTTTGCTAAAAGTAGTCTTTTTGTGAGACTTATATGTAGACTCATTTCTTTTCCGTTATATTGAAATGTTAATTTACCTTTATACGTGTTCTTTGTTGTATACACGTTTAATGAAAATCAGGTTATTATACGCTATTTTGCTTCATCGATATCAAGTCAAATATGTAAGTGAGCAGAAACTGACTTTTGACGCTACATGTAAGGATCGGTGCAGTTTTAGTAATCAAGTAAATATCGTGCAAGACTTTTTGCATTACATGTATTTGGACAGCCATGTTGGTAGATTTAGTACACTAGAGTACTAGAGTAAGCCTGATGAAATTGTGGAATTTGTGATTCTATCATATGTTCGCTTTAGCTAAAGTCATCAGAAGTTGTGCTTTCATCAATATTTCTGACTGTTTTGTTTTGTTGTTGTTTTGTTAACTTCCGATACATAATTTTAAAGAAAGAGTTTTTCTCTTTGGAAAATGCTACACATTTCAAATCATTCGCTTGTGTATATGTATATATATATATATATATATATATATATATATATATATACTCCTAGATGGGTCATTTGGAAGACATTTCCATTTGTTTTATATGCAAATTTATTATTACATGTTCAATGGCAGTTTACGCAATGGAGACACGAAAATTGTCTCCTTAATGACCAGTTGTCTCCCTAATGAAGACACTTCCCCCCAATATGTCTCCCTAAGGTGCCAACTAGGGATATATATATTTATATATATATATATATATATATATATATATATATATATATATATATATATATATATATATATATATATTTATATATATATATATATATATATATATATACATACATATATATGTGTGTGTGTGTGTGCCTCTGTGTGTGTGTGTGTGTGTGTGTGTGTGTGTGTGTGTGTGGACGCTTCACAAACCAAAGTGCAAATAAGATGGCACACAATCTTATCTCAGAAACACGACAAAGAGATGTGTTCACAACTGTACAATGAATGTTTAAGAGGCCACCATTCTTTTGTGCACATAATGTCTCATGATGCCGTATTCAAGTTTTAGGTATTCACATATCATTCCGATCCCTACTGACACTATGCCGATACCTTTTCCTGTTTAACAACTACATACAATCTTATCGCAGCAACACAACAAACAGACATTTTCAAAGATGTACTAAGAGTAATGAATGTTTAAGAGGTCAGCTGCTTTTGTGGACGTGATGTCTCATTCAAGTTTCATGTATCATTCGGATCCCTTTAATAACTGTTCAATACTATAAAAAAATGAAGCATAAAGATAATATGAAAGGAAGAAATAAAATGGAAGGCAAATTTTTAAGTTCCTATACGAAATAAACAGCAGCATCCAAAGAGGAATATCACTGAAAGTGTTTCATTTGGAATTGGTTTTAGGCTCTAATAGAAGCATCACGAGCAAAATCAGTATCAAAACACTGTTATACAATTATAGGAACAATAATGTGTTCCCTTTGAATCCCATGGCAATACGAACATTCATTCGTTTGCCCAAGACTTTGAAGAAATTTCCTATTGTAGATCCGTTTGTATTGATCGATGCATTTTAATCAAATTCTATTGAAATTAATTTCAGGAAAGTAAAGCAAACAAAAATGAAAAACTTGCAACAATCTTCAGAACGAATTCGAAAGATTTTCTTTTTTACACTTTGTGTGTCAAGGTTAAATGCAATGAGGGAAAAAACCGTCATGTTATCAATGGCATTTTCTTCTTTCATTATCTGCATTTTTCTCTTCTTCTTAGAACGTACTATTCTTTTGCAACATAAAAGACATTCCAAGAGCTTATGAATGAATGCGATATCAATCTCAGCTGCACAATCCATTGACAGATTCCTCGCATCCCCCTTAGCCTGATCCTTTTTAATGTAATGACAAATCTTTTCAAGGAAATGTCCAGTTTCAAAGTATATATTTCATATATTTTTTTTTTTTTGCGAATGACTTAACGTTGTCAGTGATATTCATCTTGATTTGAAACATGCTCAATGTACACACTCACACACACACACATTTATATACTTATATGTAATATGTATACACACATATATATATATATATATATATATATATATATATAGAGAGAGAGAGAGAGAGAGAGAGAGAGTTACAGAGAGAGTTCACATGTACAAAAGCATTATAAAGTTGGCCCCTTTTTAATAGAAGCGATTAAATTTTATGTGGGCTGCATCCTGATGTATCCTGATGCATCCTGATGCTGGACTTGTTTTTCTCAGATGTCCACCCATTGATAGATCTAATAACTGTATTGCTTCAGTCAATCAAAACACATCAATACAGGGCAAGAAAGTGTGAAAACATTTATTTTCTTTTTCTTTATAGGGGAAATTAAAAAAAAATCACTATTATTACAATTTAAAAAAAGTGAATTCAACAGTACAAATTTCAATGAAATTGGTTGAAAAATAAAGAAGTTATGACATTTTTAAGTTTTGCTGATTTCTGTAAAACAGTTCTCGTACAGTGGATATGAATATGCAAATGAGGGAGCTAACCATGTCATACCTTCACAATTTTCCATTGATCATGTAAAAAAAATATTTCTGTCATTGAAGTCTGAAACATGAAGTTATTTCTGGTTGAATAACTTCATAGTAGTGTTAGGTTAGGTACACTCGGATTTGAGCCTCGGGCATTATTGCGTTTGAATGAAGAACTGGAAATTTCACAATTTTATGTACAAACTATATGGCAAGTTGTGAGGGAATGAAATGCCCACTTTGTCATTTCATATTTGTATTGACCGTTCAAGAATGGTTATTGTTTCCTGAAAATTTAGCTAACCTTCGAAATGTTATAATTTCCTTATTTTTCACCCGATTTCAATCACGCTTTTACTGTTGAACTCATGATATTAAGCTTTCTCATCAAACTAACGTAGATTTGGACTGGATTTTCCCTTTTAAGGAGACTACCATGACTCCCATCACAGCCCGCTGGATAGAATAAATTAAAAATTACTTAGGCATTCCCTTGAAAGAGGATGAGCATCAAGCACAATTAGGAAAACCAAAATGAAGAAGGATCGCTCGCAGGTCAGAGCAAAGAGACACAATTAGCGTATGCCAACTCAACTCCCATACAAGCCCAGTCAAATGTTTCGCACTCACAAATTGAGACGACAATTATCAAAAAGCTGAAAAATGAAGATGGATGATTTACAGATATATGAGCATGCGCAGAAGATTATCACACGCTTATAAAAGAGAGAAAGATCTGCGCGCACTCAATACAGCTTCGGTACGATCACGTTCTGAATGATTCCGTTCTTAACAAGTAAGGAGAAGATCTCAAGAATTATATCAATCTTCTATTCATACATGCATGTAAGTAGTCGTATCATTATACTAGTATATGAGAATATGTACATATTATTGTCCACATCACATACAAAAGTGTGGATGTGTGTGTATACGAGCAAATATATACTTCCGAATATAATTACATTACAAAAGGTGTTTGCATGTTGTAGCTATTATTAACATTAAGCTTGTTAAGTTATCTATAGTATTAAATAAAGCTTAATTCATTATCTCATATAACGGCAATACTCTCCCAAACTTATGTTCAGTTATCTACTGTAAAACAAATCATAAGAAACCAAAATAGTGATTATATTGGTACAAAAAGATGCCCTCTTTGGACTTTGCAGTTCGTCAATGTTTAAAGAAATCATCCGAATTTATCTTTTTCCGGCCGTATTTCCTGTCACCTACTTTCCACGTATTTCCATGGAATTACTTTTCTATTATACAATCAAGTACAAAACAAAAGCTGAAGAAAAATTTATAATTCTATACTCTATGGATATCACTCACTTTGAAATTCACTGGGTACATGGAGCTTGATTGCAGTGTCTTTACACGTAATTTGTTGGCTATGATTTAAATGCGTATATTTTCATCTTTACACAAACACGTTGAAGGTGATTCTAATACGTGCTGGTTGTTTTGTCTTCAAAAATGTTTTGGCAATATTTTGAAGAAGACGGTATACTTTTTTACTTCAAAGAAATCTAGAAAGGAAATAAATAAGATTAGCTGTATGAAATTGGGGTGCCCAGTGCGATTTTCGCATACATGATCAGAACGCAAGAATATTATAAGCTCTTGCTTGATAATAACTAATAATGGGGAAATCAGGAAGAAGTTACTGCCTTCCCAGAAAGAGAAATAATCTATCAAAATGAGTGTATTAAACATGATTCCGGGGCCATCACCCTTTAAGCTCATACAGAAACAACGTTTTTCAATGCTCCACCAAAATTGGTAAGACAATTAGCTACAGGTTAAAAAATGCTACTAAGGTTTGATTTTTATTTCATGTCATGACTATAACTTTGTAATGTGCAGCACATCAGCCTTTATCATTATAGTAGCTGCACAATGTAAATTTCTTTTATTGCTCATCTAATCATGATGGTTAACATTACTGCTACGGAAGATACGGAAATGTATAGGCTGTAAGATGATACTTGGTTCAAAATACAGTCGATATCAAATCCTTCTATGTGATTTTGGAGGCACATTTCCACTTATCACTGCTTGGTGCATTCTTTGCCATTTGTAATTTATTAACTTAAATCTAAACACAATTTATTACCATTGGATTGGATTACGAAAATTGTTGCTTTTACGATGGTAAACATGCTCTATATGTTCACATTATTTGCGACCTGCAGATCTGTAGCGATGATTTCAAACATTACTGATGTAGGCATGTGGACCAATTCTCAGACCTACATGAATGGCACAGAAATACCTGACAGAAAACCTCTGATGGCACTAAATGCTTACACAGACAAAGCGATCGAATACGATTTCTATGATTATTCGAGACAATCCACAAATGAAACGCTTCTTGTTGAGGAAGTGTCCACGAATGATATGAAGATACAGTGGATTTGGAGTTTCAGGTGGTCATGGAGGAGTTTCTTGTACATAGCGTTCTCTTTCATCGGTATTTTCGGAAACGCTTTGGTTCTACTGGCTTTCATGAAACGAAATTCCTCCCGACACGCTCCGGACACCTTCATAGGGGCCCTAGCACTCGCCGACCTGTTGACATCGATCTTCATCTTGCCTGTTCCCATAGCCACCACTGTTCCTGACTCAGTTCTAGGAAACGTTTATTGTTCAATCATCTTCACCCGCTATTCAATGTCGGTGTGCATAGACGCCTCTATCTACACACTGACGGGCATGTCCATAGAGCGATTCATGGCAGTCGTCTACCCCCTCCGTTTGCACCGACGCCTCACCCGTGGACACGTCTTCGTCTACCTCATCGCAGTTTGGATCGTCTGCATACCGTCTTCTTTCCAGTTACTCTCTATTCGGGTTATCAACAACGTCTGCAGGGACACCAATCCTCCAGATACAAAGAAGATTATTGTGGTCTACCTTTTCTTGTTCCGCTTTGGAATTCCTGCTCTCACTATGATCATTACCCAGGGCCTCACCGCATTATCGCTTCACCGCCAGTCCCGTGAAATGC
The DNA here is from genome assembly GCF_964275005.1 of Diadema setosum. Taxonomy (NCBI): domain Eukaryota; kingdom Metazoa; phylum Echinodermata; class Echinoidea; order Diadematoida; family Diadematidae; genus Diadema; species Diadema setosum. The sequence goes on along the minus strand of NC_092690.1, from coordinate 36,525,031 downwards.
GCGGGACTCACTTTATGAAAGGCGGGACAACACCATCCTTTCATGTTACAGCGCGCAATCGGGTGGTTAAACTGACCTTTATCGTTGTCCTCATCTACATTTTTACTGTCGGACCAAATATCATAGCCACTTTGATTGCAGTTATGACCGAAACTAATACGTCGTACCTCTTCAGTCCTCTACAATATAGCTTGACCTACGCCAACTTCATTAACTCGTGTGCTAATCCATTCATATACGCCGCGCGATACCCCAAATTTCGGGTTGCTATTCGTAGTATATTTACTTTTAAATGTGAACACAAAACTGGGCCTCTTTTTGCTCCGACAGACGGGATTAGTCAACAAAATGAAAGTGTTGAGTAAAAATAATTGCATGTGACAAAAATTTATTACATTTCGACAAAGTTTGCAAGGAATTTGTCCGCATTAATTGATTTACGATAAAAGAAAACTGAACTTATAGTCCTACATATAGGAGCTGCTAGCCTATACAATCAGAATAAAATTTTGTTCAAAGTAGAATTTTTGAAAGTAAATAATAATGTTTGAAAGACTTACAGGCGTCACAAAATATGAGTATATAATCGCTTGCGCAATGTACACTTCACATGTGACCTACAGATTTCTTTTTTTATGATAATCAGAGTTTAAGTCAAATTTGCTTATATGAATCTGCCGGAACTTGAAGATTTCCAGTGTAGTACGCTTTTGATATAGGAGGCATTCAACTGTTACCAATTTCAACAACTTATCATATCAACCACACAGAAAATGAGTCTAATATATACCGTAAGTCTACAACAAAGCCAATGTCATTGATAAGATAGGGAAAATAATCTTACTCAACATCATTCATTTGAGCAAGGGGAAACTTCATATTGTATGATTTTTTTCTAATATGTCTCTTGTTATCTCGTTATTCACGTTTTAAATGAATGGTATTGTATTGGTTGAGATGAGAATTCCTTTCTTAACGTTTTGCGATATACGTAGAAACCACTTTATAAAATGTTAAAAAAAAAAGCATACGATGCTAAGAGGAATTCAAAATTTACAAGATGAAAATCTGTTTTGAAATGGCTGAGATATCCAGAAACAAAGCAAAACAAAGCGATCTTAATCAAAATTGTGTGCCACCTTTTATTAGGATCACTTTGTTTTGAATATCACAGCCATTTCTAACCAGTTTGATCAAATGAACATTGAATTCCTCTTACAATTATATGATTATTCATGTTCCATTAGAGGTTTTTCATCTCAAAGAAAATAGAAATCATTATTACAAAAAAATTTCGAAACCTCAAACCCATCTCAACCAAAACTGTACCATACCTTCTATACTGGTACATTGATAAAAAGGATTAACATTTGACAACTATATTAAATAACCTGAACGTTTCATCACGTGATATGCATATAATACATACTTAAGAACATTAAGGTGTCCTTTTGAATTTAAAGTGCAATGAATTATAATGAATAGTATGTGTATTATGAAGGTTTATTATACGATGTTATTGAGGTTTGTATAATTGGCTGTAACCACGACTGGGTGAATGATTATAGAGACAGCTGTGAAGGAGCGTGACATCGGAAAAACATCACATATTTGTCATCCCTAAAAATTTCAACTTTTCAATATACATAACTATTATTGATAGTAATATAGATATTTATAGTCTAGAAAGCATATGCAATCACCAGACCAAGATTTTGGAATGATCTCTCTCATGACTTTACTAAAAGTACCTCCTTGTTCGTTCTTAAACAGAAACTCAAACAACAGTATACTATTTAATGATCATAAGTTATGATTATTATCCTCTTATCCTCCCGTTAAGCGTCACAGATTTACTTGGAATTTGACATCTTCTTAAAATTTTAATATATATCTCTTATGTAGACACTTTTTTTTTCAATTGTAAAAACCTGTATGTATTTGGCGTTAGCAGAATTCTCTGTTGTACATTATTTTGTATCATCTCAATATCAAGCAAAATATGTAAATGAATGAGCTGAAACTGTGTATCGCATCTATAGTGTTAAGGATCTGCCCTGTTTTAATAATTACACAAATGTCAAGCAAGACTTAGCATAATTTACAGTACCATCGTTTATTTAGACAGTAAAGATTTGATAAAAAGTTGATTAAGTATGAATAAGTTGTGGAATTTGAGGTACTATTATCACGATTTTGCGCACATCCCAGCTGAAATCATCAGGCGTTGATTTTTTCATGATTACTCCCAGGTGCTCGTGAAACCTTTGTATTAAAGTTTGTAGTACTTTTTTAAACTTCTGGTACACAATTATAAAGACAGAGACTTTTCCCTTGCGTTTTGAAAAATAAGGTAGATGCATGTATGTGAACTGATTGGAAGTTATGAAATCATTGCATCAGTCTCTCACGGGTTTCTCAGAAGTAATACCTTCAGAATATTTCAACAATCCATTTTGGTTAAATAAAACCAAGAGAGAGAGAGAGAGAGGGAGAAAAGGAAAGATGTGAGTGCGGATTTCAGACTGGTGAGGCAATAGCATTGTCACTTCACGGTGCTTCAGATAATCTATAAAACTTGGGTGACACTTGTATGACTTTTCAACAGAAAACATGTGGAAGAATAATAGTCCACAGATGTTTATGCTTCAGATAATCTTTACCAGTCTGTATGTTGCATTTCATTCTATTCACTAGGGACACCTGAAGCATGAGTGTGTCAATGCAGAAAAAAAGCAGTGTAAAATAACAGAAGCATTCCTGAGATTTGAAACATCAGATGGGACCGCTACTTACATTGATTTTGCATAGGAAATCATCTTTTAAGAATTCCATATTTTTGTAAAAATATGTATACTTGTATATGTAAGAATATATATATATATATATATATATATATATATATATATATATATATATATGAAGAGTTTGTTTGCAAAAACCGATAGGTCCATATTTGTCCAATGGAGATATTTGCGATTAAAGGTGAAGAAAAATAAAGAGAATAATAAGAAAATTTTTGCTTCTTTTGACCATAACTTTAAAAAGATAACTTTATATGTAGTGACCAATATATCATTTAAAAGGTATTATTTTGTACTTTATGACAGAGACCATACTTCAAAATCTTCGAAAATGGACTTATCGATTTTTGCAAACAAACTCTTCATATATATATATATAAGAATATGTAGACTGAAGTATGTGCCGTTCTTAAATAAATGAATGATATTGAATTAAATCAAATGAAATGAAAAATACACAAACACATAAATTCAAATGTTTTATGTATGTATACCATGTACATGGGGAAATAAATAAATATATATATATATATATAAACATTAATACATCACGGGATATCATTGTATTTCATATATACATACATCACGAGACATTTTGGCCATGCTACGATTTGCGTGTGTGCATGGCTGACTGTTGAGGTTTGAGACATTATGACATTGATTTTGCCTCGGAAATCTTTACTAATTTGAATGACATGCATGTGTGTGTACAAGAGTAAATACACCAACACACACGTGATCACGATATCATTTAACTTTGATACATAATCATGATATGTATATAAAATGTAAATAAAAAAGGAACGTTTGTAAAGGTTTGCTTGTACGTTTGTGGTGACTATTGAAGTTTTACAATCTTATCGAGGAAACACAACACAGAGATGCACTCACATCTGTGCCAAGAGCAATGACTGTTTTACGAGGTCATCTGCTTTTTTGCACATATTATGTCACATGATGTCTCATTCAAGTTTTATGTATTCATATGTCATTCAGATCCCTACTGGCACCATGCTGATTCCTTTTCATGGTTAATAACTACAAAAAAAAAAACAAGAAGAAAGACAATGAAAGGAAGACAATGAATGCAAGACAAATTGTTAACTTCCTATATATATGATGAGCATCCAATAGCTTGAGTATACATATAATTAGATAACGCTAAAAGAAGAAATATTACGATTACATCAGTGAAGAGTAAGTTGTCAGCAAAGACAGCTGAAAAGAAGAAGAAGATATAATCAAGGATAGACTTTGCTGAAGTAGTTGGTTCCGGATTTTAGAGTCAATACCATTACATATCATTCCACCTTGGTGGTGCTACGGCATATCTTATTAAAGCACTGCAGAAATGACAAATGCACACACACGAATTTTCAATCACACACAAACACACACAGACACAGACACACACTTTTTATATTCTATATATTTCACACACACACACACACACACACACACACATATATAGGCCTATATATCCTATATATATATATATATATATATATATATATATATAAGATAGGGATTTGAATAGATTCAGATATCATTGGGTAAACATAGAAACATTTTATAGAAATGAAGACTGACATTCGAGATGCTGAGAGATACCTACAAATTATGTCAAATGGACAAGAGCAGCAACAAAGCTTTGCTCTTTCAAATTGAGTACCATAACTCCATAATGACGGGCCATAGCGCATAAAAGATGAAAGCCCTCTATAGTAACACGTGACGTTTGCTATAAAGTCATTCGAATGCAGGCTTAATATCCGGCTATGGAAGTTCAGGATGCCATTAACATCACAGGTGGCATGGAAAAGGTAGTGATAGTTAATGACTTTGTCAATTTACGATCTGTATTCAGAACGGGAGGGACAATTCATCGTCCAAGGTCTATAAACACCGGAATAGATTTTTGACAAGAGCATGCGCAGAAGAATATGAAGCGCTAGTAAATACAGGTCACGCTGATCGAACTGCTTACCTTGTACGACCAACTCACGATCGAGGTCGTACAGTCTTCTTCGCAATCTACGTAGGAGTAGGATATCACAAGATTGTACAGTCCCCAAGTATTTGTGAGTATTGAATATCGTATACGGCCGTGATAAGGCAAAGGAACGTAACTCAAAATTTGGGCATTTTGAGTTATGAGCATATGGCTCCTAAATAAAATGCGCTCTTTTTAATGGTGAAAGTCTCAATTCTCAAATGTTTACCATTTCAGAGATAAAAAGCGTATCTTACACACCTTTTTCACAACTTTGCCGTTTCCAGCTAGGCAAAACAACGTAACCTGAGATACGTATAGAAATGACAAAGAAAGCATTTTCGCTGTTACGGCAAATGAACGTATCTTTACATACACTGTTTTTTCATGGTGGTTTCTCAAGAAAAAAGAAGGAAATTGCGACGCCAAAAGAACGTATGTCATCATACAGCGCTTTGCTGTGTAAAATCAGGGCCATGCGCGCTACAGTCAGCACGGCAAAACAACGTATCAACATCGTGGCCATCACAACACACGCTGCACTGATAACTCTATGTGTAAGACCTACGGCTACGTGCTGCAGATCCATTTCAGCCGCGGCAGTGAGTGTATTGTAGTGCCGCCGCTGCTGCCGCGCCGCTTTCTCGCTTGCGACAACAGCTTAAGCAGAGTTACACCGACTGGTTGACTGGCAGGCAAGCTTTGCTGCAGTGTGAACCATGAAGTCATGCCCATTGTTCTGTTTTGCAGTCATGGAATGGATATTCTCCTGACCAGCTAATGCTACCACAAAGAAAATCAGCGGTAACACCGGTAAGTTTTATGGGTTTTTTGTCAGGTCTAAGTTTGATCTAGCCCGACCAGACGCCGTGCGAAGTACGGCGATTGGGCTGTACAGACTGGACGACAGTACGCTTTGCTAGTAGGGTCCAGTACCTTCGATAATAGTTTTCACTAAGATTTAAGAACTCGATGAGTAAAAAAAAAAAATAAACAAAAAACACAGCAAGCTATGAAAATAAAGAGCAAACTTAGAGCTATGAGTATGACAGCCTTTCCTTTCGGTGGGCTTGCCAAAACGTGGCTCATTGGTGTGGTTGTGGTTGTGGTTCTACTAATGTAATAATGACTATGTAAATGTAGGATACTTGTAGTAGTACAGGTACTACTACTAGTGGTCTAGTAGAAGTAGTGACTCTCAAAAGAAATTTACCTATGCGCAAATACATTGAGTGGACCCTAATATTATACTGTTATGATCATCGACTTGACGTCTTCTACCTCAAATTCAGTTTTCGTCTAAAAGTCTAAAAAAGTAAGAGCTTTATAGTAAACAGTAGTTTCGACTTCAAGCTAATGACAATAAAGCTTGATACTGATGAATTCCATTTAGTCTTCAGTGGCAACATGAACTGATGGAAGACGATATGTTCTAATAATGACATTAACATCATTACTTTAGCAAGAAAAGTAAGGACAACAAAATTTGTTGTCAGTACTTGTGTTTAACCAAAGATGTAGCCAAACACTATTCAATAATGTTTGGGCTACATCTTTGGTTAAACACAAGTACTGAAGTAGTCTTGGATCTTGTTTGTTATTTCTTGAAAGAATGAAGAATGTGATTGTGGTGTTTTCATACATACAGGAATTTATCCACTTAAAATAAGCCTAAAAAATAAAGTCATATTAAATGGTACTCTGTACCTGCTAACTATGGAAGCCTGATTTATCTTTTTTCTTTTTTTTTCTTTTGTATTCTTGGTGCAATTTTAGTCAGGTGTACATATTCTTTAAAACATTTTTTTTTTTTTCATTTCGATACAAAAAAAATGCATTGTAGCCATGGTAGATCCTATACATGTTATACGTTCCACCCCTCCCCATAACAATGTTGAGGGCAAAAGCTCATGGAATTCAAATATCTATTCTGAAGTTACGTGGTTTTAAATACTATGGAAAGTTCAAATATTCAGACCCAATCGTCTACTTTAGATGATATTAACATTCGTGTTGAAATACATATTTGCATGTCTCTCTTTTCAGTGTCCACACCAACCGCCAGCCTAGACCAGCACAGAAAAGGAATACAGTGTATCAAGTATAATAAAAGGTACAAGTTGAATAATCACCTATTAATTCATACAACAAAAGTAGAAGAAGGGGAAGAAATGAATCCCACCTTTGTCATTATCACTGGCGACACAAGCCGGCATTTGGAAAAATCATAAAAGAAAAAAAAAATAAAAGAAGGCAAAATCCATGATGATGACTCTCTGATAATTTGAGAATACCACATTTCACAGTTCATTCCTTAGCAATGAAAAAAAAAGTAATATGAAATGAAAACTGACGAAATAGTCACCATTCTCTCTCAAAAATAAACACACAGCCTTGTATATCCTCAAGGGGTATTTGTATGATGTTGAATAATATATATTGTGAGTGTATTTCGATATTAAATACTCATTCTCATTTCCTTTGATTTTTTTTTTTTTTTTGGAGGGGAAGGGGGTCTGTGAGAGAGGATTTGTTACACACAACCATGTCTAATGAAGAATTTAATCACATGATATAACTAAAGCAGAGTTGAAATTCACTGTCTTTTGCGGAAAGAGTGCCTTATTTTGTGTTAATTATTCTCTTCCATTTCTTTTACATTTTCCTGCAGTGGTCTACCGAGCAGTTCGAAAGCAGAGAAAAGAGCAACTATACAGATTTCAGAACAGCTGTGCACGATGGAAATGGAGATGGAGTGGATTGTGCACTAGATCAGTCAACTCTAGAAGAAAAATGATAACACTCGGATTGTTTATATAGGATCAGGTAAATCTTTCACAGTTAGATTAAGAACTCGCAAAACTCAACTGTGAAGTGTTAATGACTATTCTCACGTTATGAAGGCACAAGAAAGATTTTTTTTTTATTGATATGAAACTAAAGGTTCTATTTCGAAAAAAAAAAAAACAATATATGATGAGGGCTTATTGCCCTTTGAAATGATGACTATCAACTTTAGGTAAAACTATCACTTGTTCATATCAAATATTGTTGTAAATGCTTGCCCTCAAAATCAATATCATGTCGATTGAAACATGTCAACTTATTTCAGAAAACCAGGGAAATAGTAACCTTATTTCCTGCAAAATGTTCATATCTTATTTTGAGCCTAATCCCTCAAGGAGCTCTCAGACAACGCAGATGTAAATTGCAGCACAGCAAATCGCTGTTGTGATGAGACGTTTATTGAAATGTGTTTAAAGTGAATACTGTTGCAAATTTTCCCTTCGTTTAAGCTGCCTAATAATTGTTCTTTACCCAAGTATTTACTTCTTACTACACTTGATCTTCAACAACAGTAAGGATTAAAAATGTTATGTGTGCTATTTACAATTTGTAATTTGTAGATGTTCTGATCTTCCAAGGTAAAAATTGATGCGAAGGTCTGATATGGTAATAGTATAACTAATCTCCAGAAAAAAAAAAAACAACAACAACCCAACAACAATTATGTTCTGTTGAAAATTTTATTCCCAGGGTTTTGTTCAACTGTGGTACGTATGTAAGCTAATAACTTTACTCGGGAAGTAAATGACATTTTTTTTTTCTATTTCTAATTAACCATCATGATAATGTTTAGTTACTGCTGATTTGCTTTCAATGTGATAAAAGCATAATGGCATACCAAACTCTCTCTTACATTTTAACAAGAAAGCGTAGATATCCATGTCATATTTTTAGAACTTGCAAATAATCGAATGATTTTTGTAATGCTGTTATCTTTGAGAAACAGATGTACACACATTTTTCCCTATAAACCTTTCAGAAGATGTAAATCAGTCTCTGCATCTACATTTCTGTCATGTCTTTCTCAAAGTTATTCTACTGAGAGAATGTTTGCAACTCTGACAAGTCTGAGGTGTGTGTGTGTGTGTGTGTGTGTGTGTGTTTTGTGTGTTTTTGTACTTGCTTGGTTGTGTGTGTGCGTGTGTGTGTGTGTGTGTGTGGTCAAGTTACACCTAAAAACATTAAAACCTGGATTCATGATTACCTGATAAAGCATTGTTATTATTGTTGTTGTTCAAAGAATTGAGGCATATTATCATTAGAAGTTTTAACCTTACGGATACAGTTCATGCTATCAACCAAACATTAACAAATTATAACGATAAAAAAGTACACAATATCATTCTTTCTGTTCAAATCCTTTCATCTCAATGGAAATCGTTAAATAAACCAAAGAAAAGATAGAAATTAAAATAGGAGTCTCAATATTAACACATTAAATGCGTGTATGTCTCTTTGAAACGAAGTGCATGTATACAGATGTCTATACAATTTTTTAATACCCATTTTATTTTTTTTTTTGCCAGTTCTCAAACAGTCCATTTTACAGACTTTACCCAAACTCGTACTTTAGTTGTCGATATTAATCCAAATCCATGTTTTTGTTAAAACAACATGAATGATAAACCAAATGTAATTATGTTCACAATGAAAAATCTTACATCAAGGGATAAAAAACACACACTTAAAGATAATAAAAAAGAATGGACATCTCAATAAACTATAAACTGTATATGCAAATGAAGTAAAACAAAAATGAAAGGTAATTGGTAGATAACAACTAATTACATTTTAGCACATACTCGGTAAGTTTTCAGAAAAAAAAAAACATGAATATTCTCTTGCATCGATAATTTTGTAAGCTACTGTGTTTTACTATTCTTAATATATATTTAAACACATATAACGGGACTTTTATTATCCAGTTAACAAAATTGTCAAATAAACAACTGATAGAGATTGTTGCCATTGAGTCGGGATACGTCATTCTGCCTAATTACATTGATGAAAGGGTTAAGGCGCAGATATTTGTAAGTCGAGATACGTTCTTTTGGCATACTGAAGTGGCTTCGCGGGAGAATGCTTACGCGCCTAAGTCAAGATACGTTCTTTTGCCTAATTGATATGTTGCCGCGTGAGGATTCTCGCACAACGTAAGTATGGATACGCTCTTTTGGCAAACTAGAATTAATCATCAGCACAGTGCTGTGATTCGCTAAAATGCTGTATCTATTCTAAACATGGCAATTACTCTAAAACGGGAAGTCCTATTTTACTGAAATTTTATCGAGATATTCTTTATTAATGCCTAAGAAACTTCGCCGCTTCAAAAGTGTTTTACTCCTATGACGGAAAAATGGGAACCAATTGAATTTTCAAACTCGTTTTTCTCAGAACATGATATTCTGAGTTACGTTGTTTTGCCTTATTACGGCCGTATAGACAGAGACACACTAAACCCGCAGGGTAAGCTGTTTTAGTGATTAATGAGCTTCCGAAAAAAAAAATATATATCATCCTTTAATGCACCAATCTCTTTACATGGGATGAACGAAAAACATTCTTACTTTGTATTTCTTATATATAGCTCCAAACTCCAAAACAATGAATAACATCGCTTGTCTTCTTTCAACTTTTTTCTTTGAGCCTTTAGGTATTTTAAAGTATTATTTAGGTAATCTCGTTACTGACTTTTCATATTCACCTTGTGTTGTCCTCTTCGGTGAAAAGATATTGGAACTACTCCGAAGTTCACGTTATTATCACTGTGTGTAAGCGTTTTGCTCATTCATCTTAAAGTGAGGGAGAATTATAAGAGAAACAATGTTGTCCTATAGAAATAGACTTTTCCACCTGTATACTGCGCACGTAATAATATTTTTCTTTTGAGTACGGTTGCTTATATATTTTATGCGAAAATTGCTGATTTTGAACTGATGATTTCATTTGTATAAGTGGAGAAATAAAACAATCTTCAACTTCAACCTCAACATCAACTTCAACAGCAGGTCTCTCTCTCTCTCTCTCTCCCTCTCTGATACCATGTTTTATACTAGTATTTGCTTGCTGTAAATGAAAAAATAATAATATGTAAATGGGAGGTGAACAGAAATTAATGGAACTAGACTAGAAAAAAGAAAAGCAATCTTCACAACCTGTTTACGAGAGGACGAAGAACTATTGATAATCTCCAATCTTCTCTACCCTTTAACTTTCCTTGGCGTTATTTAAGAAAGAATCATAAAACATTTATTTTATGAAACTATAGTATATATAGACTAACGGGTACTGGAGTACTAAAACGATATCCATTACTCTCACTCGTACTGACACAGATGTCATTTAATTCACCAATCATATGTGACAACTCAACTTGAACTTTCCCTTTCGTAATTCGTTGCTGTTGTTCTTGTTTTTTGTATGTTTCTTGTCGTAGCGATTCTTCAGCGATGGATTCCGGCGCGAAACTTGTTGCCTATGTGGTAATAAATCTTCTGTGTGTTTCCACGTTGTTTTCGGTCCTGTTGGCAGCGACAAGAGCGCACCAGCTACAAGCGGTATCAGAATCAAACAGCACAGAAGCAACTCTTCGGAATCTTGTGGTAACTTCCAACTACGAATACGATTACGCTCCCTCGCTGATAGAATCAACAAGTGAGATTGAAATTCTTACCCCAAAGCTGCCAGGTGACGAGAGGAAGGATGACTGGGTATGGAGCTTCACGCTCTCTTGGAGTAATATTTTGTATTCAGTATTTTCTCTCATTGGAATCGTGGGGAACGTTTTAGTCCTGCTGGCTTTGATGAAACATAAATCCTCTCACCACCCACCGGATATCTTCATCGGGGCCCTGGCCTTTGCTGATCTCTTGACGTCCATCTTCATCTTACCTGTTCCCCGGGCCAGGTCCGTTCCAGCTACAGTACTAGGAGACATGTACTGCTCCATCGTCCATTCTCGCTATCCAATGTGGGTGTGTATCCACGCCTCCATCTACACTCTGACGGGCATGTCCCTGGAGCGATTCATGGCGGTTGTCTACCCGCTTCGTTTGCACAGACGTCTCACAAGTAAACACGTGTTCGTGTACCTTGCCGTGATCTGGACACTCTGCGTCCCATCCTGTTTCCAGTTTCTGTCCGTCAGGGCAACAAATAACATATGCAGAGATGTCAAGCCCCCTGAGCAAAAGAAGATAATCGTATTCTATCTCTTCATGATCCGGGTGGGAGTCCCGGCTCTTACCATGATCATCACCCAGGGTTTAACCGCGATTTCGCTCCACCGCCAGTCCCGAGAAATGCGCGAGGCTCGCTTCGTCAAAGGTGGGACCAAGCCATCTTTTCATGTTACTGCACGCAATCGGGTAGTCAAGATGACTTTCATAGTGGTTCTCATCTACATGTTCACTGTCGGACCGAACATGCTGGCCACACTGATCGCAGTTATGACTGAAACTCATTCGTCATACCTCTTCAGTCCTCTACATTACAGTTTGACCTACGCCACCTTCATTAACTCGTGTGCTAACCCAGTCATATACGCAGCGCGATACCCCAAATTTCGAGTTGCTATTCGCGAAATATTCTCATTCCGACTCGAAGAAAAAGGTGGACCACTTTTTGCTCAGACAATTGAGACCAGTCAGACATCTTCAAACACAGGCAGTGAAATCAAGTCGAATCCGAAAGATAAGCCATGAAATGAGTTACTAATTTGAACAAACGCTGTGTCAATATGAATTATCTCAAAACGAGCTAAATCCATTCGATTTAATCAGTATACACCTATTGTCCTTACGTACACTCCCCCTCCCCCCAAAAAGGGTAAACTAGTTTATTGGTTTACAAGTAAAATGATAATAATTAACATGTCTCCGAGGTGTGAAATCAGGATTTAATGTTTAATTGAAGTATTTGTAAATCTGTCTTTTTTAGGTGAATCATTTGGGTTTTCTTTAATTGACCTGAAATTTAAAAGTACATAATCGAAATAATAGTATAATTACACAAGAAAACGGTATAGGTACAAACATGGTCTTGTTCCAGTTTCTCCAAACTGGTGATATTCATTTTGAGAATGAATCTCAGCTATAAAGCACTTCAATGAACATTCTTTATTGCACCGTTACTGAAAGGTGATTAAAATGTCCTATGATAGGGCAAGTACATTGTGAATGTTTAGGATAGTTAAATACTCTAAACTGTTATACCCATAACCAGACAGACTGGTCCTCACTTTTGGCAGATGTTAGTTTGCATTATCCACTATCTATATAAGATCCATAACGGTATTGTCTCAAAAGAACAATTACCAAGACGATAATGCTTTACTAGTTCAAGAATGCACTGACTTTAGAGTGACTTTCTTATGTTTAGATTACGGAAGCCTTCATCTATATACCCACTATGTCAAACTTTCAATGAGTAGATAAATGCATTTCTTTTATTCATATCAAGTGTTATTTCAAATCTCATGAATTCTTACTGATTCAGCAATTATACAACAATTAAATGAAATACTTAATATAGACACAAATTTGAAATCAGAAGGGCAGAATGAGCAAGTGCTTAACCTATATGAAACTAGGTGCTCAAATCACTGTGTAAAAAAAAAAAAAAAAATCATTTAAAAACAAAACAAAATATCACGTAAAAGCAAACTTGTAGAAATTTGGACCACTCAATAAAAGTAAAAAAAAAAAGATAACAAGTTAGACTAATGCGAGCACAAAGAAACATACACACACATTCACACGTCGAGCGGGCACATGCACGCAAACTATTTTAATACTGAAACAAATGAGAAAGGACAAAAGATGAAGAAACATGAATGGGGCAGTTGGAAAAAGGACCTATCATAGAGGAAGCAGAGTTTGGCAGCACATACAAAGCAACAGCCAGATAAAACTTTAATTTCTGTTTGAATATAGGAAAGCCTGGTGCATATTTTCAGATTTTATTCTTCAACTCTTTACAAAAAGTTGGTCCACTTTAAGCCTCTGCGTGCCCCCTGCATTTCCTGTTCTTGGGTATATGTGAGAAGTTTGTGCATATTTCACTCATTGGCACAAAAGTGCTAAACAAGTGTGTTTTATGCAAGAATAGTGCGGCGTGAAGGCAAATGATATTCGTTATATGGTCTAGTATGGTGTGCATAAGCACTGGAATTTCTATATAGTACATCATTGAATACTTTTTAAAACATAATGTTCCTATTTAATACCTTAGAAATGAACCGCCTTTTTCATATTTTACCATAAGATTTTCTTACCAAGAAACAATTAGACCTTATGAATATAAAATAATTGATATAGATAATATACCAAATGGAGCCTAACATGCTACCTTTGGAATATTAATTGTATCTGTTAGACGTATTCTAAAAGTAATAGCAGATTGCAATATTTTCCAAGCGCACTGGAAGGGTCTCCCTCAATAGATATAATGGAATAATTCTGTTTGATTGGAAATTATTGCACTTGTCATAACTAGTTCATTCTTTTCAGTCGTTGAAAGCAGATATTGCCAAGGAAGAACACTTGCTTGGAATAGTATATGGAAATATAACTTTGGGTATAATACTTAGGTAAATACGTAGTTTGATATTTCAATACTGTCCTTCTTTATTTTGATCTGTGTAAAGTTATCAATTCATGATTGCGGTTTTTAAGGCTTAGTCAAGTTTTTACAGCTTCAAAGCAACACTGTCATGAATAGCATACAGGTATGTATCTTAAACTACAAAGAAAGATTTCCTTATAATACACATCTGAAATTTTGAAATATCCAGGGAGGTAAAATGCAGCCGATGTGAGTTCGTGCTTTTGCAACGTGATTTTAAAATGCAAAATAGATTCGAGCAAAGATAAATAGGAAAATAGGAAAAAATACATAGGCCTATTGATTTTTGTCGTTGTTCACTGGTATGCAGTAGCTGTGGTGTATGGAATAAAAAAAAAACAGACGGATTGCAAGAACTGCTGTTTTGAGTTGAAGACGTGGGATTTCAATACCAATGTGTGAATACCATTTTGATGCTAATGTTGTGCTTGCATGCTTGGAGAGTCACAATTATATGAAATAATACAAGTGAAGAAAGGGTCATTAAATCCATTTGAATGAATGGAACCATAATGTCGTTTATCAATCGAGAACATGACTTTACATGCCGGTATCTTGAAAGTTGAAAACCGACATAAAATTCAATAATTTCTGCATTCATTTCAATTGATTTTGTGCTATGTAAATGCTATATGTATATGCTGAACATATAACTTATAATTTACGTGTCACTTGGCACTGTCATGGATGGATGTTGTAAACACAACACTGTATGATTTCTGTGAAAACTTAATAAATGAAATGAAGTGAAATGAAATTTGAAAATGGCCGACGTTTTTATGGTTAATGTCCATTTCCGTTAAGATACCGGCCATACTTAGTGGTGATATAAAGTATATACATGTATTTATGATTATGCATATATGTATACAATATGACTAGGCATATTATATGATGATTTGAGTTCTTTTACAAAAGGTACTTAATCGACTTTTGATGGTAAGAGAAAAAAAAAACTTTGCTTTTCTTCAACATTTAGTTTTCATGCAACGACCTTACGTCTCGTAACAGTCAATGGAATTAGCATATTCTGGGAGAAAAAAAAATCCAACGGTGATAAACAACACATTAATCTTGCTTTTATGACTAGTTTCTGTGACTTTGACATTTTTCTGGGATAATTTCTTATTTTTGCACATTCCTCTCCCGTTTTCTCCATCATTTTATCTCTTTCTCAATATACCATATAAATGTATATACATATATATATATATATGTATATATATATATATACATATATATGTATATATATATATATATATATATATATATATATATATATATATATATATATATATATGTATGTATATATATATGCTTAGAAAAGAAACATTTCACAGTCATTATACTCAAGTAACGTATGGGTCATCTGGAAAGCTTTATTGGCTGGTAAAGCTAGCCAGTCTGGCTTTTCTCTTGAGTCAAAGTTGGGACAAGCATGCACATGGGTTTCTGCTTGGATTCTGCCGGAATTATCACCATTAGGAACACAATAGAAATGGATTTTTAAACATTTTGAACCTTTCAAACAAAACTTTTTTTTTAATTGCTCTAAATTATCCATTTTCTCACAAGAACTCCAATACCGTGAAGTGTGTGGGAATATCAATAAGAGCATTTCTGTCAAAAAGTCCATTTTAATGAAAAATGAATTTAGCACTTTTGGAAAGGAACTATTCATGCCTCGCAATGTGTAATCAATGAAGTAAGTGTAAATGACCAAATGTATTAGGTACGTAACGCATCCAACCCAGCAATAATTAAAGAACCAAAAGTCTCTCTCTCTCTCTCTCTCTCTGTATTATGAGAATGATGAAATAAATGAGGTATTTTGTAAAATCTTCAAGACTTCGTTCCTTGCATATGATTGCTTGATAAGTTTCCAAATGCTATTTAATGTAGTCAAATTTTAGATCATTTAGAATAGAATAGCCGTTACATACCAATCAAGAAGAAACAAAAATAATGAAGATGCAATGAATTATAGCAACGTTTAGATTAAACACCACACATTCAGGCGTAAAGGTAGAGTAGAGCAGGAAATGGCAAATTAGCTGCATAACCGTGTATTCGCGCTTCTGCCTGTATGTTCACAGTCGATTTGAGCCTTTGGTGTGGTACAGAACATATTTATGAAAGAAAATAGATCCTTTGTTCTCATATAAGATCGCTGAATCGAGGCAAAAACGCTGCAGACCTTAACGCTGTCTATTTCAACTACTGATTCTACTTTTGCTCTGACTCATTCTATTTTTCATTCTCCTCTTTCTCTCTCTCTCTCCCTCGATTTTTTTTTTCGCTTTCACCCTCAAGGTCCCTTTTGTTGTCAAATGTGAGCCCTCATGTTCTATCGTTATAAGCTGAGACCCTATACTCTTCTTACTGCTATAGCTTTCTCTTTCCCTCTCATTTTCCTTTCATTCTCTCTCAATGTAGCAATCTTTCTATGCTGTTAAAGTAGCTTTAACAAACCACGAGCTCTTATGATGTCTTTAATCTTTAGAAACTAATGCGCTATACGGTGTCGCGTCGTCCTTGGAAACGCTGCATTACCCGCATTATTGATTTATCGATCGCCCCAGTGGTTCTAATTGATCGTTTCATCTTTTATCAAGATTTTGAATGGCGGAGTCATTTTTGTGCTTTTAGGCTCAATCCAAGTAAACTCAAAAGACTTTAGCCACTAGGAAGATCATAATGCACCACTCATAATGAAATTGTGATTTCTTTTTATCCGTCATAGCTCATATCTATTTATTTTCCCTGTCTCAAATGACATACATATCGTTTTGGCAGAAGTCACAGTTTATGTTTTTTATTTCTTTGAGAAAATCAGGAATGAAATAGAGCCAATTGATTTTAATGGTCAATGTCATTGATACCATCACAGAAGGAAGTCTTATTTGATGACTTGATAGATGTTTGAATAAATGTACACAATACACGTTGCTGTCGTTGTCAAGGACATTTATTGCTTGCAGGCAATATAAATAGGTAAAGATAGCATTGCGGGGACTTAGAACATGCTGGGGCAACATCTCCAAAAGTAAAGAACTTTTAACTTTACATAGTGTGCATTTTAACATAAATCATGATGATATTAGGTAATACATAATGACATAAAAGCTGTTTTTAGTGAAAATGAAAGTGGTTAAAAATAAAACAGTACTAAAAATGTTTTAGCCGGCAACTTAGTAATACAAAAAGCAAACGAGTTTAATTCAACAGCGCAAACCTTTCAATCAAAATTTTGACAGAATACGCAGAGCGTACTCCTTAATAGTCAAGACATTTAAATAAAAAGGAACCCCTTGCTCAGGTATCATGTTGTTAATGTTAATGTTTTCTGAAATAATCATTGTCATTACCATATGGATTGTGTTCATCTTAGGCTTAGAATAACTGATGCTAGTAAGGTTATAGAGTTTAAATGAGGCGAGGGTATGAAAATACCGTTGGTGCTTTCATTTTGCTTTGAGTATCTTGACAATGTGTAAAGGCGCTATATGGTTCATAATGTTCACGTTTTCATAATTGATGCCAAATTATGTCCCCAAAGATTTGAACAATAGTAATTATCTCTAGGTCTTCATATCAAACAGGTTTCTACACTATCGTTGAAACTCACCAGGCATCTAAAATCGTTTCTAATTGTCTTCGGTGTCAATATCCGTATGTTTATTAATCAAATACGTTCAATTTTAGGTTTTGAATAATGGCAGGAAAATAGATTTGATATCTTTTCATTTTATCAAGCATTTCACTACTGAAGATGTCCCTCCCAAACTATTTAAAAATAGAATTTATGCTGCGAATCACTGATTTTTGCATTTAGTAATTAAAATACCGATTAAATCCCTGTGACCGAAATATTCTGATATTACCTGAGTCTGTGTCTCTGAGTTTGAACTGACAGACATGTGATAAAGGAATTTGTCGAAGTAACCATTAAAAGGATAAATGTACTTATATCGGAGCGGTGACATGTTTTGTTCTGTAACCACACATTATCCACACCCTTCATTTAAAGGGATCGCATAGTTTTGGTTGAGACCTAATTTCAGGTTTCTAACATTTTTTGGTGAGATAATGAGAAACCTCTTATAAAATATGAAAGAGCATGAAATTCTATGAGGAATTCAATGTGTATTGGATGAAAACTGGTTTTGAAATGGCTGAGATATCCAAAAAAGAAAAAGGATTCTAATAAAGTGTGGGACCCACACTTTATTACGATCGCGTTGTTTTACTTTATTTTTGGATATTTCAGTCATTCCAAACCCGATTTTCATCATATAAACTTTGAATTCCTCTTAGAATAGTATGCTCTGTACTATATAAAAAGTGTTTTCTTGGTATCTTGCAAAAAGTTAAAAGCTCAATTCTCATCTCTACCAATACTGTACCATCCCTTTAATGTCTGCGTTTTGTGGGATTGATAGGATACTTTAATGTACAAGTGGAGCAATAAATATTCGATATGATATTGTGACGTTATCTCATAACATGAGCAAAATACATTTAGGCCTATCTGAAATATTTCAGTAAGGGTGAAAAACAGAAACAGCAAACTTCTATCAAACAAAATTGTAGAAAGTTTTATTTGAGTGAGTATTTAAGTTTTATGGGTAATTTGAAATTAACAACGTGACAATTGATTATACATAAAACAAACCGACTATAACATTGAAAGCCAAAAAGGTGTCAATCCACACTTGAAAACATTCTTGTAGGAGTATGAACTATCCCGACAGACTGTGGATATTGAAAGCTTATACAAAGCTTATCTGAAAGTCCATAAACAAAATGAACAGTTCCAAATCTTAATGTGAATCACCGAGTTGATCTGTCAGTGGTAAGTATCACGTCACAGTCGTAAAAGTAACTTATGAAATAACAACATCAAACATATTATATTTATCTAAAGATGAGTATTATTAATATCTATCAATATCATGACAACAACTACAAAGAGAAAAAGATGATAGAAATAGAACCTTCAAGGGATGTCGGATGACGTAATGTGGCATTTCATAATTATGCTCAACATGAACCCAATTATGATATGAAAATTACAAATAGGCGTGATAGTCAAACCAACCCGGAGAGTGAGATTCGTCGTTTCTGACAATCACCTTTTTCTTTTTCTTTTTTGCGGCTGTACAAAGAAAACAGAAAATCACAAATTCAATTGGGGCGTATTTTAAACAAACTATAAGAAAATTTTATAGAGTGATATCCATCTTAAGTGACGAAGTAGGAAATATGATATAGATTTGATGTTTATTTTCATACATTCGTTGCATAGCTTTTTCATCTGATTATTATGCCCCATTAGACCTATGGGTAACATCAAAAGTTATACTTCACGATTGCAATAGTTGTGAGCAAAAAAAAAAGAAAAAAAAAAGACGTTCCTTAACCATGGACTTAGCATAACGAAATATTGTTAATGAACTGGTATACACACATTATAAACAATTCTTCCTGCCAACTGCATCTGAAGGCAGCCAAGTCTTATTTTCTGAAGTGCAGTTTCATCAACTCTTCTTATAAAGAGCTTGACTACTGATAAAAGCACAAAACTACGGGGATCATCGTCATTCACAAGAAAAAATAATGATTTTACTCCACTCAGAGAATACCATTTCACAATAGGCATTTTACTTTTTGAAAATGAAATTTCTTTCTTTGAAGTGTACCGAAAGATGTTTATTTTCCATTTCTAGTGTATTCAATTAATTAAATAACACAATTGACTCTTTAGGATACGACTATTGAGATTCGTTTGTTGTTGTTGTTGTTGTTGTTTGTCCAATGTTTGTACCAATTTCCTCATCTAAATCTTTTAGACTATTCTTTGATGGGATTTTTTCCCTCTGTGGCTTGTATATCATCATAAGAATTTGACACTAAAATTGTATGTGGTATTATTTTACCAACATAGGACCACTTTAAAGAAATCAAACCCATGAATAGAAACATCACTGACACTTTGGTTAAAGTTCTGAGACGTTCGCTTAATATACCTCTGACGATAAGATGATTTCATTTTCATTACAAATATTCTTCTGCAACTTTAGTACATGAATGTACTACTCTGCTGATTAATAAAGAAACAAGATTGCAGAGATCTGAGCAGCATAAAAATGTCTTTCTTTTATTTGGGGGGATGTTAACCAACCAGGCAGTTTTAAAACTATGTTGTTGGCAACACTTATTCCTTCAATTACTCAAGTACAATAACAGAAAGACAAATATTCAATTATGGCTTTACCACTGATTTTCATATAATCAAGGAGAAGAAAAGACGCAAGGAAAATAAAATTTATCCATTGGATTTATAGTATATACCATATTACCCTTATGTAAACCCTGTAAAATGTCCATATACTAGCTCTTATTAACGGTGCAATTATTGGAGTAAACAGTGGTAGAAGACTTGAAATTACAGCCTATAGTTGTATCTTCGCTAAATGCAATTTACAAGTAAGCAGTCTACGTCTTGCACAACGATATCGAAGAAAAACACAACTTCAGCCCAAGAGTTCTCTTTTGAGGGGTTTATCGAGTTTAACGATAAATATATTCGACTTCCCATGTGTACATCTAAATCAAACTAATATCCGAGACTGCAAATTGACATTATCATTATGAAAACAATACCGTTAGCAGCTGCTGCTGTGATTTGTTATGGTTCTTCGGTTTTTCATAGAAAGTCTTAATGTGACCAAGAATCCCAAAGCTTACAAAAAGTCACACACATTGATTTTGTGTCAGGACCCAAAATATGTGAGATGGGTCAATCGCACATGTATGCACATAAAGTGCACGTGAAATTTATAATTTTACGTTGTCGGTTGTTTTGGTGGGGTTTTTTTCGTGAAAATATCAACTACTAGTAATGAGTACAATAATCACGGAATGATGCGTGATGATGATACCGTGATCATTTTCATTGCGTTGCTCAAATAAACGTTTAAGAAAAGCTTTGGGGTAATTTGAAATGACAGTAATCTGTCACAATCTTTCTAGGCAATCTGGCGGTTTTTGAATTGACCGTTCCCTCCAATTTTCGCGGAAGGGTCATTTGAAACAGATTGGTCAAATAGAACATTTTCATCGGTTATGCTACGCGTGAAGACATCTCTGATGGCAGAACGAAACTTCGGGTATTGAGCTGCGTAGATGAAAGGGTTTGCGCATGAATTTGTGAATGTCAAAAAAGTCAACATGTAGAAAAGTGTGGTGAATAGATAACTTTCGATATTGTCAGCCATAACCAGAATGAGCGTGTAAGTCTCGTGAGGGCCCACTGAGAGAATGTATGTGATGACAATAATGAGCGTCAATTTGACGACACGATTACGCGCTGTGACGTGAAACGAAGGTGACGCGCCGTCCTTTGCGAAGCGCGCACCGCGCATAGCGCGTGACTGTCGATTGAGCTATCATGGTCATCGAAGGCACACCGATGCGTAAAATGAACAGAAGGATCGCGCTAATCTTCTTTTCAGTTAAGCTCTTCGTGTTAAAGCATACGTTGTTGACGACTATCACACTGATTTGGTGGATGCAAGACGGGATGCACAAAATCCAGACGATAGTGAGGTAAATGAAGACGCGCTTTCGTGTCACAAGCCGATGAAAATGGAGTGGGAACGCAACAGCTAAGAAACGCACAACAGACATTCCTGTCAAAGTGTATACAGATGCGTTTATGCACATCCAAAGAAAGAAGCGTGAGAAAACTACCACACAGTAGAGGTCACCTATGGCTGTCTTTGGCACGAATACAGCCACAGGTAGCGGGATGATAAAGATTGAGGTCAGAAAGTCGGCCACTGCGAGTGCCCCGATGAAAATGTCTGTAGATTGCTGGATAGCCTTTCGCTTGAACAGAGCCAGAATGACGAGTAAGTTACCACAAATACCCACAATTGCAAATATAAATTGAACAACATTAGACCAAGACCACCTGAACACCCACACCCAATCACTTCCCTTCTCCTTTCCAAGACTCTCGTTGAAGAACTCTGTGGAATTCTCGTAACTTTCTACGAGGCACGAGAAGTCGCCCAAGTCATTTGGAGTAAGGTTGTCTCTCACTTTGGAGAAGATGATGAACTGGCTTGTATCGGGTGTAATTGAGGAATTCAGTGACATAGTTATGTTCTCTGCTTGGCTAAGAGTATTGGGCATCATGTTCACAATGAGCATTAGCGGGAAGAAGCCATTTGATCTTGCCATTTTGAGATCTGTGGTTCTTCAAACGCCCTGCGTATGTATCTATAGACCAAAAAATCAACACAAAGAAAGAAAGTTAATTACTTGATGTTTCAACGGTCCAAGATATCAATACAAGGCTTTTGACCTCTATCTCAAAACATATAGACACAAAATACGTAGGAATGAATGACAAACACAAAGACACAGACAGAATATAACATTCATATGAACTGAAAAATAGCATGAAATGATCTATTTTACAGTCACGTAACTAGGGGGATGAGCAGGTCTATTTGAAAAAAAAAAATTCAACCACCTTTTCCTTTAAACCTCAATACTAAATTCTCATATCATCAGATTAGCAAATGAGGAAATCAAATGAGGAAACCGTAACTAGGGGGACCAGCAGTGTGTATTTGCATAAAGTGTTCAACCACCTTTTGCTTTAGTCATCAATACTAAATTCTCATATCATCTGATTAGCAATGAGGAAATCAGTCGAAAAGGCAAACATAATTATACTTATTTTGTTTCATTATCCTAATGACAATATCATTATCAGTAGCTGTTTATAATTTGCTAAAAGACAAAAATTTGCATTATGCACCAACTTACTTGACTGGGTCAATTCAGCAACTTCTCCATGACAAATACATTAGATATTGAGTTTGCTGGTATTTGCCCGGAAAACGACAACAGAAAAACAAGATTGTTTTTTCAACATTTGTTGCAGTTTGAGAGCCAAATATCTTTGTGATGAATAATCTTCAAGTTAAAATATCAGTCTCAATGAAAATAAATGCATATTTTGTGTAGCGTATTTGGACGAGAAAGACGTTTGTAGCTGAAATGATAAATTATTCCCCGGTTTTCAGCCTACACCAAAAAAGAAGAGAAAAAATATTTACCTTGATTTTGAAAACCTTGCGTCAATTGCAATGCTTCGCTTTTGTCATCCGCTCTCGGTTCTTCTTGAACGTGCAAGGTAGACGGCGTGAAATAGGCTAACGAGTTCGCTTTGACACCCAGGGCATTTATATACGCATAGCTTGAGATATTTGCCAGTTTACTGAACTATGGCAATGAAATGCGTTTTCGCACTCATGCGCACGCGTTAAAAACCGACAATGCCTCATCATCATATTGAGAAGATGCCACATGACAGGGTGACAATTAGGGTGACATTTCTTGGAGAAGAATGTCTTAAGAGGATGTGTAATCGAGTCAAGGCTTACACATTGTTTGGTGGATAAAGAATGGTTAAGAAATTTCACAGATGCAGCCGCTGTACAATTTGGAGGTTGTGATTTGGGGATCTAAGATTTCTGCTTGACGTGATTGTGTGAACCTAAGCGACTACTAGGTTTTATCTAACAATGCAATTGAATGTATGATGTTTTGTAAACATGGCAGAACAGTCTTAGAAGTATCGGCTTTTTAGTAGGAAGCCGACAACTTCAAAACTCAATCAAACATAAGGCGCACTCCTGCCTTATTCTGCAAAGTGTTGAGAAGATCAAAATGATTTGGTATGTTTCCATTTTAATTAACCTTTGTAACTTTAGATAATGCTTACGCCTACTATTCGATTAAAATAAAGTAAAGTAAAATTGCCTTGATAAAGACAATGATAACTAACAGTAAGAACAACGAAAGTATAATGAATTGTTGGCTGTATAGATAATGATGATTTGAATACTACATTTGCTACGATGCTGACTTGCCATAAATACTGATCTTATTCTGTAATCATGACAATTATCAAAGTTGACGGAGAAGGAAGATTGGTTCTTCCTTAATTCCCAGCTTTCCCTCTTGATTTCATTATAGTTGTTTCTCACGGTATTTTCGTTTTAGCATCATCATTTCTAGTCGGGTTGGAATTTCCTCCACAAGAGCCGAACTTCGAAGGCTTCTAGTTTGTACTGAATGATTTCCAGAAACAAAATAATTGTCTGAAAGCTTTACATGGTGGCAATAACAGCATACTTCTATCAAACTTAAAAGTAATTTCAATACTCGTCCGCTCGAGGGGTCTGGTGAAAAATGTCTTCGTCCTTTTGTTCAATGATATCTTAAAACCTGATAGGCAGTGTGACTAGTGTTTAATTGGGTGCTGTTCGTTATTCCGAAGGTTCGATATTCCGAAGGTTCGTTATTCCGAAGATTCGTTAATCCGAAACACACAAATTCCCTATACCTATCAAGGTTCGTTAATCCGAACATTTGTGGCGTTATTCCGAAGGTTCGTTATTCCGCAGATTTGTTAATCCGAAAATGAAATTCGGAAAAACGAACCTTCGGAATAACGAATCTTCGGACTGAAGAGCCTTCGGAATTACGAACCTTCGGAATAACGAGCTGTAACCGTTTAATTTGGGTGTGACAAATGATTCTGCGTCCTACCAAGAAAACGTATAATTACTATTTCTAATGATCTGCAATGTCTCCATGTCATAAAACAACCATTGCTTATGATACATGTTACACACAAATCTTGCATCCTCATATAGTTTTTGATACAACAATACAAGCATATGAGCTGGGATGTACAGTGGCTGTACTAAAATTAAACATTATTTTCCTCTCTCCATGAGACAATGAGAAGCCTTCGATTTTAGGCGATACAGACAGAGTACGAAGAAGATTTTTTTCCAGCAAAATGATATGTAAAGTGGTTTCATTCAGTATGATGTAAAAGTAATCTTTCATTTCACTCAAATAATCTTTTTTCTCTCCTAGATGCGCTTTATCCTTTGAAGATGAATCTTACTTTTAGAATGTGATAACATTGACAACTGGTTATTCCACTCGAACTGTACTTTGTACTCATTTGACGGAACAAGTTACTTTTTAGCGTGGCGAGTATTGAGCATGGTTTGTGTTTGGTACATGCAATCACCATCTCCATGTCTTTCAAATTTTTCATTTGTGGAAAATAAATAATATAATTTGATAATTTGTTTGCTTATCCTTACATTTTAAAGCTATCATCGTAACAGTTGCTGTGTTTTCTGACTTGCATAGGCCGCCTTTAGAGGAATACCAAATACAAGAACGTGAGAAGCAAGAGTCGGAGAAATAAACATAAAGAGCGGAAAGAAGGTGGAAGGAGCTATTTTGGGCGCTAAACGTTTAACACTTAAGGTTACTTTACTCATAGGCTTTCTGCAATCAGATTTTATGCCCACTGCACAAAGGCATGAAATGCATATGACTTTGTTTCTTGGTGTTTTTTTTTTCTTGTGATGATGCCAATTACTGATAATTAATACGACGATAACAGGGATAATGAATGAGCATATATTATATATACGTGCTCATATTCTTTTTCCTTCTCAGGAACACATTTCAGAAAAGCTTTTGAACTATTTGAAATTATTTCTGCCACAATCTGTCTAGGCATTCTGAGTATCACATCAATCGCTTTCTCTAACTATCGAATGAGGATCATTTCTTGAAGGTCAATCAAACAGAGCATTTTTATCGCTTACGCTACGTTTAAAAATATCTCGGATGGCAGAACGAAACTTAGGGTATTGAGCTGCGTAGATGAAAGGGTTTGCGCATGAATTTGTGAATGTCATGAAAGTCAGCATGTAGAACAGAGGGCTGAAAAGATAAATTGCCAGTTTGTCCTTCATAACCAAAATGAGAGTCAACGTCTCGTTTGGGCCTACTGTGAGGATGTAAATGATGACAACAATGAGCGTCAATTTGACGACACGATTACGCGCTGTGACATGAAACGAAGGTGACGCGCCGTCCTTCGCGAAGCGCGCGCCGTGCATCGCGCGTGACTGTCGATTGAGCGAATGTACCGTGGCAGCCTGGGTTATTATCATGGTCATCGAAGGGACGCCGACGCGTAACATGAAGAGAAAAATTGCGGTTATCTTCTTTTCCGTGATGTTCTTCGCGTTGTAACAGACATTGTCGACGACTTTCACACTGATCTGGTGGATACATGATGGGATGCACAAAATCCAGACGATTGTGAGGTAAATGAAGACGCGTTTTCTTGTCACAAGCCGATGAAAATGGAGTGGGAAGGCAATAGCTAAGAAACGCACAACAGACATTCCTGTCAAGGTGTATACAGATGCGTTTATGCACATCCACAGAATATAGCGAGAGTAGACTACCACGCAGTAGACTTTACCAAGCATTGTCTTTGGTACAGATACGGCCACGGGTAGCGGGATGATGAAGATTGATGTCAGAAAGTCGGCTACTGCGAGTGCCCCGATGAAAATGTCCGTAGATTGCTGGATAGCCTTTCGTCTATGCAAAGCCAGAATGACGAGCAAGTTCCCCAAAATACCCACAATTGCAAATATGATCTGCACAATATTAGACCAAGACCAATTGAAGATCCACATCCACTCATTCTTCTGCGGCTCTGCAAAACCCTCGGTGAAGATCTCATCGGAATTTTCATATATTTTTGTGAGTCCGGAGAAATCGTCCCAGACAACGTCGGTTGGAGTAGAGCTTTCTCCCCCTTTTAGGTCGAGAATGTGTCGGGTTGTTTTTAGTGTCATCGGAGAAAGGATAAACGAGGTTCTATTTTCTGCGTGGCTTAAGGTGTTCAACATCATATCGGCGATGAAGATGAGCAGGAAAAGGCGATTTGATCCTGCCATTTTGAGATTGATGGGTCTGCACGTCACCGAGCCCTTTATATGTATTTAGTCTGGAAAATAAAGTGAAAAGATGAAGGTAATTTATGAGATCAACGAATAAAAGTATCACAGACAAAATAAGACCTTTAACTTCCATATCCAAGCAAACGCACACACACAAATATACAAATTAGAACACACAAATGCAAGTCGACATTCGCATGTTGACTGAATAGCAACATAAAATGAGTTGTGGTTTAGTAATGTCTGCTACGACACAATTTTTCTATGCATGGGTAAAGATACAAACATCCCCAATCGCCGTACAAAGGGGAGGAGTGCCCACTCCCATTCCCTATTTTATTACACTTGGATATTATATTTTCAAATTATCTGGTTAGCAAATTAGACAAATCAGGCAATATTGAAGAACACATTATTTTTTTTTCATATTGCAACTTATTATGATAGTACAATCTTAGTTTTACGAGTGAAAAAGTCCCCTCGTGTGGAATTAGGACCTCCGCCGCCCCCCCCCCTCCCGATTCTTTACTGAGAATCAAATATTAGATCTCCGAATTATTTGATCTGTAGGTGAGAAAAATAGCTCATTATCTTACTTTTCTGGCATTTTGTTATTTTTTGTCTGTGCAATTGACATAGATTAGCAAACCTATCGATTTAGTTTATCGGTTAGAAATCTTCTTAACATTCGACCAAAGGTAGCACAAGATCGTTGAATTTTAGTTCTATGAATGTAAAAGCTCCCTCGTACTCCTCCACAGTCGCTGCGCTTAGATATCTTTTTCTGCCAAACTAGAGTAGGCTTAATGTGAAAACCACGCAACAAAATACGATATTTCGTTAGTTTGGGGCGCCGTTTCGTTTGTTTTTGTTTCCTGTTGTTGTTGTCATAGGGGTCTTAAATCTTTGTTCAACATATGCATGGTTTTAGCGCCCTCATTTCAAAAATGTTTTATTATTTCACCTGAAGATATCTCCACATCGTTGCATTCCAATTCTGCAAAATGCAAAAGCTCCCCCATGTGGGATGGCCAGCCGCCCGCCCTACATCCTCTACCCGCCCACCCTCTTTGCTCACTCGCTTGACCGTCAACCTAATTTCCAAGGTTGAATACAGTCTTGTCCTCTCCAACACAACATAAAAATGCTCCGTACGGTCGTCCTCCTCCTAACCCCTATACCCCTCTCGCTAGTTACATTTCTTCAGAAAAGCCCACTAATTTGAATCCCCCATCCCCCTAAAATCCTATTAACGGGCCTGATATAGGCCGCTTTATCGAGTTGTCTTGAAGTCCCTAGTTATTGCCAATCTATTCTGTCTTTTAAATTCTTCTTCGAAGAAATAACTTTCAGGCATCGTTAACCCTACGAGTTGCAATGGAAATAGGGAAGGTACGACCACAATAAATGAATTTGAGGTGCTATGGAAATCAGTGTGATAGTATCTTTAATATACGGTTTACAATCCAAACATTTGCTCACATAAGCCCACACATATTGGATGAATGAAAAATTACTTGATTCATCCAATGATGATGGCAAATATAGTTCGGATCGTATTTTAAGGTAGGCCTTCTTGCCTGCAAATAAATGCATTCACAATATTTCTGGTGATCCGATGACCTAACCCTTTAAGGAAAATATCATAAAGTATGGTAACATTTTTTTTTTTTTTTTTGTCAGAATGACAGTAATAATTTAACATTTTGTTTCCTGGTGACTATAATATGAAATATACAGAGAGAGAAAGTGGGAGGTTTGCAATGATAAATGAAGTGTCACGTTTTCAGTTTCTGCAAACAAAGAAGATCATAACAATCTACCTGAATTATTCAAACCTTGGGTCAATGCAAGGCTTCTCCTTGTGGCCTGCTCCGGCTACCAACTTCTTGAACAAGGGAAGACGATGTAAATTAAAATGTGCTCGCCAAGACAAGCAGGATATTATATAGCACTAGAATGAGAAATTAGCGACTTTACTGACCTATGGTAATGATATAGATATCGCGCGCATGCGCACTTGTTGAAAACCAATATCCCGTCATTGGCCATCTTTTGACAAAATATCACGTGACAAATGTCAGATGTGAACCATTTTCCCTTTTTTTAACATAGACATGCGAGAGAAAAAAAGACGGTAGATACAGACAAACACGCGTTATCTTGATGCACTTACTCAAACCTGAACAAATTCTCTCTTCGTCCATTATTCAGTTGTCATGGCGACCTCTTGCCACACAAATAGACACACGAGTACATGACTAAATTCCTATGTATACATGAAATGTGCAGTCAATATAATCTTTCAATCAGGGTCTGGATGCCTTTATACACAGCGCATAAACATGAATTTAAATTACTCATTACTATATCTTGGAAATGGACATTCTTCGGATCTGTCCAATGGAGTCGAAGATTATACATTGGGTATTGACACAGGAAGTATGCGATAAGACTGAATACCTCATCATTTCCTCACCACAGATAAGAAACAAGATTGTTTCCATTGATCTCCAAGTCGGCGATGTGTCTGTTTCTCCTGCCTAAACTAAAGTACCTGTAAACTCGGAATGCCCACTCACTATCAAATAGTCTGTGAAAATGGACAAGCACATTTCGCAGGTATAAGCCCTATGCCCGAGTGCTTACTTCCAGCTATACGTAGCATTGTAGCCATTAGACCATTGCTAACGAGGACGGCAGGAGAAACCCCAGCCATTCACTCATTTCACCAAGATTGGATCTTTGTAACAGTCTATTAGCTGGCCTTCCATCTGCAACCTTGAACAGACTTCAAGCAGTACAGAATGCAGCAGCACATGTGCTCACTGGGCTGATGAAGTACGTATGATCAAATCATCCCCTGTCCTGGCTGAGCACCATTGGCTTCTGGTCAAGAACAGAATTAATTTCAAGATCCTATTTCTTTCTTTTTAAGGTCATTCATGGTCAGCCAAAGGATATCTGTCATTCCTAATTGAGCTGTATCATCTTCACCCTGCCTCATGTTCATCTGGAATCTACATTCCAGATGACCATTACACATCTCAAGGAATCACGGAGACTGGACATTTTTCTCTATTGCCCCACGCCTGTGGAACTCCCGTCTGTAAGCAGGGTCTGGAGACGATTTTGTATAACATGATCTTGCTTTTTAAAAATGAAATTATGCTTTTTATTCGATAGAGATGATATCAAATGGAATTTACGTAAGATAACAATAACGCAAGAGTACTTAATCTTTGGTATTCAATATTGATACGATAATGCAATGTTGTTGATTTGAAAAGTAATGAGGAGTTAATTCTGCAATAATGAAGATTGGTAATATGACGAAGTAGTGAGACTGGACCCTCTTTACTGCCCAACATACTCTTTCGATATTATCATTAATGGTAACAAAGTGTTACTGACGACATTTTTTTTCCCATTGATTGCCACAAGTTCAGCAAAGAGTCTGAAAGATTTAGTAGTGGCAATTACAACATACAACTATTATACTCTTGAGATTCGAAGTTACAAACGTGTGACGTGTAGTTCAAGTGATTATAAGAAGAAATGTTTATTTTTTCCAGAACTTGCTTGATTGAGTAGGTAACTTAGCTCTGACGAAGCGTCGCTTCGCATTCAAAATCAGACATTTCTAAATATATAGTGTGCAAAGTTTTCACATCATGGAACAATCAAGACTTATGTTGCATAATCAAATGATTAACTTTGTGCTCGTCAAACAAAAACATCCTAAAACCATATTCTCCGATACAAGAAGGCAAGCAGGTGGCATGAATTTTACAGAAGACTGCATCAAAGTCAAAGACAAAAACTTGATTTATGTCTACATGACAAGGTATAGCCGCCCAGTTCATTAGACAAGCTTGTTTCATTCGGTACATCGTACTATAGTATGCTTCATTGAATCCACTGTTTGATATACAAATGAAAATATATAAAGATATAATATTTCTATATCTATTCCACTGTACTATGTATAATGTAGGGTGTATTAAATTAAGTCATGTATTAGTGTGTATTAATGCATTTGTACTCATGTATTTTTATGTTTGTGGCATATGGCTGTCTTGACCATCGAGTGGTGACAGAGACAGTGAGAGAGAGACAGAGAGACAGAGAGAGAGACAGAGAGGGAGAGAGAGTTTGATATTGTTTAGGTGTGTATATTGCGTGTGTGTTTTTATTAACTTTCTACTCTGAAATATACATGTATTTCCCGAGGGGAAAAAATAGCTAACACAAGCACCCGCAACGTCGAATCTTCTAACAGATATCAAAGTAGAAATGTCGGTGGCGAAACAGTGCGCATGCGCGAAGAGTGTATACCTTTGGTATAGGTCAGTAAATGGGCTAATATCTGCCTCGCTGCCTATATAACGTCCTGGTTGCTACTGGCGGTCACACTGGCCTAGTTCTCACCGTTAGGTTCGAGAGGTGTCAAGAGCAGATCACAAATAGAGGACTTGCTTTGATTTACCATCGGTTCTAATAATTCAGGTAAATATTGTTTCATTTTTGTTCGTTTACATAGGATAAAATTCTGGCATGTCATTTGTAATCTGAGACTTTCCTCCCTCTCTCTGTCTATCTGTCTGTCTCTCATAAATTAGTTTTAAAAAATATGTTTTTCACCATTTTCAAAAAGATGATGATAATCAGTTATTGTTATCATGCTGTACAACTACTTAACGTTAAGAATTTGGACTCTCATATTGCAAGGATATTGTAAGGGTATGTTCCAAAAGTTCTCGCGCAAGTAAGCCAAGTTTGATATAATTGTACTAATTGTCGTCTCAGCATTCATTGGTCAAGTAAGGTAAATTTCGTGCAAGCAAAGTGTATGCTTATGTCTTAGCAAAATGTCTGGATTGTAAACCGTGAATAAAAGGCCTAGTAGGATATCATCTGCCGGTTTCGCAACACCATAGCACCTAAAATGTCTTGTCGTGGTCCTTACATGGCCCTTTTAAATTCACCTTGATGTTAGGTGGATGATGACTTACATCTATCACTTTAACACAAGAGTATAAGAGACATTTTGGTAATAGACTTCACACTTGTGTCTTTAACAAGAACAAACTAGCAATAGCCTTTCACAAAGATAACTGAAATATTTTGTTGTTTTTACCTTCTTTTTTTTTTTTGGTAATCTTTGAGACTTCCCAGACAATTGAAAGCTTCATAAGCTGAAAAGAGTAACTGCATAGTTTCAGTCTGTTTGTTGTGATTGTGTGTCTGTGTGTACATTTGATTTTGGAATGGTGATTAAACGCCTTGTTTTGCTTTTGATGCCTTACCTCGTTGATTCATCTTGTATTAAAATACCTTAATCCTTTCATTTTATATCCCAGTCAAGATACATCCTTCGAGTGCAGGCACATCGGTATCAAAATGAGACGATCATCAGGCCTCTTCCTCCTCATCCTCACACTGGGCATCTTGCCCAATGTTTGTAGCCAAGCAGAAAATGTTACCATGTCATTGAATTCATCGATATTACTCGAAACAAGCGTGTACTCCATCGCCTTCGACGGAGAAGAAACCCTTACTCCAACCGCCTTTTTCGGTATCAAAGAAAGCAGTGAGAATTCAACAGAGTTTTTCAACGAAAACTTTGCAACGGCGAGGGAACGTGATTGGGTGTGGATCTTCAGCTGGTCTTGGTCTAATATTTTTCAGATCGTCTTTGCAACTGTGGGTATATTTGGTAACTTACTCGTCATTCTGGCTCTGTTCAAACGAAAAGCTATCCAGCAATCTACCGACATATTCATCGGGGCACTGGCAGTGTCCGACTGTCTGACCTCAATCTTCATCATCCCGCAACCTGTGGCCGTATTCGTACCTCAGACAACGCTTGGTGACCTCTACTGTGTGGTAGTCTTCACTCGCTACGTTCTTTG
Organism: Diadema setosum; assembly: GCF_964275005.1. Classification (NCBI taxonomy): domain Eukaryota; kingdom Metazoa; phylum Echinodermata; class Echinoidea; order Diadematoida; family Diadematidae; genus Diadema; species Diadema setosum. Next base: position 36,491,970 of record NC_092690.1, on the reverse strand, counting down.
GATGTGTATTAACGCATCAGTATACACCTTAACAGGAATGTCTGTTGTGCGTTTCATAGCTGTTGCGTTCCCACTCCGTTTTCATCGGCTTGTGACACGAAAGCGCGTCTTCATTTACCTCACTATCGTCTGGATTTTGTGCATCCCGTCTTGTTTCCACTTTGTCACAGTGAAAGTTGTCGACAATGCCTGCTACAACACGAAGAACATCACGGAGAAGAAGATTACGGCATTTTTTCTGTTCATGTTACGCGTCGGCGTCCCTTCGTTGACCATGATACTAACCCAGGCTGCCACAGTACTATCACTCAATCGCCAGTCACGCGCTATGCGCGGAGCGCGCTTCGCAAAGGACGGCGCGTCGCCTTCGTTTCACGTCACAGCGCGTAACCGTGTAGTTAAATTGACGATCATTGTGGTCATCATTTATATTTTCACAGTGGGCCCAAACGAAACATACACGCTGATTTTGGTTATGACTGACAGACTGGCGAGTTATCTTTTCAGTCCACTGTTCTACATGTTGACTTTCATGACATACATTAATTCCTGTGCCAACCCTTTCATCTACGCAGCTCAGTACCCTAAGTTTCGTTCTGCCATTCGAGATATCTTCAAACGCCGTGTAAGTGACGAGAATGCCCTGTTCGATCAACCTATTTTAAATGAACCTAACTCGAAATTTGATAAAAATGATCAATCTTATCCTCAGACTGCGTAGAATGATTGTGACATATGTCATATCGTATCGCACAAATATTTTTTTCCTGAAATGTTAAGTTGAGCAACAAGAAAAGTGTGCACAAATTTAGCTTCATTAATCAATAGTGTTTTTTATAGCGATCATCCATTGGAGTCGTCACAGCAATATATCGAATGGTTACAACGTATCAGCAGAGAGACTTATAAATACGACAAATCTACCGTGCAAATAACTCTGCCCCGGGGGCCTTACAGCAGCCATCTGTATTCTGTCCTCGTGCAAACTCTCAACGTAAGCTCATTGCAGGTTGTTGCCTTATGAATAAAAGTCAACAAGGCAATCATGTGATCAAAGCTCCCTATGTGTGAAAACATTTCCGCACTGATCATAACAGCTATTGGATTGATTTATTGTGACATATAATTGATGTGAAAAGGTAATGCATGGTAACTGTTTGGACACGGGAAGTAATAATTGTTCGTTCGTGGAACGTCCATAGTTCCACTGTTGCTGTTTGCTATGTTTCTTTCAAAGTATAGCGAAAGATGTTTGTATGTATTTCTTGACAAACACGATAAACTCTCAAACTTTAGTTGATGGCTGTGCCTTGCTTGTGGTTAGATCGTATTAAAAAAGGCCTGCTGATGAATACTCAGTCCGTCTAATATGAAAAAGGAAATCATTATGTTATTCCTGGTAAAATAAGTTCACAATGATGATGAGTCAGACACGATTTGATACTAAAGAGCACTATGCATTTGAAAAAGAATAAAAAGACTGGAGCTTTCCAGGTCACATGTACAAACTACATGGCAAGTTGTGACATCATCAACTCACTTACTGAGTACCCTTTGTATACCCTGAGTATACTTTGTTGTTGGCTCCTTTATCAACATCAGCTTTGGCAATCGGCTGAAGCGTCAGGTGTATGCAGTTGTCCGTTGGTTATCATGCTTCATTAATTCTGGAGCATTTCTTCCTAAATAGAAAAAAAAAAGAGCGTCGATGAAATTGCTCCCTATTGTTCTCAACGTTACCATTTTTCTTTTTCGTTTGTGAAGTCTTCTCATTATGGTGATGATGATGACAATGATGAAAATAATAACAGTGGAATCACGCTTAAAAAAGAAAATGTATAATATAAAGAAGTTTGACTTAACTTTCGCACCGTAAAGTAGAAGTAGTCATGCTCTTATCGACTAATCGTTCACTCTGCTAATAAAGAAAGAAACACAAAAATAATGCATCACTTCACAGTGATACACGGTAACTCACTCAACGAGTATCTGAAGCACAGTCGGTTGCAGTGAATTTTATCACGTTTATGTCTTAAAGTAAAAGGTTTATTATGATAACTGTCTTGTGGTGTGTTGCAAACTTCCCGTGCACATTTACAGTACGCCAGGTGTGAAGTCTTGACAATGTACTACTGAGAATCACTGTTTCTCTATTGCATACATCTGGTTTCAAAAGTCCTCCCATATCCACAATACAAAGATCTACTGATTTTAAAGATAGGCCTTTGACTTTTGACATCATTTTGCGTAAAAAAAATATGTGTTTTTTTTTTCAGCTTTTAGCCAAATGTTTTAACGTTTGAAAAAAAAATACTGTGTAGTTTCGATTTGACGCAAGACATGAATGTATAAAGAATTATTTATTTTGTAGCACGAGGAATGGTGCAAACATTGAGATCGGACATCACAGAAAAACAAGGAGTAAGCAGCTAATGTCTAGTCTTGGACTAAGACTAGGATTTACTAAATTGTCCATCACGAAGTAAATATCGGCATTTCGATATGTTCTCTGAATTGTACATCAGATGTGGGTACTAAACAGGTATCAACATTGTGCAACTGGACATCTGGAATATTTCAGATTGATTATGGTAGAAAATTTCAGTAATAGAAAACGCTCTTGTACTTTAGCTTGTTACTCCATTTTTTTTTATTAAAAACACAACAATGACAGCATACAAGGACTATTTTCCTTGTCTGTTAAAAAAAAAAATGCATTATGTAATGCATATCCTTGTTGGCAGCGCATGAAATAACAATTAGAACGTTTGTCTTTTTGTTTGTAAATAGGCCTACTTAGAGGGATGGTATAGTTCTGAATGAGATGGGGAATCAGGTTTAACTTTTTGTGAGATAATTAGAAACCAGGAAGAAAAATGAAAGAACATACAATCTAAGAGAAACGACAAGCTTGTTTGATAAGATGGGTTTTTCAAATCGCTGAGATATCCAAAAACAAACTGTAGCAAAATAAATTGTTGTGATAAAAAGTGAGGACCCCTTTTTTATTATGACCATTTGTCTGGAAATCTCAATTAAATTTAATTCAATTCAATCCAAGCCAGTTCAAGACCATTTTTCTTTAGATAAACTTCCAAGACCTCTAAGAGTTAAATGCTTTTTGATATTTCATATAGGTTGTTTCTAATAATATAGCAAAAAAAAATATAAAGCCTGAATCCCCATCTCAGTCGGAACTATACCATGCCTTTAATCCTACAATCGATGTCTGAAAATGTCTTTTGATAAAGTGTGTATTTACAACAGCGTCTGGATGGATTGTGACACGGAAGCGTCCATTGATGTTTTCTCGGTCAGGTTCCTGTCAGAAGGACCTTGACTGCAACATAATATAGACCACACAACACAGCAGGAACTTTACTTTATAGCAGTAGTGATGTCATCTTATTCCCTTCAGTTCGTACTAAATGAAAGGAACCATTTGTAAAGGAAGTTGCAGTACAACATCATGATCTAGCTATTGTGCTTTGGTAATGAAATAGTATAGATTTTTAAAGGTGCAATATTCATATTCACCCTTGAAATACCCATGTTGTGTCGCCATAAAGACCTTTTTACCGTTAGCTATGATGTTCACAATTATTAAAAGGTAAGATTTCTGAAACTAATCTACAATGTCTACAAACCCTTAACTAATCAACACCTCTCCTATAGCCTTTCTTCTGAATGCCTATCTTTGTGCCTACTAAGATGAAATGTTACACTTTAAAATGTTAATGACCTCCATGATTCAGGGAGTTCACGGTTGTGATTTCCACATGTTCCAACAGAGGTCATTAAATTGAGGACGTCTATGAACTTGCTTTTAACTTACAAATAGAGAGAATTCTTGGACAAATTCTTCATACCCAGGCTATTAAGATTTGTAATTTACACTTGTGAGATTGTACAAGTGAAAATGATTCATCAGCCATGTTTAGCACCGGCTCTACATGCATTTCATTACAATTTACCCTGATTTCGATAGTGACCAATTATCATGAAAATAATGACGTGTATGTGTATATTTCTTAGGCCTATGTGTATATTTGCTATTTTCCGTTTGTTTACTGTTGATAGCGTACAATAATTTCTGGTCAGACTATCTTCAGTGTAACCTGATAGTTATGATACGAACTGAATTGAATTGAATAGAATAGAATTGAACTGAATTGAACTGAATTGAACTGAATTGAACTGAATTGAACTGAATTGAACTGAATTGAACCGACCTGAATTGAACTGAATTGAATTAGACTGATTAGGAAGACGGCATACGATTCTTCATCAGAAGACCGTTCTGTGTATTGTAGTCTCTGGCGTATGGGTTTTGAGACATAAACTCGCAGGTAACGTCCTTATGCAGAAAAAAAAAAGTTACAGGTGGGAGGGATTCATACCCATACAGATGAACCTTTATTGTTCATCACACATTTTACAGCCGTCTATATATATATATATATATATATATATATATATATATATATATGAAGGGTTTGTTTGCAAAAACCGATAAGTCCATTTTTGAACATTTTGAAGTACGATCTCTGTCATGATGTACAAAATAATACCTTTTAAATAATATATTGGTCACTACATATAAAGGTATATTTTTGAAGTTATGGTCAAAAGAAGCAACAATTTTCTTATTATTCTTTTTATTTTTCTTGACCTTTAATCGCAAATATCTCCATTTGGCAAATATGGACTTATCGGTTTTTGCAAACAAACTCTTCATATATATATATATATATATATATATATATATATATATATATATTATATATATATATATATATTTATATATTTTTTTTTTCAAGATTGTGCCATCCGTTACATGAATGTGTTTCCAGAAGCTCACCTGTTCAATAGGCCTAAGTTATTGACAGATAAGTTATTGTGATTTATATTCACGTTTAAGTCTGTGCGCTAAATTGTAGGGCTTCTGGACCGTATATGAAATATACAATAAATGCACAGTGTATGTATGTATGTATGTGTGTATGTGAGCATGTATGCGTGTACCTGTGTGTGTATGGGTGTGTGTGTGTGTGTGTGTGTTTGTTTGTGTGTGTGTGTGTCTGCGTGTGTGTGTGCTATGAGAGAGGATGTGTCTTTGTGTCAACGTTTCCTCTCGGATTTTCATATTTTAAAAGCATGCATATTGGCTTTTGAAACATCTGCAACTTCATATCTTCTCAAAATTATCGATGTAAAATTGTCGGTGTCTAATAAGAGCGCATGCGTGCAAAATACATACCATCACCCATAGGTCTAATATCTCACTCCCTTGCTATATAATGCCCTTGCTGTATAGGCATTCTCATGCACTCTCGTAATTCACGCAGTCGTAATTGTTATTGCATGTTCAAGAAGTGACGAGAGCAGACCACAAGTAAGAAGTCTTGCGTTGACCCACGGTTTCCACAAGTAAGGTAAATATGCCGTTCCAATATTCATTGCTTGCATATTCTAGAATCCATGAAAGCTTTCACATCAGTGCTCTCCTTCTCCTTCTTCCTTTTCTTTCTTCCAGAAGACAATGAACAAAATAATTGTGTGACCGTGCATCACAAAACCAACAAAAGTCGCGCGCCCTAATTTTACGTGAGAACTCAAAATAGGTGAAAATGGTCAACTTAAAACTTGAGATTGTCACGTTTTCTGAAGGAGCAATTTTTCCTCTACATTATGTCAAAGTATGGAATCATAAAAGGAATGGGATGTTGTGTTTCTAGCAAATTTTCGTAGTATTTTTCTGTAGAATAGTGTAAATAGGCATAAGGTCTTTATAGGCAACTTTGCATCCCTAAAAAAATCTTTTACACATCCTTTACTTTCAACTCTAATAACAATCAAAATGGCTGCTGCTGCTTTGAAAGTTGTTATTGCTAATGGACAGAATGTGTTAAAAGAGCGTACTTTATAGATTCAACTTTAAATCAATGGTCTGATAATCCCTTCATTGCTAATGCTACGGTGTTTTTTATCCTGTTTTTGTCCCATTTATCGCACAGCTACCTAGACCTTATATACTTTGGGGCCTCCTTTCTCAGTTCAAAATTCTACAGAGTGTCTGCTGTATTTCAGATATTTAGAATCGAGTTATACATCATTGCGTAATTTGCGCTAAACTAACACTCAATGTCTGGCGACTTTTTGTTGGATTTGTGATGCAGAGTCGCATAATATTGTATATAACATCGTGTCAATAAAAACTTTAATCACTGTTTATTTTTCACGTGCCTTCAAAAATCCAGCTCTCGGATTATAAAACCAAATTCAAGGAAACTTTTCAAACGTGTCCAATGTGTACTACGTTTGTTTCTTCAAGAGCTAATTACCAATTCAGTCGATTTAATACAGGAAATGTACCAGTTGAATTACACTCTTGATGAGAGGAATACCCCAAAAAGGAAGAGGTTTCTATTACTTCAGGGACGGAGCGTATAGGCAGATGTAGAGAAAGTGAGAAATGACATTAAAAATATTCTGCGATACATGTTCCGATCAAACAGTTCCGCAATATTAGTACCTATTCCACAAGCAGAATAATTATTTGAATTGTGTCAGGTCGCCTTTGAGAATATTGCGGTAACATTTTTTTTTCAAGTGTCCCTTTTCTCTTTTGAGAACAACAAGAGAACAACAAATATTCAAACGAATTGCAAAGCTTTCCCTGATAGGTCTCAAAGAACCATGCTTCTCCTTCTTCGTTAGCCAACTATTTACATCTTGCATGGTTTATCATATACAAGTAGTGTGTTTTTGTGGTAATATAACACTAAGTGTTTCATCTGTACCGATAATTTCCTTCAAATTTTGTATTTCTCTTAAGGCTGCTTTCTGAGAGAAATGTTGTCTCAAGGGGATTATAACTCAATGAGGGCTGTCACGTGCTACTTTACAACGATAGACAAGGCAATATACGGTATAAATCTTGCTCTTGCCCTGTTGACAGCGGTTAAAAACCTTGAATTATTTTTCCTGACGCTGCGAGCTTCAATACTTACTGCATAATTTACATGATTACATTATGAGCAACAAACTGACGCGTATTCTATGAATTGAAATGGAAAGATACTTCAAATGAAGTTAAGGATTAAAATTACACATTTCAGTGTCCTAGCATTTAATGACTGCATTCTCTATACACACATGAAACTGAACAGCATGTTTCCGACCCACGCACATATTAGATAAACATATTAGATATATGCATATTTTAACTCCAAGGGATTGTCTATTTCTCTCAAACCTCCGATACGAAAATAAAATAAAACATTAATTTTGTGTGTTGAGTCTGCCTGATTCGTTGGGGAAAATTAGGCTTCCAGTGCTGATTATAGGCCTATTTATTTGCATATTTTTCATATGCATGTCCATTGATTTGCGTATTCATGAGTTATCTAAACTTACATAGAAGCCCAGAAATTATTGTCCATTAAAATATTTCCTGTCCTTGCACGAAGACCTGGAATTAATCTATTCAGCTTGACAATAGCAACCGATACGTGTACTGGAAAACGTATCTATCAAAGTGGTGATACAGCACCCATTTTGAATCTTTCACATTCATCATACTCAATTTAGTTAAAGGGATCGTACAGTTTCGGTTGAGACTTAACTTCAGGTTTCTAATATTTTTGGTGAGATAATGAGAAACCTCTTATGAAATATCAAAAAACATGCAATTTTAAGATGAATGAAATTTGCTTTTGAAATGGCTGTGATATCCCTCTAAAAGCGATCCCAACAGAAGGTGCGACCCACCTTTTATTAAGGTCCCACATTTTGTATTACGATCGCTCTGTTTTGGGGTGCCTCATCCATTCCAAAACCAATTTTCATCAAATAAACTTTTGAATTCCTCTTAGAATGGTATCCTTTGTACTATTTCATAGGTGGTTTTTTAGTATGTCACCAAAAAAAAAAAAGGTAGAAAAATTCTAATGTCCAACAATACAATACCATTCTTTTTTATTAAATCCATTCAGTGGTCTTCATTCTTTTCACTGCTATGACTTGATTTCCCAGTCTAGAACACATTGGCTGGGCGCTTGGACACGCATCAATTTCAAAATGACAAGATCAAATCACATCATCCTACTAATCACCATTGGGGAAATGATGTCCAATACATTTAGCCAAGCACAGAAAGAAGTTATGTCACTGAATTTCTCAATGACACCCGATAAAAGCGAGTATTTCATCACCTCCGATGAGAGAGAAAGTTTGACTCCAACCGATGACTTTCTTTGGGAGGACTGTTCCTGGCTCTCAGAGAGTTACGAGAATTTTGCAGAAATCTCCAACTGGAGTCTTTCAACGGGGCAGAGACATGGCCTGTCTTGGGTTTGGGTCTTCAGTTGGTCTTGGTCTAATATTCTTCAGGTAGTCTTTGCCAGTGTAGGTCTTGTCGGCAACTTACTCGTCATGTTGGCTCTGTTCAAACGAAAGGCTACCCAGCAATGTACGGACATATTCATCGGAGCACTCGCAGTGGCCGACTTTCTGACCTCAATCTTTATCATCCCACTACCCGTGACCGTATCTGTACCAAAGACAATGCTTGGTAAAGTCTACTGCGTGGTAATCTACTCTCGCTACCTTCTGTGGATGTGTATTAACGCATCCGTATACACGTTAACAGGAATGTCTGTTGTGCGTTTCTTAGCTGTTGCCTTCCCACTCCGTTTTCATCGGCTTGTGACACGGAAGCGCGTCTTCATTTACCTCACTATCGTCTGGATTTTGTGCATCCCGTCTTGTTTCCAGTTTCTCACTTTGCAAGTCGTCGACAACGCCTGCTACAAAATTGAAAACACCACTGAAAAGAAAATAACCGCAATTTTTCTGTTCATGTTACGCGTCGGTGTGCCTTCAATGACCATGATAATAACCCAGGCTGCCACGGTACTATCACTCAATCGGCAGTCATGTGCTATGCGCGGTGCGCGCTTCGCAAAGGACGGCGCGTCGCCTTCGTTTCACGTCACAGCGCGTAATCGTGTCGTCAAATTGACGCTCATTGTAGTCATCATTTACATCCTCACAGTGGGCCCAAACGAAACATACGTACTCATTCTAGTTATGACGGACAATCTTGGCAGTCACTTATTCAGTCCGTTATTCCATATGTTGACTTTCGTAACATTCACAAATTCCTGTGCAAACCCTTTCATCTACGCAGCCCAATATCCTAAGTTTCGTTCTGCCATCCGAGATATCTTCAAACGCCGTGAAAGCGACGAAAATGCCCTGTTTGATCAACCTGCTGTAAATGAATCTAACTCGAAATTTGATAAAAGTGATCAATCTTACTTTCAGACTGCGTAAAAGGATTGTGGCAGATGTCATGTCGAATTGCACAAATATCTGGGGGGGGGGGTTCCTGAAATGGATTTAGTTGAGAAAAAAAAAAACAGTTTGCACAAATTTAGCATCATTAATCAATGGTGTTTTTAAAGCGATCATCTGTTGGAGTCGTTAAAGGAATACATATGTCGAACGGTTACAACGTAGCGACAGAGAGCCTTGTAGATATGAATCTACCGTGTAAATAACTCTGCCCCAGGGGCCTTACAGTAGTCATCTGTATTCTGTCCTTGTTCAAACTCTCAACGTAAGCTCATGGCAGGTCGTTGCCTTATGAATCAAAGTCAAAAAGGCAATCATGTGATCAGAGTTCCCTATGTGTGAAAACATGTCCACATTGATCATAAAGGCTATTTGGTTGATTTACTGTGACATCGATGTGAAAAGGTACTGCATGGTAACTGTTTGGACACGGGAAGTAATTCGTTCGTGGAACGTCCATATAGTCCCATTGTTGCTGTTTCCTATGTTTGTTTCAAGGTATAGCGAAAGGTGTTTATAAGTATTTCTTCACAAACACAATAAACTCTCAAACTTTAGTTGATGTGCCTTGCTTGTGGTTGAATCGTATTCAAAATGCCTTTGATTAATACTCAAAAGTGGAAAACATCCTGGCTAAGTAACTTGAGAATGATGATGGGTCGGACATGATTTGAGACTAAAGGGCATTATGCATTTGAACAAAGAATAAACAGATTGTAAAATCACATGTACAAACTACATGGCAAGTTGTGACATCATCAACTCCGTTACTGAGTACCCTAAAGCTAATTGACATACTTTGTTGCCTCCTTGATCAACACCAGCTTTGGCAATCAGTGGGAGTGTCAGGTGTATGCTGCTGTTCGTTTGTTATCATGCTTTGTTAATTCTGGAGCATTTCTTCCCATAAATAGAAAAAAAAAGCGTCGATGAAATTGCTCCCTATTGTTCTCAACGTTATCCTCTTTTCTTTTTCGTTTGTGAAGTCTTCTCGTAATGGTGATGATGATGATGTCAATGATGAAAATGATAACATTGGAATCACGCTTTAGAAAATAATGTATAATCTAAAGAAGTTTGACGCAACTTCCGCACCGTAAAGTAGAAGTAGTCATTGTTAACCGTTTATGCTCTTTAATAGCTATCGACTAATCGTTCACCCTGCTAATAAAGAAAGAAAACAAAATTAATGCATCACCTCACAGAGATACATGGTAACTCTCTCAACGAGTACCTGAAAACAGTCGGTTGCAGTCAATTTCATCATGTTTAGATGTCTAAGAGTAACGGGTTTATTACGATCACTGTCTTGTGGTGTGTTGCAGACTTCCCGTGCACATTTACAGTACGTGTGAAGTCTTGACAATGTACTACGGAGAATCACTGTGTTTCTCTATTGCATACATCTGGTTTCAAAAAAGTCCTCTCCTATCCACAATACAATGGTATATTAATCTTAAAAATGGGCCTTTGACTTTAAACGTCATTTTAAAGTCATAACCTTCAACTTCATTTTAACTTTACTCTAAAATTCAATTGATTACATAATCGTTTCCACTCTTCTATCACAGAAAGTTTAGATGTAAAACTCGAAAACGTCAAAATTATTATTTCTTTTTTCTTTCGGCTTTCTGAAAATGTTTCAACGTTTGAAAAAAAAAAGTGATTGTTTTGGTTTGACGCAGGACATTACTGTATTAAGAGCTAGTGATTTAGTTTGTGGCATCAGAAATGGTTTAAACATTGAAATAGGAAATCACAGGTCCTGGAAAACAAGGAGTAGCAGTTAGTGTACAGTCTAAGACTAGTGTTTTACAATTTAATGTATACATTGTCCATCACGAAGTAAATACCGGCATTTCTATAAGTTAAGTTCTTTGTACATCAGTTGTAGGTACTAAACAGGTATCAACATTGTGCAACTAGACTTCTGGAATATTTCAAATTAATAATGCCAGAAAATGCAAACAAATGAGTATACACTCCTGTACAATAATTAGTTAGCTTGTTACTACAGTTTTTGATTAAAAACCAATTAACGACAGCAGACGAAGACTGTTGTATTTGCCTGTTTTCATTGAAAACTTGCATTGTGTCATACATATCCTTGTTGGCAGCACATAAAATCACTGTAGTATTAGAAAACTTGTGTTTTTATTTGTAAATACTTCATAAATATCTGGTTGAGATGTGGAATCAGGTTTTATTGTGTGTGTGTGTGTGTGTGTGTGTGTGTGTGTGTGTGTGTGAGATAATTAGAAATCATTATTTGACATATGAAAGAATATACAATTCTAAGAGAAATAACAAGCTTATTTGATAAAATGGGTTTTGAAATTGCTGAGATATCCCCAAACAAACTGTAACAAAATAAATTGTTGTAATAAAAGGTGAGGACCCTTTTTTATTATGGCCATTTTTTTCTGGAAATCTCAGGGAGTTCAAGACCAATAAATAAACTTCCAAGACCTCTAATAGTCAATTTTTTTAATGTTTCATATAGGTGCATGGTTTCTCATCATCTCGCAAAAAAAAAAAAAAAAAAATAAAGCCTGAATCCCCATCTCAACCGGAACTATACCATGCCTTTAATCCTACAATCGATCTCTGAAAATGTCTTTTGATACAGTGTGTCTTTACAACAGCGTCTGGATGCGGAATGACATAGAAGCGCCCTTCAATGCTTTCTCCGTCAGATTTCTGTCAGAAGGACCTTGACTGCAGCAGAGACTTCCCTTTGCAGCCATAGCGATGTCATTTTGTTCCCTTCAATTCATACTAAATAAAAGGAACTACTTGTAAAGGAAGTTGCAATGTAACATCATGATCTATCTATTGTGACTTGGTAATGAAATCGTATAGATTTTTAAAGCTACAATGATTATATTCACCTTTGAAACATTCATGTTGTGTTGTCACGAAGGCCTTTTTACTCGCTTTAATTACTATGTTATTCCAAAAAAAAAAAAGAAGATATTTCTAAAATTGATCTGCAATGTCTACAAATCATTACGTAATCAAGACCAACCTTACAATAGTGACTGCCTAACTTTGTGCCTACCAAGATGAAATGTTACAGTCTCAAACCATGTCCTCCATTCAGGGAGTTTACGGCTGTGATTTCCGCATGGTCCAACAGAGGTTATTTGAGAACGTTTGTGAACTTGTTGGCAACTTGTAAACAGAGAGAATCCTTACGCAAATTCTACCCAGAGGGTTAAGATATGTGTTTTACACTTATTAGATTGTACAAGTGAAAATGATTCATCAGCAATGTTTAGTATTTCATAGCATTTCATTAAAACTTACTAATTTCGATATTGACCAAATATCATATAATGTATTGTATGTGTATATTGGGCATACATATGAGTATTTTCTATTGACAGAGTAGGATAACTTGTGCCAAACCAATGTAAGCCGATATGAGAATTATGAAAAAAATTGAATTGAATTGAATTATTGTTCATGGATTGAACTGAACTTAATTAAATTGATTACACAGACGGCATATGGCTGCTTCATCTGAAGACCTTTCTGTGTATTGTAGTCTGTGGCGTAGGCGTTTTAATGAGGCATGCATTTGCCAAGTTCGCTGTAAACGTGCTTATGTAAGAAAGTAAGCAGGTGGATGGGGTTATACCGGCACCGGTTAAAGGCATAATTTAATTACCATTTGCAGATGAAACAAAAATCCAGCATTAGTGTTTTAAAATAGTTCTAAAATGTGAGTTTTGGATATACATGTATAACAACCACTGCAAAAAATTGAACCCATATAATCGATGTTAAGTAGACCATATTGTTGAATACACAAAATGTGAACAATAGTTATAATAAAAATATTTTCAGACTAAACCGTCTACAGTTATGGTTTAATGAGAAACATACTGATATCTCCTTATATTTTAGGCTTTCTTGCGAAAATTCTACGATGTTTTGTGATACAACAGATCTACACATATTCATCAGTTTAATGTGATATCTTGAACATTTTTTAAATCACTGTTTCAAAGGTAAACATGACCTTTAAACCTTTATTTGTCCATCAGATATTCACAGCCGTCGAGTCTCTGTTTAAAATTGTCTCATTCATTACATGGCAATGTGCCTCTTCGAGGCCACTCTTCAAGTTATAGATAAGATATAGTGATTTATACACATTTATTCCTCTACGCCATGTATATTGCAAGGCTCCTGGGCTTCTTTATGAAACATGTTATAAATGCACATTATATTGTGTTTATACTGTATGCGTGTATGTATGTATAATATATATATAATGCAATAATAAGGCCCTTATGTGTATTAAATGTTGTGCTTGTATTCATGTATGTCTACTGTGTGTGTGGGCTAATTGGTTCCCATGACTACCAAACAGTTACATGGATGACTTTGAAAGTATGTGTGTGTATGTGTGTGTGGGGGGGTGGTTGCGGAAGTGTGTTTGTATCAACGTTTCCACTCGGATTTTCACATTTCAAAAGCATACATATTGGCTTCTGAAACATCCGCAACTTCATGATTTATCTTCTCAAAATTACCGGTGTCTAACACGTGCGCATGCGTGCAAAATACATACACTTGTACGTCACCATAGGTTAGTAAATAAGATAAAATATATCACACTCTCTTGCTATATAATGCCCTTGCTGTATCAACAGGCATTCACATGCACTCACTGAATTCATGCCGTCATATATTGCATGTTCAAGAAGTTACGAGAGCAGACCACAAGAAGCCTTGCGTTGACCCACAGTTTTCAAGAATAAGGTAAATATGCAGTTCCAATATTCATTGCTTTGCATATTCTAGAATCAATTAAAGCTTTTCACCCCAGTGACCAGTGCTCTCCTTCTCGCCCTTCCTTTTCTTTCTTCCAGAAAACAATGAACAAAATAATTATGTGACCGTGCATCACAAAACCAACAAAAAAGTCGCGCGCCCTGATTTTAAGTGAGGACTCAAAGGAGGTGAAAATGGTCAACCTATATAGTTAATCTTGAGATTGTCATATTTTCTGGGGGAAAAAATAAATATTCTTCCTCTACACTACATCAAAATATGGAATCATAAAAGGAATGGGAAGTTGTGATTTTAGCAGTTTTTCGTAGTATTTTTCTGTAGAATAGTGTAAATAGGTATAAGGTCTTTACAGGCAACTTTGCATTCTTAAAAAAGCTTTTACACACCCTTCACCACCTTTCAGCTCTAATAACTTTGAAAACGGATGCTGCTGCTTTGAAAGTTGGTATTAGTAATGGACAGAATGTGTTAATATAACGTACTTTATGGGTTCAACTTTAAATCCATGGTCTGACAATCCATTCATTGCTGGTGCTATGGTGTTTTTTATTCTGTTTTTGTCCCATTTATCGCACAGCTACCACGGATTAGTAGATTAAGCGCTTGAATAGATCTTATACTTTGGGCCTCCTTTCTCAGTTCACAATATTCTCCAGAGTGTGTGCTTTATTTTAAATATTTAGATAGATTAGTAGAGTCCATTGGAATCGACAAAAACATCATTTCGTAACCTGCCCTTAATTAACAATCCATGTCTGGCGACTTTTTGATGGATTTGTGATGCAAAGTCACATAATAATGTTTAGAACATCGTGTCAATAAAAACGTTGATCACTCTTTATTTTTCACGTGCTTTCAAAAATCTAGCTCTCAGATTAAAAACAAATAAATAAGATTATTCAAAGAAACTTTCCAAAAGTGCCCAATGTGTAGTATCTTTGTTTCTTCAAGAGCTAATTACCAATTCAGTCAATTTAATACAGGAAATGTACCAGGTGGCTTGATTATAGGCGTACGCCCTAAAAAGAAGAGGTTTCTAATATTTCAGGGACGGAGCGTATATAGGCTGATGTAGAGAAAGTGAAAAATGCCATTAAAAAATTATGTGATACATGTTCCGATCAAACAATTCCACATACTGAATATTAGTACCTATTCCACAAGCATAACTATTTGAATTGTGTCAGGTCGACTCTGAGAATATTGCGGTAGCATTTTTTTTTTCAAGTCTCCCTTTTCTCTTTGAATACTCAAAAAGAAGAATCAACAAATATTCAGACGAATTGCAAACCTTTTCCTGATAGGTCTTGAAGAACCATGTACCTCATTTATCATTAGCCGGAATTTCATTGTAAAAAAAAAAAAAAAAAAAAAAAAAAAAAAAAAAAAAAATCATTATAATACCATAATTAAAAACAGTGCTTTCTATAAGTAATATAGTTTCATCTCACCTGATATTTTGCCAAAAATTTTATATTTCCCTCAACGGAGCTTTCTGAGAGAAAGATATTGCCTCAAGGGGAATATAAATCCCTGCGGACTGTCACTGATATAACCTGTTATATTGCAAAGATGGGAATGACTTCATTGTTTTCATGATTACATTATGAGCAAAAAACAATATCGATCAATTGAGCTAGAAAGATGTTGTAAATGAAGTTAAAGATAACAATTACACATTTCACTGTCCTAGCGTTGTTTTATGACTGCAGTCCCAACACGCGCGAAACTGCACAGCATGTTTCTGATCTGCATACATTAACAGTAACCACATCAGATATATGCATATCTTTAGCGTGAGGGATTCCTTTTTCTTTATATAAAATCTTTAAAACGAAAATAAATAAGACATTGTGTGTTGAGTTTGCCTGATTCCTGTGGAAAAAATAATGGGAATTACGGTTCTAGTGCAGAAGAGATGTACGCCTATTTGTTTGTAAATTTTTCATTTGCATTTGCATTGATTTGCGCATTCGTGAAGGATATAAACTATCTAGAAACTCAAAAATTATCTCCCATTAAACAGACTTTTATATCCTTGCATAAAGACGTGGAATAAATTCATTCAGCTCGATATTACCAATGCATGTACTAGAAAAAGAGTCTCTCAAATTGCAAATTTCTGGTGATCTAGCAGTCATTTTGAATACTCGAATGTTTGTTAGTAGGACAAGCTCACTTAATTTTCATTCAAAATCGAATTCTTCATATTCAGCATATAAGTTAAAAGGATATGGTGCCCTACTTTGACAGAATATAAAAGTTCCGACATACTACTAGAACTCTTACAGTGAACCCAGTTCCAGAGGGTGATGTTCGTTATTCCGAAGATTAGTTCAACTGAAAATGAAATAAGTTTTGTTATTCCAAAGGTTCGTTATAGGGAAACACACAAACTCTCTCTAGCTTGATGCTCGGTAATTCGAAAAAGGGGTTCTTTAATCGGAACATTTGTGGCGTTATTCCAAAGGTTTGTTAATCCGAAAATTAAATGAGGCTCGTTAGTCCAAAGATTCGTTTATTCGAAAATGAAGGTGGGGTTCATCATTCTGAAGGTTCGTTTATATGAATATGAAATAAGGGTCATTATTCCGAAGATTAGTTAATCCAAAAATAAAATAAGGTTCGTTTGTGCAATGGAAAACAGACGGTGCGTACTAACAAACCTTCGGAATTACGAACCTTATTTTATTTTCGGATTAGCGAATTTCAGTATAACAAACTTTATTTCAATTTCGGAAAAAAAAATGGAAAAACAAACTTTAGATATTCCAGAAGCCCCACATAAGTATTTTCTTCTTGATGGTTTATAAAATCTAAATAAAAAATAAAATCTAAAGAAGTAAATTCTTGTATGTGTTTATTTCTGTCCGTGTGTGTGTTTAGAGATGGAGCTTATTTAGTAAATGACTTTCATCCTTTTCACGGCTAGGACTTGATTTTCCAGTCTAGAACACATAGGCTAGCTGGGCTGTTGGACACGCATCAATTTCAACATGACAAGATCAAATCAACTCATCCTTCTTATCATCACTGGGGAGATGATGTTTAATACATTTAGCCAATCACAGAAGGAAGCCATTTCACTGAATTTCTCGATGACACCCGATACAAGCGAGTATTTCATCACCTCCGATGAGAGAGAAACTTTGGCTCCAACCAACTTTCTCTGGGACGACTTTTCCTGGCTCGCAGAGAGTTATGAAAATTTCTCAGATATCTTCAACGGGAGTCTTTCAACAGGGCAGAGACATTATTGGGTTTGGATCTTCAGTTGGTCTTGGTCTAATATTCTTCAGATCGTCTTTGCATTTGTAGGTATTTTTGGTAACTTACTCGTCATTCTGGCTTTACATAGACGGAAGGCCACCCAGCAATCTACGGACATATTCATCGGAGCACTCGCAGTGGCCGATTTTCTGACCTCAATCTTTATCATCCCGATACCCACGGCCATATACGTACCAAACACAACGCTTGGTGAGGTTTACTGCTTGGTAATCTTTACTCGCTTCTTTCTTTGGATGTGCATAAACGCATCTGTATACACGTTAACAGGAATGTCTGTTGTGCGTTTCTTAGCTGTTGCCTTCCCACTCCGTTTTCATCGGCTTGTGACAAGAAAACGCATCTTCATTTACCTCACTATCGTCTGGATTTTGTGCATCCCATCTTGTTTCCAGTTTCTCACTTTGGAAGTCGTCGACAACGCCTGCTGCAACATTAAAAACACCACTGAAAAGAAAATAACGGCAATTTTTCTGTTCATGTTACGCGTCGGTGTGCCTTCAATGACCATGATAATAACCCAGGCTGCCACGGTACTATCACTCAATCGACAGTCACGCGCTATGCGCGGTGCGCGGTTCGCGAAGGACAGCGCGTCATCTTCATTTCACGTCACAGCGCGTAATCGTGTCGTCAAATTGACGCTCATTGTCGTCATCATTTACATCCTCACCGTGGGCCCAAACGAAACATACGCCCTCATTCTGGTTATGACGGACAGACTCGGCAGTCACCTATTCAGCCCGCTATTCCACATGTTGACTTTCGTAACATTCACAAATTCCTGCGCCAACCCTATCATCTACGCAGCCCAATACCCTAAGTTTCGTTCTGCCATCCGAGATATCTTCAAACGCAGTGTAGGCGGTGAAAATGCTCTTTTTGATCAACCAACTTTAAATGATTCTGTTTCTAAACTTACGAAAAACGACCAGTCTAATCGTCAGACTGCCTAGAAGGGTTGTGTCATACATAATGTCGAAAAGGCCAATTCTTTTCTGACAAGTTTAGTTAAGCAATGAAAGGAAAATGTGCACGATATTTTCATCATTCTATCACCTTTGTGTTGTTGTTTAATTGACGTCGTCATCACATGAAACAAACAGAAGACTTGATTTACAGTACATAATGTATCTGCAGTGCGTTGACGTCAGGGATAAAAGCAACCGTATAATTTGCTCCGGCTCATTGGCCTTGCTCACATCATCCATCTTTCTATTTCCTATTGAAAACTCTCAACATAAAGCTCACGACAGGTTTAAAGCTTCTGAATCATAATCAACAAGAGCAATTCGATGTAGATCGGTGGAATGAACGTGTGTCTAGTTGTCGAAATGTGAAGAAAGCCCCATGTCGTTCGTAAAGGTATTTTTTCATTAAGACTGTCGTAACAATAAAGTGAATTGTCACAAGTCTTACAAAAATGCTACCTTTAAGAGATGGTAAATGCTATTTGGTTCAGTTCAGTTAAGTTCAGTTCTAATCTATGTCACATTTCCACTTTCTCAATGAAATTTCAAAATGATTGACAATAATACAACAAGTAAGAATACAAAATATATACAACCATGTCTTTTGATTAAAGATAAAAAAAAACACATACTAAACACAAATGTATATGGTCATAATCATGATATGAAGGTGCCACAAGGAAATGACTGAACTATGATTGGACCTACATAAATGCTATAATACTTGTAAAACTGTAGGTTCCCAAATTCATAGGCGTTGAATTATACGGAGAACGGACTTTTTCATCTTGACCAAGTAAAATTATATCAGTACAAAATTAATATAGAGTGAACTCTTATAGACCACATGAATATTGCTCAAACCAGACTGTACGGATCTCGCCATGTAGAAAAAGAATGCTATATGTTTGATAAATCGTCACAATTAAATAACTTAGTGATGAATACAAAAGACTGGAAGTATTAAAAGAAAGTTGCTAAAAGCCTGGTAGGGTTTTATGTTCAACAACTCCCTGATGTGCTTCCTTAAGTTGGTTGGAGAGGCCAAAGGGTCATATTTTGATCGCTTTTTTCCAACCCGGCTCCTTCGGGAAGCTCAACAGGGAAAGCCTGACATTTTGTTTTCTTTTGTTTTGTTTGTTTATACTGCTTCTCTGTTATCACTTCTACTGTTTTGCAAATGCCGAATAAATAATAATAATAATAATAATAATAATAATAATAATAATAATAATAATAATAATAATAATAATAGGGTGTGTTCACAAAAAATAAAGTAGTAATAACTGTTTTTAAAGGACAAGTTCCCCTTCACAGACATTTGGGTTGAGTGAATGCAGCAATATTAGTGGAACTCATCAGTGAGAGTTTGAGGAAAATCGGACAATCCGTTCAAAAGTTATGAATATTTGATGTGTCTGCTCAGTCACGGCTGGATGAGAAGACTACTATAGCTTATGATGTCACATGTGTACAACGATATAAAGAAAGAATAAAGAAAATTCAGCATATTTCCATTTTTCTCGCCTAACAAAAGAACACTCGACTTCTCGCTTACAGAAGGCAGGGGGAGTAATTTTACCCTCAACATATATGTCAGTAACAAGTTGAAGAAATGTGCACTTTATTCAAAAAGTAAATTTTTGTGAAATTCTCTTTTTATTTTCCTTATATTGTTGTACGCATGTGACATCACACACTGTAGTAGTCTTCTCATCCAACAGTGACTGCGCAGATACTTTAAAAATTCATAATTTTTGAATGGATTGTCCGATTTTCCCCTAACTTTCACTGATGTGTTCTACTAATATTGTTGGCTTCACTCAATCCACATGTATGAAGTTGGACTTGTCCTTTAATATCTTGAGGGAGGTCATTCCAGTATCTGGGTCCAGTAAACATAATTGCTTTCTTTGCAAAAAAAAAAAATAATAATAATAAATAAAAAAATAGTGTGGGTACGGGGAAGGAGGTAGGCGTCACTCTGGCAAGTGGGATAACAATGAATAACACGGTATACATATTTTAAGGAAAACGGGAACTGTTCAAACGCCTTTGTAGATATAGCCAGGACCCACATGCCTGTATCAGTACACACGTGCACATTAGTACGCAATCACATGCTAGTGCAATGACAGTGATGTGAAGTAATGAATCATACTATAATTCGAGCAAAGTTTGTCAGTCTGTTTGTCTGTTTGTTCCTCTACTCCTCCCAGGTCCTTGGTCCGATCTCCATCAAACTTAGTGGGTGGATGCAGGTTGACCGCAAAATTGCCGTTGAGGGGTTCATTTTTGGAAAAGTCAAGGTCACTGGGGTCAAGGGTCAAATAACTTCAGACACTCGATAGAGGGCGCTATGTAGGCCTACTTATATGGGGATTCCCCCAGAAATATAATCAGACACCAGATAGAGGGCGCTATGTAGGCCTACTTATATGGGGATTCTCAGGTGTACGCCAAAGAAATTTTTCTCCTCAAAATCTCTTTGGTGTACGCCTACTTATGCTTCCAGCAAGTTTGGCCAAGATCGGACCAAGGAGTAGCGCAAAACAGATATTTGACGTCTGTTGACCCAGTGACCTTGACCATTTCTGGGGGAATCCCCATGGAAGATTTCTGACACTCCACGGGTACATTGACTAGTAATAATAAAATTAAGATATCATTTATAAAGCGCTTAGTACTATTTCAGTTTCTTAGCGCTATGCGTCTCCTAATACAGAAAAATTAGAAAGGAGAAATTAAATCATGACGTAAATAGTAATATGAAACAAAATAGACAATACATTATAACATACATTGTATTTTTTTTTTCAATTTCAATTTTAATTTCTATTTCAGGAACTTTCACGCTCTTACTGATTTGTTCGTTTCTTTCTGTTTCTATAAAAAAAAACACGTTCTGTGATATACTTGATATACTCTTAAAACAGTGTAAAAGAGGGCTTTTGATGTAAACAGTTCGGGTATTCTTTTACAGAACGTTTTACTTATGATAGCCCTATCTCTTTCAAGAAGCGTAAGACTTCTCATAAACAAGGATACATACCACTTGCACTCTGACCAAGCGTAATTATATATTACATTGCGGTACCGTGAAATTTTCTCTTTTCAACTCAATGGTTGATTTGCATGCTTGTGGTGTGTTGGAGATTTTGTGTGATGTGTCGTCTTGACGCCGAACAACTTAATTGTGCAGTTAGTTTATACGCGGTATCAATCTTAATCTACTATTCAACACAAATGTGATGCAGCAATATTATTGAACAAAGATTTAATGTATATTTCAACATGCGGGAATCTTGTTTTCTTCCACAAATTTCTCCCCGAACGACACAAACGTCTACGACGTATAACTTTGACAGGTATTACTTTAGGCCTATACAATATCTCATTACCTTATTTCCACGCATGGCTTGAAATACAATGTATACGAACTATGCGTTATGATTAAAAGTAATGATGTATAAGATAGGAAATTATCAAATAATAACGACACTCAAAAACAATGTCTGATCATTACAGTACATTTTCAACTCTTCTATCAGAAAAAGTTTAGATGTCGAAATAGAAAATTATAATTTCTATAGCTTTCTGCCAAAGATGTCAAATGCAATGAAATTCTATTTCATAATTTGACACGAGACGTTGAATGTATCATGAGCCATTGACGAGGTATGAACACATCAAAGCTGAACATCTGGAATATATCAGACTTACATCATAAGAATTATATATACACATGTATATATATATATATATATATATATATATATATATATATATATATATATATATATATTATTGTTGTTATTATTATTATTATTATTATTATTATTATTACTATCATTTTATATCTTTCAAGTGCCCTGCCCTGTTTTGTTATTCAGATTTTGCATGAAGTCATACAAAATCCTCATTGACAGCGGATAGGTGTACCCCACTCCATGCAGTGTAGCTTAATGTAAGAGAAATTTACCTTATGTTCTTCGATATATCAATTTTACCACTTAAGAATTCGTCATTCTTTACAAGTGCAAATTTTATGTCAGAATGCACATACGTAAGCCTCTACATATCTACCCTTTCACAAACAATCCATGCTTTTACGATTTTTTATTAATTCTCTTATTTTGTTGCACTCGACAATGTGCACATTCAATTCTTTGATGTGTTTATGATTTACTTGTAAAATGTGGTATATGAAACAATAAAAGCAAGCAAAAAAACAAGCAAACATCAGTTGTTTTATTTGTGTGCATTAGTAGGTGTGTGTGTGTTTGTGTGTGTGCGCATGTATGTCTGTGTAAATGCTTATTCCCTCATCAAAACGGCATAACACTACAAACAATATTTCTCAAGACGAATTTTGATAAAGTATCTACCACGGTGTCTGACAATGAGAGCTGGGAGCGGCCATTGATATTTTCTTCCGTCATATTGAACTGTCAAACTGGTCTTGACTGAATACGGTAGACAGTAAACACAATAGGGCCTTCCTTTTGGCAAGGCAACGTCATTTTCCCTAGTGTCACATCGAATAAAAAGAAACAACAAAACTGTTTCTGGTGGTAGTAAGTGAAATGACATTGTGAATTGTCTGTTGCGACGTGGTATTAAAATAGTTATTTAAGAATACAAAAGTTATATATTGCTTAATTGAAACATCCAAACTATGTCGCTAAAATGGCCTTTCAACCTCTTGCAAAATATTGTAATAATTGTGATGATGATAATAATAGTTATTACTATAATAATTGTAATAACAATCATAATTATAATGATAATGATGATAACAATAATAACGATAATAATGACAATA